>NC_090442.1:2727272-3030303 GCF_031143425.1 Pleurodeles waltl | reverse complement strand
CATAACACAGGCGTCTGGAGCCCCTGTGGCTTCCAGCCCTCCCTGTCATTATCTTGATTTCTGTCTGTCTATCTGTCTATCCATCTATCTATCTATCTGTCTGTCTATCTATCTATCTATCTATCTATCTATCTATCTATCTATCTATCTATCTATCTATCTATCTATCTATGTATCTATCTATCTGTCTATCTATCTATCTATCTATCTATCTATCTATCTATCTATCTATCTGTCTCTCAATCTATCTGTTTGTCTGTCTGTTTATCTATCTATCTATCTATCTATCTATCTATCTATCTATCTATCTATCTATCTATCTGTCTATCTATCTATCTATCTAGCTATATACATATATATACATACATATATATATATATATATATATATATATAAATATATATATTTGGAATAATGTATATATGGGATGTTAGCTGCATAACACAGGCCTCTGGAGCCCCTGTGGCTTCCAGCCCTCCCTGTCATTATCTTGATATCTGTTTGCTCAGGATAAACTCTGGAAATTGTCTCCATGTGGCGTTTCTTCTGAGCTATCCGGCAGAGGGGATCATTAGCACCTTTCACCTTTGGCATCAAGAGAAAAGCTTAGAAACAATAGTCAGTCTGGTGAATGAAGTCCACAGAAGGTGCATCTGTCCCTTTCAATCACAACTGCGCGGAGCCTTACTTGGTTATTGGGGCTCCTGGGTTATGGGGCTCCTTACTAGCAGATGTCCTGGAACTACAGCTGCGCGGAGCTGCTTGGCCTTCCTGGGTTATGGGGCTTCTTACTAGCAGATCTCCAAGAACTACAGCTGTGCGGAGCTGCTTGGCCTTCCTGGGTTATGGGGCTCCTTACTAGCAGATCTGCTGGAACTACAGCTGCGCGGAGCTGCTTGGCCTTCCTGGGTTATGGGGCTCCTTACTAGCAGATCACCTGGAACAACAGCTGCTTGGCCTTCCTGGGTTATGGGGCTCCTTGGTTATGGGGCTCCTTGGTTATGGGGTTCCTTACTAGCAGATCTCCAGAAGGTCATCGGGGTCTCGGCTCTCTGGAGAGTCAGGGGATGGACCTTTGCTTCTTCTGTGTCTTGCTTTTGATGCCATCACTGGTATTCTGCTGTTTCAATGCTGTTCCTTTATTTTCCAACAATACTGCATCAAAATCAGCTCACATGGAATCACCTCCGCGTCGATGCTTCTTGTAGAACACGTCACTGTCTGAAAATGCACTGATTGTGTCTTTTTCATCCCTGTGCCCAGGTCTTGTGTCGGCGGCTCCTGAGGGATTGGGTTTGCGTGAACCCGATGACCTCGCCTCTGCTCTGCTCCCAGGGGTATGCATTTTAAGTTCCAATTTGACTTTAAAGATGTTCTTCTGCTGTTGAAGTGATGATCTCCATCCATGGTGAATGCACACGTGCTGAGCTGCTGCCCACCTGCGGGGCTCCTGTGGATGTCTGTGGGTGTGTGCGGGTGAGTTTTGGGGTTCCTGGGGATGTCTGGGGGTGTGTGCGGGTGAGTCTTGGGGCTCCTGGGGATGTCTGGGGGTGTATGCGGGGTAAGTCTTGGGGCTCCTGGGGAGGTCTGGGGGTGTGTGCGGGTGAGTCTTGGGGCTCCTAGGGATGTCTGGGGGTGTGTGTGGGATGAGCCTTGGGGCTCCTGGGGATGTCTGGGGGTGTGTGTGGGATGAGTCTTGGGGCTCCTGGGGATGTCTGGGGGTGTGTGCGGGTGAGTCTTGGGGCTCATGGGGATGTCTGGGGGTGTGTGAGGGGTAAGTCTTGGTGCTCCTGGGGATGTCTGAGGGTGTGTGCGGGTGAGTTTTGGGGCTACTGGGGATGTCTGGGGGTGTGTGTGGGATGAGTCTTGGTGCTCCTGGGGATGTCTGGGGGTGTGTGTGGGGTGAGTCTTGGGGCTCCTGGGGATGTCTGAGGGTGTGTGCGGGTGAGTCTTGGGGCTCCTGGGGATGTCTGGGGGTGTGTGCGGGTGAGTCTTGGGGCTCATGGGGATGTCTGGGGGTGTGTGCGGGTGAGTCTTTGGGCTCCTGGGGTTGCTGGGGTGTGTGCGGGTAACTCTTGGGGCTCTGGGGATGTCTGGGGGTGTGTGCGGGTGAGTCTTGGGGCTCATGGGGATGTCTGGGGGTGTGTGAGGGGTAAGTCTTGGGGCTCCTGGGGATTTCTGGGGGGGTGTGCGGGTGCGTTTTGGTGCTCCTGGGATGTCTGGGGCTGTGTGTGGGATGAGTCTTGGTGCTCCTTGGGATGTCTGGGGGTGTGTGCGGGTTAGTCTTGGAGCTCCTGGGGATGTCTGGGGGCGTGTGAGAGGTAAGTCTTGGGGCTCCTGGGGATGTTTGAGGGTGTGTGCGGGTGAGTTTTGGGGCTCCTGAGGATGTCTGGGGATGTGTGAGGGGTAAGTCTTGGTGCTCCTGGGGATGTCTGAGGGTGTGTGCGGGTGAGTTTTGGGGCTCCTGGGGATGTCTGGGGGTGTGTGTGGGATGAGTCTTGGGTGTGTGTGGGATGAGTCTTGGTGCTCCTGGGGATGTCTGGGGGTGTGTGCGGGTGAGTCTTGGGGCTCCTGGGGATGTCTGGGGGTGTCTGCGGGTAAGTCTTGGGGCTCCTGGGGATGTCTGTGGATGTGTGCGGGTGAGTCTTGGTGCTCCTGGGGATGTTTGAGGGTGTGTGCGGGTGAGTTTTGGGGCTCCTGGGGATGTCTGGGGGTGTGTGAGGGGTGAGTCTTGGGGCTCCTGGGGATGTCTGAGGGTGTGTGTGGGTGAGTTTTGGGGCTCCTGGGGATGTCTGGGGGTGTGTGAGGGGTAAGTCTTGGGGCTCCTGGGGATGTCTGAGGGTGTGTGCGGGTGCGTTTTGGGGCTCCTGGGGATGTCTGGGGGTGTGTGCTGGTGAGTCTTGGGGCTCCTGGGGGCTCCTGGGGATGTCTGGGGGTGTGTGCGGGTGAGTCTTGGGGTTCCTTGGGATGTCTGAGGGTGTGTGCGGGTGAGTTTTGGGGCTCCTGGGGATGTCTGCGGGTGTTTGAGGGGTAAGTCTTGGGGCTCCTGGGGATGTCTGAGGGTGTGTGCGGGTTAGTCTTTGTGCTCCTGGAGATGTCTGGGGGTGTGTGTGGAATGAGTCTTGGTCCTCCTGGGGATGTCTGGGGGTGTGTGTGGGATGAGTCTTGGTGATCCTGGGGATGTCTGGGGGTGTGTGCGGGTTAGTCTTGGGGCTCCTGGGGATGTCTGGGGGTGTCTGTGGGTGAGTCTTGGGGCTCCTGAGGATGTCTGGGGGTGTGTGAGGGGTAAGTCTTGGGGCTCCTGGGGATTTCTGGGGTTGTGTGCGGGTGCGTTTTGGTGCTCCTGGGGATGTCTGGGGGTGTGTGTGGGATGAGTCTTGGTGCTCCTGGGGATGTCTGGTGGTGTGTGCGGGTTAGTCTTGGAGCTCCTGGGGATGTCTGGGGGCGTGTGAGGGGTAAGTCTTGGGGCTCCTGGGGATGTCTGAGGGTGTGTGCGGGTGAGTTTTGGGGCTCCTGAGGATGTCTGGGGGTGTGTGAGGGGTTAGTCTTGGTGCTCCTGCGGATGTCTGAGGGTGTGTGCGGGTGAGTTTTGGGGCTACTGGGGATGTCTGGGGGTGTGTGTGGGATGAGTGGGATGAGTCTTGGTGCTCCTGGAGATGTCTGGGGGTGTGTGTGGGATGAGTCTTGGTGCTCCTGGGGATGTCTGGGGGTGTGTGCGGAGTGAGTCTTGGGGCTCCTGGGGATGTCTGAGGGTGTGTGTGGGTGAGTTTTGGGGCTCATGGGGATGTCTGGGGGGGTGTGAGGGGTAAGTCTTGGGGCTCCTGGGGATGTCTGAGGGTGTGTGCGGGTGCATTTTGGGGCTCCTGGGGATGTCTGGGGGTGTGTGCGGGTGAGTCTTGGGGCTCCTGTGGATGTCTGGGGGTGGGTGCGGGTGAGTTTTGGGTCTCCTGGGGATGTCTGCGGGTGTTTGAGGGGTAAGTCTTGGGGCTCCTGGGGATGTCTGGGGATGTGTGCGGGTGAGTCTTGGTGCTCCTAGGGATGTCTGAGGATGTGTGCGGGTGAGTTTTGGGGCTCCTGGGGATGTCTGGGGGTGTGTGAGGGGTGAGTCTTGGGGCTCCTGCGGATGTCTGAGGGTGTGTGAGGGGTGAGTCTTGGGGCTCCTGGGGATGTCTGGGGGTGTGCGTGGGATGAGTCTTGGGGCTACTGAGGATGTCTGAGGGTGTGTGCGGGTGAGTTTTGGGGCTCCTGATGATGTCTGGGGGTTTGTGAGGGGTAAGTCTTGTGGCCCCTGGGGATGTCTGAGGGTTCGTGCGGGTTAGTCTTTGTGCTCCTGGGGATGTCTGGGGTTGTGTGTGGGATGAGTCTTGGGGCTCCTGGGGATGTCTGAGGGTTTGTGTGGGTGAGTTTTGGGGCTCCTGGGGATGTCTGGGGGTGTGTGAGGGGAAAGTCTTGGGGCTCCAGGGGATGTCTGAGGGTGTGTGCGGGTGCGTTTTGGGGCTCCTGGGGATGTCTGGGGGTGTGTGCGTGTGAGTATTGGGGCTCGTGGGGATGTCTGGGGGGGTGTGCGGGTGAGTCTTGGGGCTCCTGGGGATGTCTGGGGGTGTTTGTGGGTGAGTCTTGGGGCTCCTGGGGATGTCTGAGGGTGTGTGCGGGAGAGTTTTGGGGCTCCTGGGGATGTCTGCGGGTGTTTGAGGGGTAAGTCTTGGGGCTCCTAGGGATGTCTGGGGATGTGTGCGGGTGAGTCTTGGTGCTCCTGGGGATGTCTGTGGGTGTGTGCGGGTGAGTTTTGGGGCTCCTGGGGATGTCTGGGGGTGTGTGAGGGGTAAGTCTTGTGGCTCCTGGGGATGTCTGGGGGTGTGTGCGGGTTAGTCTTTGTGCTCCTGGGGATGTCTGGGGGTGTGTGTGGGATGAGTCTTGGTGCTCCTGGGGATGTTTGTGGGATGAGTCTTGGGGCTCCTGGGGATGTCTGGGGGTGTGTGCGGGTGAGTCTTGGGGCTCCTGGGTATGTCTGGGGGTGTGTGCTGGTGAGTCTTGGGGCTCCTGGGGATGTCTGGGGGTGTCTGTGGGTGAGTCTTGGGACTCCTGAGGATGTCTGGGGGTGTCTAAGGGGTAAGTCTTGGGGGGACAAAGCAAAAACAACAAGTGATGGACGGAATGCTGAACATTGTCAAACACTCACCCCCAGTCATAGTTTAATCCATCGTTCTTTTGCTCACCATGCCACCTCAGTTTGGACCCAGCCATATGCAAATCAGTCTTGACCCTGTTCCTCATGGGAACAGTCCAGACCGAACTGCCAAGCCAGGTCCTCACTGGACCGGAAACAAGCTTTCTGGGACCGGTTTCAGGGTTTCACCCCTCATCAGCCAGGCTAGCTTGAATCCAGTGCATGGGAAGCACGGGACCCACGTCTGGGCATACCCTTCCCACTTAGAGCGACAACGCAAAAACAACAAGTGATGGACGGAATGCTGAACATTGTCAAACACTCACCCGAGTCATAGATCTGGGTTTAATCCATCGTTCTTTTGCTCACCATGCCACCCCAGTTTGGACCCAGCCATATGCAAATCAGTCTTGACCCTGTTCCTCATGGGAACAGTCCAGACCGAACTGCCAAGCTTTGTCTCCCTAAGTGGGAAGGGTATGCCCAGACGTGGGTCCCGTGCTTCCCATGCCACTGGATTCAAGCTAGCCCGGCTGATGAGGGGTGAAACCCCGAAAGCGGTCCCAGGATGCTTGTTTTGAGTCCAGGGAAGACCTGGCCTAGCAGTTTGGGCTGGACTGTTCCCATGTGGAACAGGGTCAAGACTGATTTGCATATGGCTAGGTCCAAACTGGAATGGCATGGGCAGCAAAAAAACAATGGATTTAGGCCCAGATCACTGTTCTGGGGGTGAATGTTTGACAATGTTCAGCATTCCGTCCATTACTTGTTGTTTTTGGTAAGTCTTGGGGCTCCTGGGGATGTCTGGGGGTGTGTGAGGGGTGAGTCTTGGGGCTCCTGGGGATGTCTGAGGGTGTCTGCGGGTGAGTTTTGGGGCTCCTGAGGATGTGTGAGGGGTAAGTCTTGGGGCTCCTGGGGATGTCTGAGGGTGTGTGCGAGGTGAGTCTTAGTGCTCCTGGGGATGTCTGGGGGTGTGTGAGGTGTAAGTCTTGTGGCTCCTGGGGATGACTGGGTGTGTGTGCGGGTGAGTCTTGGGGCTCCTGGGGGTGTGTGCAGGTGAGTCTTGGGGCTCCTGGGGATGTCTGGGGCTGTGTGCGGGTGAGTCTTGGGGATCCTGGGGATGTCTGAGGGTGTGTGCGGGTGGGTTTTGGGGCTCCTGGGGATGTCTGGGGGTGTGTGAGGGGTGAGTCTTGGGGCTCCTGGGGATGTCTAAGGGGGTGTGCGGGTGAGTTTTGGGGCTCCTGGGAATGTGTGGGGGTGTGTGATGGGTAAGTCTTGTGGCTCCTGGGGATGTCTGAGGGTGTGTGCGAGGTGAGTCTTGCACAAATGGCCTCAGCACAAGAGTCCTGCAGCAGGAGGCTCTGGAGCTACTGGCAGCTCGCCCCCACTTGAAGGAACTTTGAGATAGTATATACAGAGCCAACTTCCGAAAGAGGGTGAGGGTGATTGTGTCCAAGAGAAAGAGAGGACCTTGCAACTAGAACTGATAAGGTAATGCCAGAGAAGCTAGAGGACATGGCAATAACATCTGCTCATACATGTTAAAAGGAACCAGGACATTGGTGATGGGTGAGAAAAGGCACCGAGCAGCATCTTTGGTTGTGTGATCCTTAATGCATTCCCTAGACAACTCTTCCATCTGCATGATGGAATACATGCTGGTCCAGCTTGTTGTAGACAGATCTGCTGTCACTACGCCACCTTCCAGGGCAGCTTGAAACACAGAGAACATTCAAAAGGCAATTATTATTAATATCAACTTAAACGATGCTGACAGATGGTAGAATGACAGGCTCACATGGAATATGGCTTGTGACCTTTCTCAGACATATTTAGGGGCATATTTATACTTTTTTCTTCAAAACTGCGCTAATGCAGTTTTGCGGCAAAATGTTTAGCTCCGGCTTGCGTCACTCTACAACGCCAGCAGGGCGGCGTATTTATAGAATGGCGCAGGCGGGCTCTAAGCTTGGGCTAGTTTCTAAAAAAAACAACGCTAGCCGGGTGGGGATGACGGTATGGGGTGAGGGGGTTGTGTACCCAAAAATGATGTTAGGCTGGTTGCGGCAAAATAAATGCCGCCAGCCAGCCTTGCATCATTTCTAGGCACACAACCATCCTAAAACCTGACTCCTGTCATAGAAAAGACAGGAGTCATGCCCACCACCCCAATGGCGAGCACAGGGGGCCCTTGTTAGGGCCCCAATGGTTACCTATACTTACCCTACTTACCTGGGATGGGGTCCCCCATTCCATGGCATCCCTCTGGTGTGGGTAAGGGTGTTCCTGGAGTTTCGGGTTGGCACCTGTGGGTTCTTTTAATAGTGTTTGACCATGGAAATGGGTCCACATGTCCCCTAACGGCTGGTCTGACCCAGGCATTAAATAATGGCGCTGAGTAAGCTTAACCCCATTATTTGGGCCCGCATCCCAGCCGTGCGTCATCTTTGCACAGGGGGACAAATATGGCGCTATAGGGATAGCCCCTTTTTTTGGATGGGAACGCCTACCTTGCATCTCATTGACGCAAGGTAGGTTCACGCATCCCAAAAATGGTGCAAACTCCTATATTTTGAGTCTAGATGTGTCTGATGTCAACCTATAAATATGGAGTTAAGTTTGCGCTGCATTTGCGTCAAAACAAATGAGGCACAAATGGTGCAAGCAAAGTACAAATATGCCCCCCAGTGCTCACCAGTACGAGAGTAGGGGAGCATCCACTCTGCTATGTTCAGCACTTTAAGACCCATCACAATCTGGGATGAGGTAGAGTTCATGGACGTCACCTAAGAGGAGACTTAAGGCAGCGATGGAAGTGGCTCAACTTTCAGAACAACTTCTAAGTACAAATGCTGGAATAGTTGACTCTGTGGTCTGCGTAGAGCTCTGTAACTCCTGCGATGGCACCGTTCATCTGCAGTGAAATGAGGCCTCAGTTTAGGAATTAGAGTCCCAAGGTTGTTGTGCACGAGGATTGCCAGGTCACAGAAATGTGCCAGGGCAGCTGCCAGGAGAAGGTGGAAGAGAGAAGCAGCTGAACTGAGTAACAGAGATGTCTGACCTCTGACCTCCGCCACGGGGGGGGTGGACACCTGACTGGTCCTTCACATGGATGTGTGGCCTCTGACCTCCTCCACCGGGGACACACACACCTGACTGGCCCCTCACATGGATGTGTGACCTCTGACCTCCTCCACTGGGGGGGGGCACACCTGACTGGCCCCTCACATGGATGTGTGGCCTCTGACCTCCTCCACTAGGGGGGGGGACACCTGACTGGCCCCTCACATGGATGTGTGGCCTCTGACCTCCTCCACCAGGGGGGGTGGACACACCTGACTGGCCCCTCACATGGATGTGTGGCCTCTGACCTCCTCCACCGGGGGGGGCACACCTGACTGGCCCCTCACATGGGTGTGTGGCCTCTGACCTCCTCCACCGGGGGGGGGGGCACACCTGACTGGCCCCTCACATGGGTGTGTGGCCTCTGACCTCCTCCACGGGGGGTGGACACACCTGACTGGCCCCTCACATGGATGTGTGCTGGTAATCAGTGAGTGGGACCAAAGTGAAGAAGGACGGGGTCAGAGGGCACAGTTACAAGTGCCACCGGGCAATGGCAGAAGGGCCAGAGGATTCCTACTGCAATGCAAGTGAGAATTACAAATCAAAACCAGCAGACGGTCTGCCACCTCGTTGTGCCCTCTGTCATTGGCACAGAATCTGGTGAGTGAAGGGCAAAGCTGTGTAAGTGCCAGTGATGTGTCACACTTCAGTGATTGAACAGAAGAGCTGTTGTTACAGTGTTTGGAGAGCTCTTCTAAGCGCTTTGTTTCATTCTTTTGTAGCTGAACATTTCCTTGACAGTAGTAGTCTTCATAGTGGACCGTTGAGCCGTTGGAGAACAAGTAAGACTGTTTTTATTTACTTCTATTTACTTACAACCTGAAGCCTCATTGGAGACGCTGCCTCAGATCGTAGTGATGACTTGAAATGTAGTGTTCTGTGGGCGAGAAATACAAACCATGGATGGGACGTCCAGATCTGAGGGCACTTTATACTTGGAACAAGCTGAAGGTCTGATTTAGAGTTGCACAGATTGCTGCCTCCACCCCCATCACCCCCAGGCGCAGAAGATCCCTCCCTATGGAGAGGCCCCCTGTCTGGGTGGGGATCTCTTTTGCTAAAAATGCTGACGCTGCTGTAGCAGAAGACCTTTTGGCAGAACCCTGTCTTGTGAGGTTGCTCTATTTTGGCAACTTCCTAGCATTTTTCATTTTTAGCAGAAAACTAAGAGAACTAATACAGAGAACTATTGATTGACTCAGTGCTTAATTTGAGCTGTTGGCTTCCGGTGGGGGGGCACGGCACTTATTTTTGAGGGCCGGGACTTATTTTTCTGCATCAGGCATTTACGGTGAGCAACAGATGCAAGTGGGAAACATGGAGGAAGAGAAAAACGAAAGAGCCTCACAAAGGGAGAAAGCTGCAAGAGTGAGCTGAAGGGGCAGGGAGTGTCTGTAAATGGATTAAAGAGGCCCGAGGTGGCTTCAGGATTATGCTGCCTCAGTAGTCTGTCTTCGCACATTTAATTAAAGCAACCGCGTGTTCAAAGGAAGGCTTTGAGCACCAGCACGATTTTATTTACAAATTAAGCACTGGATTGACTGCTGAATTGATCCTCTGGCATCATGCACGTCTGACAAATTGTTGCCTGGCGTTACTTTGGCCCAGGGAGGTGTTCCATAGTTGGTACATAGGTGTTCCCAAGCATCCGCCCATGAATCTTGACATATTCCCAGATGTACCATTAGAGGTAGACCTGGGAATGCGTAAAAATGAACAAGAGTTCTTCCTGCAGAATTTCTAGTGTCATAGTAGCACCTTTTCTGTAGATAAACATGCCTACTTCGAAGTTCCTTCAAGTGTTTGTTAAAAGAGTAGCTGTCCTGCAGATCTGGCGTAAGACATATGTGGTCGATTACTGCTTTGTGTACATGGAGGACATAGTGCTGCTCTATCGAAGCTGCTCTATCGAAGCAATGTGCCTGGAGTCAGATACACACCGCCAGTCGTTGAGTAGCTGTGCAGATCAGTTCTTCTGCTTTGTCATATAAGGGAGGTCATGATTCTGAGTTCTCAGAAGTCAGTGGACCACTGAGGGTGGAATGAATGAGGTTGGTACCAAGGTCTATGGTATCACTCAAGGATCTCCATCAACAATAGGCCAGAAAGCAGGTTTATCACATCCTGCTATGACCTCCCTGTCTCAGTGTCTACTGCAAGCTGCAGCCAAGCACAGCTTTCTGCTTTTGGGGAATTACTGTGTTTGCTTTAGTTTAGTTTTGATACTTGTAAAGTGCAATCTACCCCCTAACTAGGGAATATAGATGCTGAAAACCAAAAGTCACTCAACAGTTCCAGTTGAACAGGCTTGAAAAAGTGACCGCAGGACTAGAGACCCCAGGGCACTGGAGGGCTGGACACCACCAGTCTTCAGCAGTTTTCTGAATTTCATCATATGTGGTGGCATGTAATTCCATTAAAGGGCTGGAGTTATAGATAAAGGGCCTGCTACTCATGGTCGTTGGACTTAAATTTAGAATTCTCAAATATACACTTGTTTTTAGGCCTTAAAGGGCGACCAGAGGAGTGCGTGTAAAATCTGTGTTGGAATAGGACTGTTCAAGAGTAAAAGTAGCTTTGATACCATAACATTTGTTTAAATAAGTTTAAGGGCCTAATTTAACATTTTGCAGTTACACTGTCCTCCGCCAGGGTGATGGAGTAAATCCCCCCGTGTCTCTTGGGGGGTCCCAGCGGCCACATTTTGAAACGTCTCTGGACATTTCAAGGATTGACAGGAACCGCCAAGGTGGTCACTGCAATGCACTGTAATGTTGTTGTACGTCTCCGTCAGACATGAAGGATCTGTGTTATAAAAGTAATTATTTTTCATAAATAAAACCTCAAAGAGGGATTTCATTTTTGAAAATAAAAACAAAACAATGCCCTATCTTACCTGCCATGGCAAAGGGAGCATTTTTGCAGTTTTCACTGTCAGATACAGCAAGGGTTTTCTTGTGGGTGACTGGCAGTGAAAACTAACCTGCATGTCCGCCCATCTGAATTATGTGGGTTCACATACATGTGAACCTCCAACAGGCCTTACTCCCCCCGGCCATCAGAAGGGCATCACCACAAAGAGGTCGCAGTGGTCTCCATAGGGCTGCCCGCATTTAAATCGGATGAGTAGACCATTATGTTAGAGGAAAGGGTCCTCCCTCGTCATTGCCGCCAATATACATGTGAACCTCCAACAGGCCTTACTCCTTCAGGCCATCAGAAGGGCGTCACCACGACGGAGGTGTAGTAGTCTCTGTTGTGGTTGCACCATAGATCTGCCCGCATTTAAATCGGATGAGTAGACCATTATGTTAGAGGAAAGGGTCCTCCCTTGCCATTGCCTCCAATATATGAATTAGGCCCGAAGTCTTTCACTGCAGGCGATGCAGCGAGGGCTGGTCAGAGATGGTTCCTTTGATGAAAGCCAAGGGCTGGTCCTGCAGCGTGATCTTGAATTTGTTCTCCTGGAACAAGACTGCTGGAAGGTCAAGACGGGCTGTAATCCAAGTGAGCTGACAAAAAGCGTTCTTAATTTGAAACTTGTGAAGGAATGGAAAAAGCTGTTAAAACATTTTAGAGAACGCAGTTGGAGTAAACAAGATTTTTCGGCTGAAGGACTCTGATCTACCATAGTAGTGGAGGAATCCACCTTTACATTGAGATCTTTCACAGCTGCCATGGAGGTGGACGTAGGGCCCAGGGTGGGTGGGCCAAGATGATAGTTATGTAAACAGTGAAGGGTTAATCGCACAAAGGATTTATGTCTGGTCACCATGAAACCAGGGATGGTTTGAACTCATCCAAAGCTGAACCTTGGGGAGGCAATCATACAGGCAAGCCACCATTGACTGGACATCGTGAGACAGGTTCCAAGTGGTTTGTGTATCATCCGCAGAAAGAAATAGACTGAACCAAAATATTTAATCAAATAAGCTAGCACGATCATGTAAGGGCTGAGCAAAGACTGTAACAAGATGGAACTTCGGGGAACACCATGAGCACAGAGTCTACTAGAGGATTCAAAATGTGGAAGTGTGCTTGTTAGACCTGACAGCCTTAGGGTGGTCACCCCTAACTTTTTGCTTGCCTCACTCCACTTTGTAGACACTGTTTTTGCTGGTGGGGAGGTACACACTTCTTACACTAACTCCACAGGATAGAGATGTCTATGCACCCATGAAAGCTGTTTTACTGGCCAGGTTTGGGCTGACCCCTCAGAAATACCGTCAGAGGTTTACGGACAGCACCAAAATTTCCACACAAGCTTGGGTAGATTGTTATGATTTCTCCAATAAGGCACTGGATGGATGGGTGCGGGGCAGCAAAGTAGATGATTACAAAGGGTTATATGACTTGATTCTGAGAGAGCATATGCTCAGTATTTCTTTTACAGAGTTGCAGCAGCACTTGGTAGATAGTAAGCTGACTGATCCCAGGAAGCTTGCTGAGGAGGCGGACCTCTGGGTTTGCACCAGTGTCCAAGAAGGCATCTGGGGGGGACACCCACAAAGGTGGTCAGGGTTCCCAACAGAAGAAAGAGGGGAGAGAAAAATCTAAAGAAAAGGAGTTCTCAAAAGGCCCCCCAAACAATTCCCAAGGGGGGAGATAACCATTCCTCTTCTAGATTTGGGAAGAAACCAGGGTTCTTTGACAGAAAGTTAGGGAAGTTCATCCCCAAATGCTTAGAGTGCTACCCGCATGGACACTCTAATGGCGACTCCCAGTGTTCCAAGAGAGCAGAGTCCACCAATGGGCAGACACCTGGGTTGGCTAGTGTAGCGCTCGGGGGAGATAGTCCCAGTTAGCTTTGGGGAGCAGACAGAGGTTTCCCTAGTGTCCCTGGGGGAAAGAGAGATGGTGCCTAAAGCCCACATGCCGGCAAATATTTCCAAGTATAGGCAGTGGGTCACCATTGATGGGCAAAGGGTGGAGGCTCTGCGTGACACAGGAGCCAGTATGACAACTGTCAAGAGTCAGCAGGTGTCAGCAGAGCAGATAGTCCCAGATACATTCCACCAGGTCATAGTCGCTGACAATCATGAGAGTCACCGACCAGTGGCTCTGGTTCCCTTTGAGTGGGGGGTGGTCTGTTACTCTGAAAGTAGCTGTGAGTCCTGCCATGCCTGTAGATTGTTTGTTAGGCAATGAACTTGAGCACACTACCTGGAAGGAGGTAGGGCTCAGATCCCGGCTGGAGATGTTAGATTTGCCTGAGTGGCCTGCATCACCACAAGGTCCATGGCTACACGTGGAGGGAGTCAAGGGCGTCTGAAGCCTGGAACAATGGCCAGACAGCTGCAAAGAGGAAGGGCAAGAGGCGTGGGAAACCCGCCTCACATGTTCCAAAGGTGGTGGACGGGGCCCCTGAGGAGGAGGAGGCCCCTGAGCCAACAGGAGAGCACATAGCTGACCTGGGCAACCTGCCTGAACATGCTGGCTGGCAAGTAGAGGGTGGACCAACCAGGGCAGAGTTCTGCAAGGCACAGAAAGAATGCCCCTCCCTTGAGGGTCTGAGCTGACAGGCCACAGCTCAAGCAGCTGGTGAAGCCTCTGGCACTCACCATTTCTAATGGGAGAATGATCTCCTTTACAGTGAGCCTAAAGTTCTGGGCCCTGGGGCAGCACGTGTGCTGGTGGCCCCCCAGTGTTACTGAGCCTTCCTACTAGGTCTGGCTCACGACATTCCCCTGGCAGGACATCCGGGCCAAGACAAGACCTTTGACAGGCTTGTCACCCACTTCCATTGGCCTAGAATGAGGGTAGCCTCAGATAATTTCGACAGAGCCTGCCTCACCAGCCAGGGTAGTGGGAAGACAAGGAAAAAGCTTAAAGCTCCCCTGATCCCACTCCCCGTCATTGGCACCCCCTTTGAAAGGGTGGGCATCAACATTGTTGGTCCCTTGGACCCCAAAACTGCCTTGGGCAACAGGTTTATCCTCGTTTTGGTGGACCATGCCACCCGCTATCCAAAGGCAATCCCTCTGAGAACAGTGACTGCACCGGTGGTGAGCTGAGCCCTACTGGGAATATTTCCCCGTATGAGATTCCCTAAGGAAGTTGTGTCTGACAGAGGCACAAACTGCATAGATGAAGTCCATGTAGGATGAGTGTGGGGTGACCTACCAGTTTATCCCCCCTTATTAACCTCAATCCAATGGGTTTGTTGAGAGATTCAACAAGACCCTTAAAGGCATGATCAATGGCTTAACTGAAGCCATGAGGCGTAAGTGGGACATCCTCTTGCCATGCCTGCTGTTTCCTTATAGGGGGGTGCCCCAGAAAGGGGCGGGGTTCAGCCCCTTTGAACTTTTCTATGGTCACCCTGTCAGGGGACCACTGAGCATAGTTAAAGAGGGCTGGGAGAAAGCTCCCAAGACACCTCCCCAGGATGTGGTCAGCCACATGCTGGTCCTCCGCAACCAAAACCAACATTTCTGGAAGCAGGCTAAGAGTAACCACGAGGCCACTCAAGAGGTGATGAAGGAGTGGTATCACAGGGGGGCCACTCTGGTTGAGTTCTCACCTGGAGACAATACTTGGGTGATGGAGCCAGTAGAGCCTAGGGCCACTGGTCTGGCCTATTTGAGATTAAGGAGCGGAAGGGGTGGCCACTTACCTAGTGGACCTCAAGACCCCTAGGCACCCCCTAAGGGTCCTCCATCATAACAGACTCAAACCTCACTTTGAGAGGTCTGAGGTCAGTATGCTCCTCGTCACAGATGAGGACATGGAAGAGGATAATGAACCTTTCCCTGACCTCCTCTCTCCCAAAGAAGGCGATGGGTTGTCGTAGTTGGACTCTTGCTCTAGGAAAGACAGCTGGTTTAAGGATGACAGTACTTATGTTTGTAGGCGACTATGCCTATCCTACAACAAGTCGCAACTGTAGTCCCAACCCTTCCGGCTCACTAGCAGCACCTCACCAAAAACCCAAACAGTAAAAGCTGATTTGTGGCAGCCTTTACGCATGGACTTAAAAGTATGACATCTCAGGGAGTGTCGTGGTTAAACGGAGATTACCCCTTTCTCACAGATATATCATGTCTCTTCCAAACACAGGCAATAACGAAGATGCAGTAAAGTTTCCATGGTTTTTATTTAACACAACTGCAATTTGCGATAAGTTGCATGGGCTGCAATGATTAGGATAATGAATAGTGCAGAAACAGAATTGTAAAGAAGAGAGTCATTATTACAAAGACCCCTACCATCTTGCAATAACATGAAAAGACATAAAGTGTGTATTATGTCCTAATACCTTATCATGATAGGCCTAACCTCCTACCTAAAGGAGAGCTGGGTATGTTAAACCTAATCTGGCAATGCCATGTCCATGAAAGGAGCCCCCAACCCTCGTTACCTTGGAATGAGGTCTCTATCTGAGACTCCGTAAAGACACGAAGACTGGGTCAGCGTCAAGACGACGTGCAGCATCGGTATCAGCGATGGTGGCGATGCCCTCCTGTCGGAATCCCTCTGATTATCTGTCTAAAGTGTGATGTATTTATACAGATCTACTTGGACCCCTGATGTAGGTGTGTTCCCAAACAGTAGATAACAGGCATGCTTGGGACAGCAATTATTGTAAACAATTCCCTCGAAAGCATGGAGAGGGAAAGTCCCTAAGTGTGAATACCTACAGTTTGTTTGTCTTTGTCACTTGATCTTGATGCCTTAACACGGTGGCACTGATAATGCAAATCAGAACAAGTGGCCTAACTATAAACAAGGCAGCCATCTTAGAAGAGTTAAATAGTTAAATGGGCTAAGACAGAGCAAGCTAAGTAGGGTAAAAGTCACTAGGAGACGGGGCCACGAGTCTGCAAGCCAAAGGCTAAGCTAACTCCTGTTATCCCATTAAAACAAACTAGGATTCACTACAGGGTCAGTGGAGGGTGTCATTCTCTCTGAATCCCTGACTCTAGATCAGACAGGAGACTGCTATGAGTTATTAGAGCAGTTATCTTCCCTGTTTTCCCTTACTCCTGGACTTACTCATCTGTGTGTCCATGACAATGAGACGGGAGACAGTCCCCCTGTGAATACCAACATTTACAGGTTGTCGGATAAGGTGAAGCCCAGCATCAAGGAGGAGGTCTCCAAGATGTTGACCCTAGGGGTTATCGAGAAGTCCAGTATTCCCTGGGCCAGCCCTGGGGTACTGGTACCTAAGGCTGCTGCCCCCGGTGTGTAGGAGGCTGGCCTGGCCTATAGGAGGTACCTGATGGTACTTACACCTTGTGCCAGGTCCAGTTATCCCTTATTAGTAGATTAGTAGTGTTCCAGCAGCTTAGGCTGATACAGGTAGCTATAGCAGAGCAGCTTAGGCTGAACTAGGAGTCATGCAAAGCTCTTACTATACCACTTCAATAATGTAGCACTATATCACAAGAAACACAATACTTAAAGTTACTTAAAATAAAGGTACTTTATTTTAGTGACAATGTGCCAAAAATATCTCAGAGGATATACTCTCTTAGGAGGTAAGTAAAATACACAAAATATACACAGAAACAAAAATCAGGTAAGTAAACAGTTAGAAAAGAAGTGCAAACTCTGTAGAATACAATAGGATGCAATAGGCCTTGGGGCAACACAAACCATATACTAAGAAAGTGGAATGCGAACCACTTCGGGACCCCTGGCCTAGTGTAGTGTGTAGAGGGTCACTGGGAGTATAAGAAAACACTAAGGGTGTCCAAGATACCCCACCCCAAGACCCTGAAAAGTAGGAGTAAAATGATACTACTTTCTCAGAAACACACAAAACTCGTGATGGGAGATTCTGCAAAGAAAACAAGAGGCTGCAAAGCACTGAAGATGGATTCCTGGACCTAAGGATGTTTACAGGAAGGGGACCAAGTCCAATAGTCACAAAAGTGTCCACGGGGGCAGGAGCCCACTAAACCCCGGATGAAGGTGCAAAATGGCTGCCTCTGGGTGGAAGAAGCCAAAGATTCTGCAATGACGAAAGGCGCTAGGAACTTCTTCTTTATGCAGAAGATGTCCCATGGAGTGCTGGAGGATGCAGCATTGTTTCTTTGGAGAAAGACCACAAACAAGCCTTGCTAGCTGCAAAGGTCGTGGTTGAAGAAAAAGGGTGCTGCCCAGGTCCAGGAAGGACCAGGAGGTCGCCACTTGGAAAAGGAGACAGAGGGGGCCCTCAGCAATAATGAAAGCCCTTGCACAAGAAGGCAGCAACTGCAGAAGTACTTAAACACAGGTTCAAGAAAACTGAGCATGACAGTCATCTCAACACTACAAAAGTGGGTCCAACGAAGCCGGTGGTCAACTCAGCAAGTTGAGCAATACAGGACGGAGTGCTGGGGACCTGGGCTAGACTGTGCATGAAGGATTCCTTGCAAAAGTGCACAGAAGTCCTAGCAGCTGCCGTTCACGCAGTGCACAGGATTACTGTCTGCAGAGGGGAGGCAAGGAGTTACCTCCTCCAAATTTGGACAGTTGGACCACTGGACAGTCTGGATTACTTGGGTCCACCATCTGTGTTCCAGGGGCCACGCTCGTCAGGATGAGAGGGGTTCCAGAGTACCAGTGATGCTGAAGTTTGGTGCCTGCTGGAGCAGAGGGAAGATTCCGTCGACCCACAGGAGATTTCTTCTTGGCTTCCAGTGCAGGGTGAAGGCAGACAGCCCCCAGAGCATGCACCACCAGGAAACAGTTGAGAAAGCCGGCAGGATTAGATGCTACAATGTCGCTGGTAGTCTTTTTGCTACTTTGTTGCAGTTTTGCAGGCGTCCTGGAGCAGTCAGCGGTTGATCCTTGGCAGATGTCGAAGAGGGAGATGCAGAGGAACTCTGGTGAATTCTTGCAAATCGTTATCTGAGGAAAAGCCCACAGAAGAGACCCTAAATATCCCCCAGAGGAGGATTGGCCACCTAGTGAGCACCTATCAGGAGGGGTCTCTGACGTCACCTGCTGGCACTGGCAACTCAGAGGCCTCCATTGTGCCCTCAGACATCTGGATTCAAGATGGCAGAGGTCTGGGACATACTGGGGGAGCTCTGGGCACCACCCCTGGGTTTGTGATGGACAGGGAAGTGGTCACTCCTCTTTCCTTTGTCCAGTTTCATGACAGAGCAGGGACTGGAGGATTCCCCATCTGCGCCCTTCAAAGCATTTCCAGAGGCTGGGAGAGGCTACCTCACCCTCTCTCAGAGGAAATCCTTTGTTCAGCCTTCCTGGGACTAGACTGCACAGACCTCAGGAGAGCAGAACCCTGTCTGTGGTTTGGCAGCAGTGGTAGCTGCAGAGAAAACACCAGAGAGGTGGTTTAGCAGTACTCGGGGTCCATTGTGGAGTCCCTGGTATGCTTGGGATTGGCACCCCAATACCATATTTGGCATGGGGGACAATTCCATGATCTTAGACATGTTACATGGCCATATTCAGAGTTATAATTGTGAAGCTACATATAGGTATTAACCTATGTGTAGTTCACGTGTGTAATGGTGTCTCCGCACTCACAAAGTCCGGGGAAATTGCCCTGGACTATGTGGGGGCACCTTGGCTAGTGCCAGGGTGCCCTCACACTTAGTAACTTTACACCTAACCTTGACTAGGTGAGGGTTAGAGATATAGGTGACTTATAAGTTACTTAAGTGCAGTCTAAAATGGCTGTGAAATAACGTGTGTGTTATTTCACTCAGGCTGCAGTGGCAGTCCTGTGTGAGATTTGTCTGAGCTCCCTATGGTTGGCAAAAGAAATGCTGCAGCCCATAGGGATCTCCCGGAACCCCAATACCCTGGGTACCTAGGTTCCATATACTAGGGAATTATAAGGGTGTTCCAGTGTGCCAATTAGAATTGGTAAAAATGGTCACTAGCCTATAGTGACAATTTTAAAGGCAGAGAGAGCATAAGCACTGAGGTTCTGGTTAGCAGAGCCTCAGTGACACAATTAGGCACTACACAGGGATACACATACAGGCCACAAATTTTGGGCACTGGGGTCCTGGCTAGCATGGTCTCAGTGAGACATATAAAACACACTAACAAATAGGGTTTTCACTATGAGCACTGGGGTCCTGGCTAGCAGGATCCCAGTGAGACAGTAAAAACACACTGACATTTACTCACAAACAGGCCAAAAGTGGGGGTAACAATGCTAGAAAGAGGCTACCTTTTCACACGGTGCAAAGCCAGAACTCCGTCTGACCATCAAGGCCAGTAAGTGCTAGATTTGGCAGGGTTCTGTGGTGTACTTGGGACAACTACTAGGTGGTGGCAAGGTGCAGCCACTCCAGGCCAAGATTGAAACTATCAAGGCCTGGCAACCACCTAGAACACAGGCCGAAGTGAGAGCCTTTTTAGGCCTCAGTGGATACTACCGCAGACTTGTCAAGGGCTATTGTGACCATTGTGTCACCATTGACAGAACTAGTTCCAAAAAGCAACCTAGGTTGGTAAATTGGACAGAGGCTTGTCAGAAATCCTTTGATTCTCTGAAGGAAGCCATGTGCACTGCCCCTGTGCTCAAGGCTCATGACTACTCCCAGAAATGTATTGTGCAGACGGATGCTTCAGAGCATGGCATAGGGGCTGTTCTAGCACAGCTAAATGAGGAGGGCTCAGACCAACCAGTAGTCTTTATTAGCAGGAGACTATTACCACAGGAACAGAGGTGGAGTGCTATTGAGAGAGAAGCATTTGCTGTGGTCTGGGCACTGAAGAAGCTGAGACCATATCTGTTTGGGACTCAAATCCGGGTTCAGACAGACCACAGGTCCCTCAGATGGCTCATGCAGATGAGGGGTGAGAAACCTGAACTCTTGAGGTGGTCCACTTCCCTGCAGGGGATGGACTTTACAGTGGAGCATCGCCCTGGAACTGACCACGCCAACGTTGATGGTCTCTCCAGATACTTCCGCCTTAGCGATGAGAGGTCCCAGGAGGTTGGGTAGCTCTCCCCAATTTCAGCTGGGGGGGACACATGTTAGACCTGACAGCCTTAGGGTGGTCACCCCTAACGTTTTGCCTGCCTCCCTCCACTTTTTAGATACTGTTTTTGCTGGTTTTAAGACTCTGCACACTTTACCACTGCTAACCAGTGCTAAAGTGCATATGCTCTCTCCCTTTAAACATGGTAACATTGGATCTTACGCAATTGGACTATTTAATTTACTTATAGGTCCCTACTAGAGTGCACTATATGTGCCCAGGGCCTGTAGATTAAAGGCTACTAGTGGGTCTGCAGCACTGATTGTGCCACCCACTTAAGTAGCCCCTTAATCTTGTCTCAGGCCTGCCATTGCAAGGCCTGTGTGTGCAGTTTCACTACCAATTCGATTTGGCATTTAAAAGTACTTGCCAAGCCTAAAACTCCCCCTTTTCTTCATATAAGACAGCCATAAGGTATGCCCTAGGTAACCCATAGGGCAGGGTGCTGTGTAGGCAAAAGGCAGGACTCCCAAATTTGTTTTTACTCTGCTGTGAGGTCTGCTCCCTTCATAGGCTAACATTGGGGCTGCCTTCATACATTGTTTTGAGTGGTAGCTGCTGATCTGAAAGGAGTAGGAAGGTCATATTTAGTATGGCCAGAACGGTGATACAAAATCCTGCTGATTGTGAAGTTGGATTTACTATTACTATTTTAGAAATGACACATTTAGAAAGTGAGCATTTCTCTGCACTTAAATCTTTCTGTGCCTTACAATCCACGTCTGGCTGGGTTTAGTTGACAGCTCCTTGTGCATTCTCTCAGACACACCCCAAACACAGGGTACTCAGCCTCACTTGCATACATCTGCATTTTGAATGGGTCTTCCTGGGCTGGGAGGGTGGAGGGCCTGCCCTCACACAAAGGACTGCCACACCCTATACTGGGACCCTGGCAGACAACATTGAATTGAAAGGGGACCTGGTGAACTTCTAAGTCACTCTTTGAAGTCCTCCCACATCACACATTTGGGTATATAAACAGGGCCTCTGCCCCTACCAACTCAGACACTTTCTGGAGAAGAAACCTGAACCAGAAACTTCATCCTGCTAAGAAGAACTACCTGGCTGCACTAAGGACTCACTTGTCTGCTTTCTGTGAAGGACTGCTGCCTTGCTGTTGCCCTGCAGCCGTGCTGCTCTCTGGCTCTGGTGAAGAGGTACTCCCTAAAGTCTCAGGATCAAAAAGACTTCATCTCTTCAAGAAGGACTCCTTGTGCGGCAAAATTCGATGCACAGCCTGCCAGAAACGACGCACAGCCTGCACTGCGGTGCATATACACATTCAATCACCAACCCCCAGTAAGCACTAGACCTCCCCACCCCTTTTCCAGACATAGCACCCCCCTCCCTGCGTACATGCACATAGACATCCACACACACCATGCACATAATCATTCACCTACACTTACATACATACATTCACTTACATGCATCCATACAGGCATTCACTTCAACATTCATGCACGCATTCACTTCAACATTCATGCATGCATTCAAGCACGCATACTCACACCCATTCAGGTAGGCCTACTCATACCCATTCAAACATGCATGCTCACACCCATCCAAACATGCATACTCACACACAGACAAACATGCATACACTCATGTAGACAAACATGTATTCACCACAACACTCACACTCGCATACACACAGGCATACACTCTTACATGCAGACACACACTCACTTCCACATTGAGACACACATACAACCACACATATACACATTCATGCACACACGCAGACACCACACACTCATACACGCACACACAATACTCAATACCCTTCCACTCCCTCCCCTGTCGGACGATCATCTTACCTGGTCTGGGGAGAAGGTCGTCCACCAGGGAACGGGATGGGGCGCTTCCACCACCAGCAGCGCCCAGCCAACAGGACACCGCCAGGCCGTATTATTGCCTATAATACGGCTGGTGAAGTCTTACTGGCGGGGCCGGTGGTGGAACTGCCTAAGCGCCTCTGCCCTCCAGCATGACTACTGCTGGATTTCCGCCCAAAGTGTGGCAGAAATCGGGCAGTACCCGTGATATGGTGGGTGGAAGACTGACAGCACTGGCAGTGCTCTCTTCCCTGATAGTCTCTGGCCTCCCTTCCCCCTCCCCTGTTTCAATTGCAAGAACCAGAGGCCATTGCCAGTACCTGCAGGGTAGATGACCTAGTCGGGGTTCACCTCACAAAATCAGCAGTTGGATGACTCTGTCCACTCTGTAATCTGAACAAAACCCATGCGACTCAGACATGTCACCTTAACCTCAGTCATAGGGGAAGCAATGCGAAAACAATTTCACCATTCCCCCATTGCTCTTGTGCTGGAGAACACATGGGGGTGACACCCTCAGGACACACCCGGCCATAGGAGCTCTGACAGATGTCCTGTTTGGCCCAATCAGGACTAAGAAAACTTGCTTCCAAGAAGCCCAATCGGCACAAGGACGCACAATTGTGCCAAACAACGCAGAGTCAAATCAAATCATTAACATTTATAAAGCGCGCTACTCACCCGTGCGGGTCTCAAGGCGCAGAGTGATATGCACTGGATGCCCTGAGACAACACCAATTCCTTTGAAGTGCAGCAGTGATGAAACCAAATACACCAAGATAGCCCCCCCCTCAGAAGACCCGAAAACATTGACTGAGACCCACCACCCAGAATGGATGTCTTTTGTCACTAGGAAACTATGTTGGACACACATTTGAGACAATTTGAAAAGATACTCCAGGACACAAAGACTATGCTGGAGTCAAAGATAGATTCAATGTCAATTGATGTGAGCTTGCTCCATGCCAAGGACCAGAAGCTGATGGAGAGAGCTGATTACATTACTTGATGCACCCCATGGTGCAGGAGGTACAATCTCATCCCTGCGAATTGCGTGCAGATGTTACCACCTGACAAAGAAGGGCCCAGTGACCATCACGTTGCAAAATATACACTTCTCTAGGTTCCCAGAACACCCAGAAGGGTCTAGCATTGAACTCTTTTCTGGTTAGAGTCTACATTCCTAGTAGGCAAAGTACCTAAACTCTCCATAGAATGTGTGCACTGCCTGCCGCCCCCCCCCCACCAGGAGCCCCACCATGCGGAATCATTGCATGACTTCTGAACTACAGAGATTGGGATCTGATCCTCCAACTGTTTTTTTCTAATGAGCCTTGGAAGTTTGAGAGCGCCACCCTTACTGCTTATCCCGACAACATTAGGGAAGTGCAGCGACTATGCAATTCCTACGCTGCTGTTAAACGTCAACTCCGCAACCTAAGGCTCAAATATGTTCTGCTATTTCCAACAAGACTCAGTCATCGAAGGTGAGAACGTTCACCTGTCTGGACATGACTTCATGCTAAACTAATGGCATCTCCACCGCTGGAGACCCAACCTTCTGGAAGGATGCCAGATGCCAAGGTCGAAATGGTGAAACCGGGGAATTGTTGAAACCGGCCCACCACTGAGCTGTCCATCAAGTACCATGCACAGTCAGAAGCAGAGTTACTACACAGTAACCACAATCTGTTTGTGGTCCTACAGGACAAACGTACCTCCACTGCAGACTCCGATACCAATGAAGTGATGGATTACCCCTAGTTTGACGAACAACTTACTTTGAAAATAATAGACTCCCTGACTGGTAAAGCCTGATTCTCTCGAATGATCCTAACTTTAACCCATGGCCAGTACTTGAATGATGTGGAGAGGAGTTAATACTTGTTGGAGGTGGCCTGCTTATCCCATGACTTACTTAGGGCCTGGTAGCTAACTGCTATCCCTGACTTGCATTTCACGCTACCCCACACACCGTATCGGACTTCTCTTTATTTATTTATTTTTCTTATTAGTTATTTATGCCTTTGCTACACTGTTGTTGTTCGGGGTCCACCTGGTGCCTGCATACGTGGTGGATGCAGGATGGGAAGGGTTTAGGTACATGGTTTACCTGATGATACGAGCTATGTACACACACAGCCAGTATTTATTCAACAATGCTGCGCGCCCTCTTCCCCAGCAGGGCTTTGCTTCCTCTACAGACTGACATGACCCTATCCCCACACAGTTTCATACTGCAATACAACCTATTTATATGGAATGCTAGGGGCCTGGGTTCCCCTGCAAACCACTATCCAGTTCATGCCTATCTCAAGAGTCTCCACATATATACAGCATTCTTGCAGGAAACTCACATGGTAGCGCTGGAATTGCAGAGGCTCTGTACAAGGTGGAGGGGCCAGGTGTATGATACGGTGTTGTTGGCGTACGCTAGAGGGGTCTTGATATGGATTGTGTCTGGTGCCCCTTTTACAATGACAATGCACAAGGCAGTCCTAAAGGGTGATATGTGGTGGTGGAAGGTCAACATGATGGCTCACCCCTTGCACTACTGGCAATATATGCTCCAAATGCCAGCCACTCTGCGTTTTTGGATCGCCTAACTCCAGCTGGTCTTCTAGATCCTCATACTCCTGCAATCTGGGGAGTGATTTCAATTGTGCACCAGACATTGTAAGGGACTGTTCAACATCACCATGCCAGCTGTTGCATGGTTTCCCAGCACTTCAGCAGTGGTTAGCTACTGGCAACTGGCAGGCTACATGATGGTTGGCGCCTCCATCACCCAGAAAGCAATGAGATCTCATTTTATTCCCCCCTCCATAAGTTAAACACCTGGATGGATCTGTTCCTTTGTTTTGCAGAGCTGTTCCCCGGTACTTCAATCAGAATATTTAGCATGGACACTCTCTGATCACTGTCTGCTTTTATTTTCCCTACAATGGGGTGAGGCGCGTTCCTGCATTCCCACATGGCGACTCTAAACTGACACGCTATAGGATGTCCCTTTCTGTGAGGAACTGGTGTTGCACAATGCATAATATTTCCACTGAATGTGGGGACTGCCCCTCATTGCCTCTCATTGAGCAATGGGGTGGGATGTGCATAAAGTGGTTGTCCATGGCTACTGCATTGCTACAACTTGGAGAGTCCCACAGGCCCTCCACATGGAGCTTAGGATGCAGGAAGATGAACTGCAGTACCTTGACATGTGTCTGCTGCAAATTAGTGTTGAGACTTTACCAACTGCGAGAGGACCACTGCAGCACTGACGTATACCTTCAGAAACTAGACCATAAACATTATCTGACCCGTCAGCACCCCAGAAGCGACCAATTGTGACAACTTTTAAAGTGGCTGCTTAGAGATGGCTACTCGCAAACTCTGATATTGTTAACACACAGTTGGAAATCAACGAGGCATTACTAGCTTACTATCCGACCCTGTATTTGGAAGCCTCCACCCCATCGACAGACACCTTAGGTGCCTTCTTCCGTAATCTTCCCCTCCACGGTTAGACCCACTCCAGTGTCCAGAACTTGATGCCTCTGAAAGTTGAAGAGATTTGATTACCTATCAGGCAAATTCCCCCTGCTAAGACACCAGGAACGGTCAGGCTCTCTATAGAGCACTATGCAACTTCCTCAGCCACACTGGTTGTCTGACTCCTAGAGGTCTATAACGAGCCATGGGACAGGGGTACTCTGACAGATACCCTTAGAGAAGCCCTTATTGAGGTACTTCCCAAACCAGGCTGAGGTCCCTGGGCATGAGGTCCTACTGTCCCTGTCGATTTTGAATCTTAACTTCTTGACTACATAGTACTAGACAAGGTTTTCACAAACCATTTGTTACCTATTATCACACACACCTCATACAAGTGGACAAGGGTGGGTTTATCCCAGGCTGTAGCACCTTCCTCAGTATTCGCTGCCTTCTGGACCTGGAGTCCGGGTGGCAGTCTCACTCGATATTGAGAAGGCCCTTTGATACCCTGAGTTGGGGATACCTATTTACTGCCCTCAAGACGATGCAGTTTGATCATGGGTATTTGAGATGGCTTTGTGCCCTATATGACTACCAAGTGGTGCCGGTCAAAATGGAGCAAACAATATCTGTTAACTTTGAGTGGCACCCAGAAAGTTGTTTAGCACAATTGGGTCCATGTGTGATTGTTAAGGTTGGGGGACCTTTAAGAGGATGCCTTCTTACTCTCTTTCCGGGTCCTTTACAATATCTGTGCTAGCCACTTCTTCATATACCACGCAGTACACAGGGAAGTTACAGCAACACTGGGGAGAGTGGTGGATGGAACAATGCACAAAAAGAACCATCCACGCCACCCCTACACATGGCTCTTACTTACGGTAATGTATGCCACCTTGTCACAGTCTTCTACACTGCTTTATTATTTTACAATTCCTGCCCAGAAACCGGTCCATGAGAGAATTGGTCATGCCTTCCTAATGTGCCACTCTCAGACAAACAGTTGACCCAATCCCTAAGCCGAGTCCGATATGTTTCATGAAACCCACTCATTCTTTAACTACTTCCACCAGACTTACCTTATGCCCTGGCGAATAGCACAGATGTTCCGAACTGCGTCATCATCATGCTCCAGATGTGGTACACCAGAAGTGGAGTCTTTCCACGTGATGTTGGATTGCCTGGTGCTGAAGGTTGCCTGGACAGACATCACAGCAATAACATCCACACTGCTTGACACATAGACCTGAGTCCTGCTTACTGAGGAGACTTACGAGGGCCACAGGATTTGTTGATCTGGCATTTGTACTGTTTAAACCTTTAATTACTATGTCCTGGGAATCATCTCCACTGAGAAAGAGTGAAAGCCCACAGACAAGGGGGAAAAGGGACAGGAGCCATGATCTGGGTCCGCTTTGTCCGGAACTTGGAGGCAAGGAATGATCTCCACCCTATGAAACATCCCCTGCACTCCTTTCGTTGGCTGATGATTTGGAGGGGAAGTTGCTCCTAAAACCAGTTTGATGTAGCAGAAAAGGAGGGGACAGCTCATTTCCCTAAACACACTCCTGGCTGGTACACATGCTCCCTTCAGGCAAAGAAACATTCTGATGTGTTGGAATTGCCTCCGAATACTGCACTGTGGGATACTTAGCAGTAAGACATACAGAATGTGCTGTAAAAGTAGGGTGGCTCGCCCATGGACACTCCTCCCTCACTGGTTAGGGGCTATTCAGAGGTCACCCCATCCACTTGCTGGTGAACCCTACAAAGCTGGCATTTTACCCACGGCTTATCAGAATACTCTCCGGACCTGCGTAAGAACAGACGAGGACTGCACCTACTATTTGGGACCAATGTGGAAAGCAGAAGGTCTGGGTTCCGAGGGTCTGTCAGCTGCCCTCCTGTGTGGCTACAGGGACACAAGAAGCTGCAAGAGGCCTTTTTATTGAAACCCAGCTGACCAGCAGTAACTTATCTTGACTAGAGCATGTTTGTGGCCTCTTCTGGAGTACGGCCTAGCCCTTAACTGATGTCTTCTATAGAAAGTTTGAAACATTGGGAGTTCCAAGACCCCTAGAGAATCAGAGGGGCCTCACAGCAAAGGTGTCTGATCAATACAACGTCATCTGCTACGTTTGCTGGCTTGCTCAACTGGAGGACTTTGAGCTCTGTGGAAAAGGCTAAGGGCCCGGTTTATGGTTTGGTGGGCTGGTACTCCATCACACATTAGTATATAGTGCACTTGTGATAAGACAGATGGAATATTCATCACATTTGGGACTGGGTACCTGTCCGCCAAAATTCAAATCAGGCCCTAAGTCCGATGGTAGAAATGTTGCCTGGGCAAAAGTATCAAAAGTATCAACTCAACATGATGCCTTTGTTGGCCGCAAAATTATAATTATTTCAGCTCTAATCAGTGGCTTCATAGGGACCTTGTACAGTAGCTATCCGGCTTCGAGAAGACATTTGCACTGGAGGATTTTGACTGTCATTTCAGAGATTGTCAGAAGAAAATCTTTGACGAGGATGAGCCTCCTTGGTGTATCTGACTCACATTCCATCACAGTCGGATTGAAATCATGCCAAGGACCCAGTCATCCATGAACAACTAGTTCTGATTGGCACATTTCTTTATATTTTCTTGGGACTTTTTGATTAAAATCTTGAAAAAGTCATGTTTCTTGTTCCTTTTAATGGATGTTTGAAATTTTGGTGAAATTATACCCCTTATATTTCTAAATCGGTTGTGGGATTTTTATTCTGTAGTGTGTTGACTTGTTAAATGTTTTGTTACTGTTTAACACCCTAGGTGCTAGGGGGTTGAGCCCATGTTTCAATCACTGAAAGTGTATTTTACCTTAATACGTTTGTGGCCTTAATCCTTGTTGTTGACTCGTATCCCCCCCAATTAGTAATCCCAAACACCCCTCCCCCAATTAATAATACAAAACACCCCGCCCCCACCTCAATTAATAATCCTAAACAGATAAAGACCAACCAACAACAATGTCTTGTTCACAGAATGGAGAAAGGAATAATCAGTGCAAGGATATCAGGGCGAGGTAGAGGACAGTATACACATGGGGCCACCTATACCGTAGCTCTCTGCGTCTCGTCTGTGCTATACATATACTGTATATAAATATATATATACAGCTGGCCGAGTGGCAGGACTCCCAGCTTCCACTGGCAACGCTGGAGTGGATTTGCAATCCGGAATGTCCGGCCCCAACAACTGTGAGATACCAAGGGGCCTATTTGTGGGGAACTGGCGTAGAGCAGCGCTGCCCTATGCCAGTGTGAAGGGGCAGGAATGCACTGTATTCATGTAATACGGTGCATTCCTGTCCTTTCCCCCTGCGCTGGTGCACAACTGGCTGCCTAGCACCAACACAGGCACCCTCATACCATGGTGCAATGGTGTCTGTGTTGCATGCAGATTGTTTTTATGCAGGAAGGACACCTTCCTGCTCAAAAACAATCCTGACAGGAATTTCCTCTTTCTATGTGTGCTGCAGTTTACATGTAAAGAGAAAAAAATTAGGAAAAGTGAAAATATTTTTCCTTATTACGCTTGCTCTGGGAGAGGCATAAAGTTTTGTCGCTGCCCCAGGTTTACGTGATTAAGGAAATCTGGGGCAGTGTCAAAATCCATAGGTGCTGCGCGGGAAAACCCATCACAACGCCCACGGAACGCCTCTCTGGTGCAGAGTAAGGCAATGCAGCCACTCGCACTACCTCGCCTTACTCCACATCTATGAGTCCATGGCACGCCTCTCTGGTGCAGAGTAAGGCAATGCAGCCACTCGCGCTGCCTCGCCTTACTCCACATCTATGAGTCCATGGCACGGCTCTCTGCTGCAGAGTAAGGCAACGCAGCCACTCGCACTGCCTCGTCTTACTCCACATCTATGAGTCCATGGCACGCCTCTCTGGTGCAGAGTAAGGCAATGCAGCCACTCGCACTGCGTCGCCTCACTCCACATCTATGAGTCCATGGCACGCCTCTCTGGCGCAGAGTAAGGAAACGCAGCCACTCGCACTGCCTCGCCTTACTCCACATCCATGAGTCCATGGCACGCCTCTCTGGTGCAGAGTAAGGTAATGCAGCCACTCGCACTGCCTCGCCTTACTCCACATCTATGAGTCCATGGCACGCCTCTCTGCTGCAGAGTAAGGCAATGCAGCCACTCGCACTACCTCGCCTTACTACACCTCTATGAGTCTATGGAAAGGCTCTCTGGTGCAGAGTAAGGCAACGCAGCCACTCGCACTACCTCGCCTTACTCCACATCTATGAGTCCATGGCACGGCTCTCTGGTGCAGAGTAAGGCAATGCAGCCACTTGCACTGCCTCGCCTTACTCCACATCTATGAGTCCATGGAAAGGCTCTCTGGTGCAGAGTAAGGCAATGCAGCCACTCGCACTGCCTCGTCTCACTCCACATCTATGAGTCCATGGCACGCCTCTCTGGTGCAGAGTAAGTCAACGCAGCCACTCGCACGGCGTCGCCTCACTCCACATCTATGAGTCCATGGCACGCCTCTCTGGTGCAGAGTAAGGCAACGCAGCCACTCGCACTGCCTCGCCTTACTCCACATCCATGAGTCCATGGCACGCCTCTCTGGTGCAGAGTAAGGTAATGCAGCCACTCGCACTGCCTCGCCTTACTCCACATCTATGAGTCCATGGCACGCCTCTCTGCTGCAGAGTAAGGCAATGCAGCCACTCGCACTGCCTCGCCTTACTCCACATCTATGAGTCCATGGCACGGCTCTCTGGTGCAGAGTAAGGCAACGCAGCCACTCGCACTGCCTCGCCTTACTCCACAGCTATGAGTCCATGGCACGGCTCTCTGGTGCAGAGTAAGGCAACGCAGCCACTTGCACTGCCTCGCCTTACTCCGCATCCATGAGTCCATGGCATGCCTCTCTGCTGCAGAGTAAGGTAACGCAGCCACTCGCACTGCCTCGCCTCACTCTACATCTATGAGTCCATGGCACGCCTCTCTGCTGCAGAGTAAGGCAATGCAGCCACTCGCACTGCCTCGCCTTACTCCACATCTATGAGTCCATGGCACGGCTCTCTGGTGCAGAGTAAGGCAACGCAGCCACTCGCACTGCCTCGCCTTACTCCACATCTATGAGTCCAGGGCACGGCTCTCTGGTGCAGAGTAAGGCAACGCAGCCACTCGCACTGCCTCGCCTTACTCCACATCTATAAGTCCATTGCACGCCTCTCTGCTGCAGAGTAAGGAAACGCAGCCACTCGCACTGCCTCGCCTTACTCCACATCTATGAGTCCATGGCACGCCTCTCTGGTGCAGAGTAAGGCAATGCAGCCACTCGCACTGCCTCTCCTTACTCCACATCTATGAGTCCATGGCACGCCTCTCTGGTGCAGAGTAAGGCAATGCAGCCACGTGCACTGCCTCGCCTTAGTCCACATCTATGAGTCCATGGAACGCCTCTCTGGTGCAGAGTCGGCAACGCAGCCACTCGCACTGCCGTGCCTTACTCCACAGCTATGAGTCCATGGCACGGCTCTCTGGTGCAGAGTAAGGAAACGCAGCCACTCGCACTGCCTCGCCTTACTCCACATCTATGAGTCCATGGCATGGCTCTCTGGTGCAGAGTAAGGCAAGGCATCCACTTGCACTGCCTTGCCTTACTCCGCATCCATGAGTCCATGGCACGCCTCTCTGCTGCAGAGTAAGGCAACGCAGCCACTCGCACTGCCTCGCCTCACTCCACATCTATGAGTCCAGGGCACAGCTCTCTGCTGCAGAGTAAGGCAACGCAGCCACTCGCACTGCCTCGCCTTACTCGACATCTATGAGTCCATGGCACGCCTCTCTGCTGCAGAGTAAGGAAACGCAGCCACTCGCACTGCCTCGCCTTACTCCACATCTATGAGTCCATGGCACGCCTCTCTGGTGCAGAGTAAGGCAATGCAGCCACGTGCACTGCCTCGCCTTAGTCCACATCTATGAGTCCATTGAACGCCTCTCTGGTGCAGAGTATGGCAACGCAGCCACTCGCACTGCCGGGCCTTACTCCACAGCTATGAGTCCATGGCACGGCTCTCTGGTGCAGAGTAAGGAAACGCAGCCACTCACACTGCCTCGCCTTACTCCACATCTATGAGTCCATGGCATGGCTCTCTGGTACAAAGTAAGGCAATGCATCCACTTGCACTGCCTTGCCTTACTCCACATCTATGAGTCCATTGTACTCCTCTCTGGTGCAGAGTAAGGCAACGCAGCCACTTGCACTGCCTCGCCTTACTCCACATCTATGAGTCCATTGTACTCCTCTCTGGTGCAGAGTAAGGCAACGCAGCCACTTGCACTGCCTCTCCTTACTCCACATCTATGAGTCCAGGGCACAGCTCTCTGGTGCAGAGTAAGGCAACGCAGCCACTCGCACTGCCTCGCCTTACTCCACATCTATGAGTCCATGGCACGCCTCTCTGCTGCAGAGTAAAGAAACGCAGCCACTCGCACTGCCTCGCCTTACTCCACATCTATGAGTCCATGGCACGCCTCTCTAGTGCAGAGTAAGGCAATGCAGCCACTCGCACTGCCTCGCCTTACTCCACATCTATGAGTCCATGGCACGCCTCTCTGGTGCAGAGTAAGGCAATGCAGCCACGTGCACTGCCTCGCCTTAGTCCACATCTATGAGTCCATGGAACGCCTCTCTGGTGCAGAGTATTGCAACGCAGCCACTCGCACTGCCGGGCCTTACTCCACAGCTATGAGTCCATGGCACGGCTCTCTGGTGCAGAGTAAGGAAACGCAGCCACTCGCACTGCCTCGCCTTACTCCACATCTATGAGTCCATGGCATGGCTCTCTGGTGCAGAGTAAGGCAATGCATCCACTTGCACTGCCTTGCCTTACTCCACATCTATGAGTCCATTGTACTCCTCTCTGGTGCAGAGTAAGGCAACGCAGCCACTTGCACTGCCTCACCTTACTCCACATCTATGAGTCCATGGCACGCCTCTCTAGTGCAGAGTAAGGCAATGCAGCCACTCGCACTGCCTCGCCTTACTCCACATCTATGAGTCCATGGCACGCCTCTCTGGTGCAGAGTAAGGCAATGCAGCCACGTGCACTGCCTCGCCTTAGTCCACATCTATGAGTCCATGGAACGCCTCTCTGGTGCAGAGTCGGCAACGCAGCCACTCGCACTGCCGGGCCTTACTCCACAGCTATGAGTCCATGGCACGGCTCTCTGGTGCAGAGTAAGGAAACGCAGCCACTCACACTGCCTCGCCTTACTCCACATCTATGAGTCCATGGCATGGCTCTCTGGTACAAAGTAAGGCAATGCATCCACTTGCACTGCCTTGCCTTACTCCACATCTATGAGTCCATTGTACTCCTCTCTGGTGCAGAGTAAGGCAACGCAGCCACTTGCACTGCCTCGCCTTACTCCACATCTATGAGTCCAGGGCACAGCTCTCTGGTGAAGAGTAAGGCAACGCAGCCAATCACACTGCCTCGCCTTACTCCACATCTATGAGTCCATGGCACGCCTCTCTGCTGCAGAGTAAGGAAATGCAGCCACTCGCACTGCCTCGCCTTACTCCACATCTATAAGTCCATGGCACGCCTCTCTGGTGCAGAGTAAGGCAATGCAGCCACGTGCACTGCCTCGCCTTAGTCCACATCTATGAGTCCATGGAACGCCTCTCTGGTGCAGAGTAAGGCAACGCAGCCACTCGCACTGCCGTGCCTTACTCCACAGCTATGAGTCCATGGCACGGCTCTCTGGTGCAGAGTAAGGAAACGCAGCCACTCGCACTGCCTCGTCTTACTCCACGTTTATGAGTCCATGGCATGGCTCTCTGGTGCAGAGTAAGGCAATGCATCCACTTGCACTGCCTTGCCTTACTCCACATCTATGAGTCCATTGTACTCCTCTCTGGTGCAGAGTAAGGCAACGCAGCCACTTGCACTGCCTCGGCTTACTCCACATCTATGAGTCCATTGTACTCCTCTCTGGTGCAGAGTAAGGCAACGCAGCCACTCGCACTGCCTCGCCTTACTCCACATCTATGAGTCCATGGCACGCCTCTCTGCTGCAGAGTAAGGCAACGCAGCCACTCGCACTGCCTCACCTTACTCCACATCTATGAGTCCATGGCACGGCTCTCTGGTGCAGAGTAAGGCAATGCAGCCACTTGCACTGCCTCGCCTTACTCCACATCTATGAGACCACGGAACGGCTCTCTGGTGCAGAGTAAGGCAATGCAGCCTCTTGCACTGCCTTGCCTTACTCCACATCTATGAGTCCATGGAAAGGCTCTCTGGCGCAGAGTAAGGCAACGCAGCCACTCGCGCTGCCTCGCCTTACTCCACATCTATGAATCCATGGCACGGCTCTCTGGTGCAGAGTAAGGCAACGCAGCCACTCCCACTGCCTCGCCGTACTCCACATCTATGAGTCCATGGCACGCCTCTCTGGTGCAGAGTAAGGCAATGCATCCACTTGCACTGCCTCGTCTTACTCCACATCTACGAGTCCATGGCACGCCTCTCTGCTGCAGAGTAAGGCAATGCAGCCACTCGCACTGCCTCACCTTACTCCACATCTATGAGTCCATTGTACACCTCTGTGGTTCAGAGTAAGGCAATGCAGCCACTCGCACTGCCTCGCCTTACTCCACATCTATGAGTCCATGAAACGGCTCTCTGGTTCAGAGTAAGGCAATGCGTCCACTCGCACTGCCTCGCCTTAATCCACATCCACGAGTCCATGGAAAGGCCCGCAACGTGGCTTTGTGTGGCCTCATGGATATGGTTCAGAGGTTTGAGTTACCAGAGCATCATAAAAAGTGGCGCTGCAGCGGTGCAAGTCTCTCGTAAATATGCCCCCAAAGAACCACAGGACTGGCTGTCCTATCAGCAACAGCCCAGCTGAACACGAAGCGCTGTGAGGAATCGTGAGGCTTAGTGGAAGATAGATTCAGGCTTCCCGGTCTAAAGAGAGGATGGTGCTCTGATGAGATCCCAACGGACCTGGATACCATCTCAGACTCTGCGATGCGAGGAGGATCAGTGTGAAGGGAAGAGGCAAGTCTCCAGGAGGAGACCCAAAGGTATGAATCATACATATGAGCAGAGAGAAAAGAAAATAAGGGAAGGAAACTCAAGTGCCCGGTGTGACCTAGTATGAAGTGAAGACCCACAGCACCAACAACTGGTTGCCAGGGATTATACTCCCTACTGACTTTGTCAAATATTATTCGGGCCGTCTAGTCTTACAGCTCCCACAGCCTTGTTCTCCATGGCTTCCGAACACATCTAGGGACATACTTACAAGCCCCTTCTGCCGCTGGTGCGTCACTTTTTCAATGTCCTGTGCATAATTGGGTGCCAATGTTGTGCCTGAATTGTTTATGCACATGTGTAACCTATTGTTTTTATTTACTGTTCCAATTTTGATGTCCTCACTACTCTGGATAGGTAATTAAAAAAAAGATAACTTATTGCCACATCATGATGCAGGAGCCAGAAAGTGCTCAATAACAGTCAATGCTGGCTTTGCCAATGCTTGTTTTGGTCTGGTGTTGAGTCATCTTCTGTAATCTTGCTACCTTTTGTGTAAAAAGTGCATTGGAGTCTATTAAACACCTAGGCCCAGAGTTATGCTAAAGTGGTGCTTATGGTTATGCTCTCTCTTTACTTTCTAAATTGTCACTAACAGGCTAGTGACCAATTTCACCAATTCACATTGGCATACTGGAACACCCTTATAATTCCCTAGTATATGGTACTGAGGTACCCAGGGTATTGGGGTTCCAGGAGATCCCTATGGGCTGCAGCATTTCTAGTGACACCCATAGGGAGATCTGACAATTCTTACACAGGCCTGCCAGTGCAGCCTGAGTGAAATAACGTCCACGTTATTTCACAGCCATTTACCACTGCACTTAAGTAACTTATAAGTCACCTATATGTCTAACCTTTACCTGGTAAAGGTTGGGTGCTAAGTTACTTAGTGTGTGGGCACCCTGGCACTAGCCAAGGTGCTCCCACATTGTTCAGGGCAAATTCCCCAGACTTTGTGAGTGCGGGGACACCATTACACGCGTGCACTATACATATGTCACGACATATGTATAGCGTCACAATGGTAACTCCGAACATGGCTATGTAACTTGTCTAAGATCATGGAATTGTCACCCCAATGCCATTCTGGCATTGGGGAGACAATTCCATGATCCCCCGAGTCTCTAGCTCAGACCCGGGTACTGCCAAACTGCCTTTCCTGGGGTTTCACTGCAGCTGCTGCCAACCCCTCAGACAGGTTTCTGCCCTCCTGGGGTCCAGCCAGGCTTGGCCCAGGAAGGCAGAACAAAGAACTTCCTCAGAGAGAGGGTGTTACACCCTCTCCCTTCGGAAAAAGGTGTTAGGGCTTGGGAGGAGAATTCTCCCCCAGCCTCTGGAAATGCTTTCATGGGCACAGTTGGTGCCCATTTCTGCATAAGCCAGTCTACACCGGTTCAGGGATCCACCAGCTCTGCTCTGGTGCGAAACTGGACAAAGGAAAAGGGAGTGACCACTCCCCTGACCTGCACCTCCCCTGGGAGGTGCCCAGAGCTCCTCCAGTGTGCTCCAGACCTCTGCCATCTTGGAAACAGAGATGCTGCTGGCACACTGGACTGCTCTGAGTGGCCAGTGCCAGCAGGTGACTTCAGAGACTCCTTCTGATAGGCTCCTTCAGGTGTTGCTAACCTATCCTCTCTCCTAGGTAGCCAAACATCCTTTTCTTGCAATTTGGGTCTCTGCTTCTGGGAATTCCTTAGATAAGGAATGCAAGAGCTCATCAGAGTTCCTCTGCATCTCTCTCTTCACCTTCTGCCAAGGAATCGACTGCTGACCGTGCTGGAAGCCTGCAAAACTGCAACAAAGTAGCAAAGATGACTACTGCGACCTTGTAACGCTGATCCTGCCTCCTTCTCAACTGTTTTCCTGGTGGTGCATGCTGTGGAGGTAGTCTGCCTCCTCTCTGCACTAGAAGCTCTGAAGAAATCTCCCGTGGGTCAACGGAATCTTCCCCCTGCAACCGCAGGCACCAAAGAACTGCATCACCGGTCCTCTGGGTCTCCTCTCAGCACGACGAGCGAGGTCCCTTGAACTCAGCATCTCTGTCCAAGTGACTCCCACAGTCCAGTGACTCTTCAGTCCAAGGTTGTTGGAGGTAAGTCCTTACCTCCCCACACTAGACTGCATTGCTGGGAACCGCGTGTTTTGCAGCTACTCCGGCTCCTGTCCACTCTTACAGGATTTCCATTGTGCACAGCCAAGCCTTGTTCCCCGGCACTCTAACCTGCATTGCACGACCTCCTGAGTTGTCCTCCGGCTTCGTGGGACCCTCTTGTGCAACTTCAGGTGAGCTCCGGTTCACTCCACTTCGTAGTGCCTGTTCCGGCACTTCTCTGGGTGCTACTTGCTTCTGATTGGGCTCTTTGTCTTGCTGGACGACCCCTCTGTCCCCTCACGCAATTGGCGACATCCTGGTCCCTCCTGGGCAACAGAAGCATCCAAAAAACCGTACCGCGACCCTTGCAGCTAGCAAGGCTTGTTTGCGGTCTTTCTGCATGGAAACACCTCTGCACGACTCTTCACGACTTAGGACATCCATCCTCCAAAGGGGCATTTCTAGCCCTTGTCGTTCTTGCAGAATACACAGCTTCTACCATCCGGTGGCAGCTTCTTTGCACGAACAACTGGCATTTCCTGGGCATCTGCCCACTCCCGACTTGATCGTCACTTTTGGACTTGGCCCCCTTGTTCCACAGGTACTCTCGTCAGGAAATCCGTCGTTGTTGCATTGCTGGTGTTGGTCTTCCTTGCAGAATTCCCCTATCACTACTTCTGTGCTCTTTGGGGAACTTAGGTGCACTTTGCACCCACTTTTCAGGGTCTTGGGGTGGGCTATTTTTCTAACCCCCACTGTTTTCTGACAGTACCAGAGACCCTCTACAAGGTCACATAGGTTTGGAGTCCATTTGTGGTTCGCATTCCACTTCTAGAGTATATGGTTTGTGTTGCCCCTATCCCTATGTGCCCCCATTGCATTCTATTGTGACTATACATTGTTTGCGCTGTTTTCTATTGCTATTACCGCATATTTTGGTATTGTGTACATATATCTTGTGTATATTTGCTATCCTCATACTGAGGGTACTCACTGAGATACTTTGGCATATTGTCATAAAAATAAAGTACCTTTATTTTTAGTATATCTGTGTATTGTGTTTTCTTATGATATTGTGCAGGTGACACTAGTGGTACTGTAGGAGCTTCACTCGTCGTCTCCTAGTTCAGCCTAAGCTGCTCTGCTAAGCTACCTTTTCTATCAGCCTAAGCTGCTAGACACCCCTCTACACTAATAAGGGATACCTGGGCCTGGTGCAAGGTGTAAGTACCCCTTGGTATTCACTACAAGCCAGTCCAGCCTCCTACACATAGGTTTCTTATGATATTGTGCATATGACACCAGTGGTATAGTAGGAGCTTTGCGTGTCTCCTAGTTCAGCCTAAGCTGCTCTCCATAGCTACCTTCTATCAGCCTAAGCTGCTAGAAACACCTCTTCTACACTAATAAGGGATAACTGGTCCTGGTACAGAGTGTAAGTACCCCTTGGTACCTCCTACAAGCCAGGCCAGCCTCCTACAATGAGTGTCTGTATAGGTGACCGAGTGGGTGCATGAATGGGTCTGTGGGTGAGTGAGTGAGTGGCTGCATGAATAGGTCTGGAGTGAGTGAGTGGCTGTGTGGTGGGTGTATGGATAAGTGCCTGAGTGGCTGTATTGGTGAGTGAGAGGCTGCATGAGTGGTTGTATTTATGAGTGACTGGGTATTTGAGTGCCTGTATAGGTGACCGAGTGGGTGTATGAATGGGTCTGCGGGTGAGTGAGTGGCAGCATGTTGGGTGTATGGGTAAGAGCATGAGTGGCTGTATTGGTGAGTGAGAGTGTGCGTGAGTGGTTGTATGGATGAGTGACTGGGTATTTGAGTGTCTTTATATTTGACCAAGTGGGTGCATGAATGGGTCTGGGGGTGAGTGAGTGGCTGCATGCTGGGTGTATGGGTAAGTGCATGAGTGGCTGTATTGTTGAGTGAGAGGGTGCGTGAGTGGTTGTATGGATGAGTGACTGGGTATATGAGTGTCTGGATCGATGACCGAGTGGGAGCATGAATGGGTCTGGGGGTGAGTGAATGGCTGCATGGTGGGTGTATGGGTAAGTGCATGAGTGGCTATATTGGTGAGTGAGAGGGTGCGTGAGTGGTTGTATGGATGAGTGACTGGGTATATGAGTGTCTGAATAGGTGACCGAGTGGGTGCATGAATGGGTCTGGGGGTGAGTGAATGGCTGCATGGTGGGTGTATGGGTAAGTGCATGAGTGGCTGTATCGGTGAATGAGAGGGTGCGTGAGTGGTTGTATGGATGAGTGACTGGGTATATGAGTCTCTGGATCTGTGACCGAGTGGATGCATGAATGCGTCTGTGGGTGAGTGAGTGGTTGCATGGTGGGTGTATGGGTAAGTGCATGAGTGGCTATATTGGTGAGTGATAGGGTGCGTGAGTGGTTGTATGGATGAGTGACTGGGTATATGAGTGTCTGTATAGGTGACCGAGTGGGTGCATGAATGGGTCTGGGGGTGAGTGAATGGCTGCATGGTGGGTGTATGGGTAAGTGCATGAGTGGCTATATTGGTGAGTGAGAGGGTGCATGAGCGGTTGTTTGGATGAGTGACTGGGTATATGAGTGACCGAGTGGGTGCATGAATGGGTCTGTGGGTGAGTGAGTGGCTGCATGGTGGGTCTATGGGTAAGTGCATGAGTGGCTGTATTGGTGAGTGAGAGGGTGCGTGAGTGATTGTATAGATGAGTGACTGGGTATTGGAGTGTCTGTATAGGTGACCGAGTGGGTGCATGAATGGTTCTGTGGGTGAGTGAGTGGCTGCATCGTGGGTGTATAGGTAAGTGCATGAGTAGCTGTAATGTTGAGTGAGAGTGTATGTGAGTGGTTGTATGGATGACTGAGTGTGTATATGCGTGTCTGTATAGGTGACTGAGTGAGTGCATGAATGGGTCTGTGTGTGAGTGAGTGGCTGCATGAATAGGTCTGGTGTTAGTGAATGGCTGTGTGGTGGGTGTATGGGTAAGTGCATGAGTGGCTGTATTGGTGAGTGAGAGGCTGCGTGATTGGTTGTATGGATGAGTGACTGGCTATTTGAGTGTCTGTATTGGTGACCGAGTGGGTGCATGAATGTGTTTGGGGGTGAGTGAGTGGCTGCATGGTGGGTGTATGGGTAAGTGCATGTGTGGCTGTATTGGTGAGTGAGAGGGTGCGTACGTGGTTGTATGGATGAGTGACTGGGTATATAAGTGTCTGGATCGGTGACCGAGTGGGCGCATGAATCGGTCTGTGGGTGAGTGAGTGGCTGCATGGTGGGTGTCTGGGTAAGTGCATGAGTGGCTGTATTGGTAAGTGAGAGGGTGCGTGAGTGGTTGTACGGATGACTGACTGGGTATATGATTGTCTGTATAGGTGACCGAGTGGGTGCATGAATGGGTCTGGGGGTGAGTGAGTGGCTGCATGGTCGGTGCATGAGTAAGTGCATGAGTGGCTGTATTGGTGAGTGAGAGGGTGCGTGAGTGGTTGTATGGGTGAGTGAGTGGGTATATGAGTGTCTGTATAGGTGACTGAGTGGGTGCATGAATGCGTCTGGGGGTGAGTGAATGGGTGTGTGGTGGGTGTATGAGTAAGTGCATGAGTGGCTGTATTGGTGAGTGAGAGGGTGCGTTAGTGGTTGTATGGATGAGTAACTGGGTATATGAGTGTCTGCATTGGTAACCGAGTGGGTGCATTAATAGGTCTTGGGGTGAGTGAATGGGTGTGTGGTGGGTGTATGGGTAAGTGCGTGAGTGGCTGTATTGGTGAGTGAGAGGGTGCATGAGCGGTTGTATCCATGAGTGACTGGGTATATATGTGTCTGTATAGGTGACCGAGTGGGAGCATGAATGGGTCTGGGGGTGAGTGAGTAGCTGCATGGTGGGTGTATGGGTACGTGCATGAGTGGCTGTATCGGTGAGTGAGAGGATGCGTGAGTGGTTGTATGGATGAGTGACTGGGTATATGAGTCTCTGGATCTGTGACCGAGTGGGTGCATGAATGCATCTGGGGGTGAGTGAGTGGTTGCATGGTGGGTGTATGGGTAAGTGCCTGAGTGGCTGTATTGGTGAGTGTGACGGTACGTGAGTGTTTACATAGGTGACCGAGTGGGTGCATGAATGGGTCTGTGGGTGAGTGAGTGGCTGCATGGTGGGTGTATGGGTCAGTGCATGAGTGGCTGTATTGGTGAGTGAGAGGGTGCATGAGTGGTTGTATGGATGAGTGACTGGGTATATGAGTGTCTGTATAGATGACCGATTGGGTGCATGAATGGGTCTGAGGGTGAGTGTGTGGCTGCATGGTGGGTGTATGGGTAAGTGCATGAGAGGCTGTATTGGTGAGTGAGAGGGTGCATGAGAGGTTGTATGGATGAGTGACTGGGTATATATGTGTCTGTATAGGTGACCGAGTGGGAGCATGAATGGGTCTGGGGGTGAGTGAGTGGCTGCATGGTGGGTGTATGGGTACGTGCATGAGTGGCTGTATCGGTGAGTGAGAGGATGCGTGAGTGGTTGTATGGATGAGTGACTGGGTATATGAGTCTCTGGATCTGTGACCGAGTGGGTGCATGAATGCGTCTGGGGGTGAGTGAGTGGTTGCATGGTGGGTGTATGGGTAAGTGCATGAGTGGCTATATTGGTGAGTGATAGGGTGCGTGAGTGGTTGTATGGATGAATGACTGGGTATATGAGTGTCTGTATAGGTGAGCTAGTGGGTGCATGAATGGGTCTGTGGGTGAGTGAGTGTTTGCATGGTGGGTGTATGGGTAAGTGCATGAGTGGCTATACTGGTGAGTGAGAGGGTGCGTGAGTGGTTGTATGGATGAGTGACTGGGTATATGAGTGTCTGTATAGGTGACTGAGTGGGTGCATAAATGGGTCTGGGGGTGAGTGAACGGCTGCATGGTGGGTGTATGGGTAAGTGCATGTGTGGCTATATTGGTGAGTGAGAGGGTGCATGAGCGGTTGTTTGGATGAGTGACTGGGTATATTAGTGACCGAGTGGGTGCATGAATGGGTCTGTGGGTGAGTGAGTGGCTGCATGGTGGGTCTGTGGGTAAGTGCATGAGTGGCTGTATTGGTGAGTGAGAGGGTGCGTGAGTGGTTGTATAGATGAGTGACTGGGTATTGGACTGTCTGTATAGGTGACCGAGTGGGTGCATGAATGGTTCTGTGGGTGAGTGAGTGGCTGCATCGTGGGTGTATAGGTAAGTGGATGAGTGGCTGTAATGTTGAGTGAGAGTGTGTGTGAGTGGTTGTATGGATGACTGAGTGTGTATATGCGTGTCTGTATAGGTGACTGAGTGAGTGCATGAATGGGTCTGTGTGTGAGTGAGTGGCTGCATGAATAGGTCTGGTGTGAGTGAATGGCTGTGTGGTGGGTGTATGGGTAAGTGCATGAGTGGCTGTATTGGTGAGTGAGAGGCTGCGTGATTGGTTGTATGGATGAGTGACTGGGTATTTGAGTATCTGTATTGGTGACCGAGTGGGTGCATGAATTGGTCTGGGGGTGAGTGAGTGGCTGCATGGTGGGTGTATGGGTAAGTGCATGAGTGGCTGTATTGGTGAGTGAGAGGGTGCATAAGTGGTTGTATGGATGAGTGACTGGGTATATGAGTGTCTGGATCGGTGACCGAGTGGGCGCATGAATCGGTCTGTGGGTGAGTGAGTGGCTGCATGGTGGGTGTATGGGTAAGTGCATGAGTGGCTGTATTGGTAAGTGAGAGGGTGCGTGAGTGGTTGTATGGATGACTGACAGGGTATATGATTGTAAGTATAGGTGACCGAGTGGGTGAATGAATGGGTCTGGGGGTGAGTGAGTGGCTGCATGGTCGGTACATGAGTAAGTGCATGAGTGGCTGTATTGGTGAGTGAGAGGGTGCGTGAGTGGTTGTATGGGTGAGTGAGTGGGTATATGAGTGTCTGTATAGGTGACTGTTTGAGTGCATGAATGGGTCTGTGTGTGAGTGAGTGGCTGCATGAATAGGTCTGGTGTGAGTGAATGGCTGTGTGGTGGGTGTATGGGTAAGTGCATGAGTGGCTGTATTGGTGAGTGAGAGGCTGCGTGATTGGTTGTATGGATGAGTGACTGGGTATTTGAGTATCTGTATTGGTGACCGAGTGGGTGCATGAATGGGTCTGGGGGTGAGTGAGTGGCTGCATGGTGGGTGTATGGGTAAGTGCATGAGTGGCTGTATTGGTAAGTGAGAGGGTGCGTGAGTGGTTGTATGGATGACTGACAGGGTATATGATTGTCTGTATAGGTGACCGAGTGGGTGAATGAATGGGTCTGGGGGTGAGTGAGTGGCTGCATGGTCGGTACATGAGTAAGTGCATGAGTGGCTGTATTGGTGAGTGAGAGGGTGCGTGAGTGGTTGTATGGGTGAGTGAGTGGGTATATGAGTGTCTGTATAGGTGACTGAGTGGGTGCATGAATGCGTCTGGGGGTGAGTGAATGGGTGTGTGGTGGGTGTATGAGTAAGTGCATGAGTGGCTGTATTGGTGAGTGAGAGGGTGCGTTAGTGGTTGTATGGATGAGTAACTGGGTATATGAGTGTCTGGATTGGTGACCGAGTGGGTGCATTAATGGGTCTTGGGGTGAGTGAATGGGTGTGTGGTGGGTGTATGGGTAAGTGCATGAGTGGCTGTATTGGTGAGTGAGAGGGTGCATGAGCGGTTGTATGGATGAGTGACTGGGTATATGTGTGTCTGTATAGGTGACCGAGTGGGTGCATGAATGGTTCTGTGGGTGAGTGAGTGGGTGTATGGTGGGTGTTTTGGTAAGTGTCTGAGTGGCTGTATTGGTGACTGAGGGTGTGCATGAGTGGTTGTATAGGTGAGTGAGTGGGTACATGGTGGATGTATGGGTAAGTGCATGAGTGGATGTATTGGTGAGCTAGAGGGTGCATGAGCAGTTGTATGGATGAGTGACTGGGTATATGAGTGTCTGGATCGGTGACCGAGTGTGTGCATGAATGGTTCTGTGGGTGAGTGAGTTGCTACAAGGTGGGTGCATGGATAAGTGCAGGAGTGGCTGTATTGGTGAGTGAGAGGGTGCATGAGCGGTTGTATCCATGAGTGACTGGGTATATATGTGTCTGTATAGGTGACCGAGTGAGAGCATGAATGGGTCTGGGGGTGAGTGAGTGGCTGCATGGTGGGTGTATGGGTACGTGCATGAGTGGCTGTATCGGTGAGTGAGAGGATGCGTGAGTGGTTGTATGGATGAGTGACTGGGTATATGAGTCTCTGGATCTGTGACCGAGTGGGTGCATGAATGCATCTGGGGGTGAGTGAGTGGTTGCATGGTGGGTGTATGGGTAAGTGCCTGAGTGGCTGTATTGGTGAGTGTGACGGTACGTGAGTGGTTACATAGGTGACCGAGTGGGTGCATGAATGGGTCTGAGGGTGAGTGTGTGGCTGCATGGTGGGTGTATGGGTAAGTGCATGAGAGGCTGTATTGGTGAGTGAGAGGGTGCATGAGAGGTTGTATGGATGAGTGACTGGGTATATATGTGTCTGTATAGGTGACCGAGTGGGAGCATGAATGGGTCTGGGGGTGAGTGAGTGGCTGCATGGTGGGTGTATGGGTACGTGCATGAGTGGCTGTATCGGTGAGTGAGAGGATGCGTGAGTGGTTGTATGGATTAGTGACTGGGTATATGAGTCTCTGGATCTGTGACCGAGTGGGTGCATGAATGCGTCTGGGGGTGAGTGAGTGGTTGCATGGTGGGTGTATGGGTAAGTGCATGAGTGGCTATATTGGTGAGTGATAGGGTGCGTGAGTGGTTGTATGGATGAATGACTGGGTATATGAGTGTCTGTATAGGTGAGCTAGTGGGTGCATGAATGGGTCTGTGGGTGAGTGAGTGTTTGCATGGTGGGTGTATGGGTAAGTGCATGAGTGGCTATACTGGTGAGTGAGAGGGTGCGTGAGTGGTTGTATGGATGAGTGACTGGGTATATGAGTGTCTGTATAGGTGACTGAGTGGGTGCATAAATGGGTCTGGGGGTGAGTGAATGGCTGCATGGTGGGTGTATGGGTAAGTGCATGTGTGGCTATATTGGTGAGTGAGAGGGTGCATGAGCGGTTGTTTGGATGAGTGACTGGGTATATTAGTGACCGAGTGGGTGCATGAATGGGTCTGTGGGTGAGTGAGTGGCTGCATGGTGGGTCTGTGGGTAAGTGCATGAGTGGCTGTATTGGTGAGTGAGAGGGTGCGTGAGTAGTTGTATAGATGAGTGACTGGGTATTGGACTGTCTGTATAGGTGACCGAGTGGGTGCATGAATGGTTCTGTGGGTGAGTGAGTGGCTGCATCGTGGGTGTATAGGTAAGTGGATGAGTGGCTGTAATGTTGAGTGAGAGTGTGTGTGAGTGGTTGTATGGATGACTGAGTGTGTATATGCGTGTCTGTATAGGTGACTGAGTGAGTGCATGAATGGGTCTGTGTGTGAGTGAGTGGCTGCATGAATAGGTCTGGTGTGAGTGAATGGCTGTGTGGTGGGTGTATGGGTAAGTGCATGAGTGGCTGTATTGGTGAGTGAGAGGCTGCGTGATTGGTTGTATGGATGAGTGACTGGGTATTTGAGTATCTGTATTGGTGACCGAGTGGGTGCATGAATGGGTCTGGGGGTGAGTGAGTGGCTGCATGGTGGGTGTATGGGTAAGTGCATGAGTGGCTGTATTGGTGAGTGAGAGGGTGCATAAGTGGTTGTATGGATGAGTGACTGGGTATATGAGTGTCTGGATCGGTGACCGAGTGGGCGCATGAATCGGTCTGTGGGTGAGTGAGTGGCTGCATGGTGGGTGTATGGGTAAGTGCATGAGTGGCTGTATTGGTAAGTGAGAGGGTGCGTGAGTGGTTGTATGGATGACTGACAGGGTATATGATTGTAAGTATAGGTGACCGAGTGGGTGAATGAATGGGTCTGGGGGTGAGTGAGTGGCTGCATGGTCGGTACATGAGTAAGTGCATGAGTGGCTGTATTGGTGAGTGAGAGGGTGCGTGAGTGGTTGTATGGGTGAGTGAGTGGGTATATGAGTGTCTGTATAGGTGACTGTTTGAGTGCATGAATGGGTCTGTGTGTGAGTGAGTGGCTGCATGAATAGGTCTGGTGTGAGTGAATGGCTGTGTGGTGGGTGTATGGGTAAGTGCATGAGTGGCTGTATTGGTGAGTGAGAGGCTGCGTGATTGGTTGTATGGATGAGTGACTGGGTATTTGAGTATCTGTATTGGTGACCGAGTGGGTGCATGAATGGGTCTGGGGGTGAGTGAGTGGCTGCATGGTGGGTGTATGGGTAAGTGCATGAGTGGCTGTATTGGTAAGTGAGAGGGTGCGTGAGTGGTTGTATGGATGACTGACAGGGTATATGATTGTCTGTATAGGTGACCGAGTGGGTGAATGAATGGGTCTGGGGGTGAGTGAGTGGCTGCATGGTCGGTACATGAGTAAGTGCATGAGTGGCTGTATTGGTGAGTGAGAGGGTGCGTGAGTGGTTGTATGGGTGAGTGAGTGGGTATATGAGTGTCTGTATAGGTGACTGAGTGGGTGCATGAATGCGTCTGGGGGTGAGTGAATGGGTGTGTGGTGGGTGTATGAGTAAGTGCATGAGTGGCTGTATTGGTGAGTGAGAGGGTGCGTTAGTGGTTGTATGGATGAGTAACTGGGTATATGAGTGTCTGGATTGGTGACCGAGTGGGTGCATTAATGGGTCTTGGGGTGAGTGAATGGGTGTGTGGTGGGTGTATGGGTAAGTGCATGAGTGGCTGTATTGGTGAGTGAGAGGGTGCATGAGCGGTTGTATGGATGAGTGACTGGGTATATGTGTGTCTGTATAGGTGACCGAGTGGGTGCATGAATGGTTCTGTGGGTGAGTGAGTGGGTGTATGGTGGGTGTTTTGGTAAGTGTCTGAGTGGCTATATTGGTGACTGAGGGTGTGCATGAGTGGTTGTATAGGTGAGTGAGTGGGTGCATGGTGGATGTATGGGTAAGTGCATGAGTGGATGTATTGGTGAGCTAGAGGGTGCATGAGCAGTTGTATGGATGAGTGACTGGGTATATGAGTGTCTGGATCGGTGACCGAGTGTGTGCATGAATGGTTCTGTGGGTGAGTGAGTTGCTACAAGGTGGGTGCATGGATAAGTGCAGGAGTGGCTGTATTGGTGAGTGAGAGGGTGCATGAGCGGTTGTATGGAGGAGTGACTGGGTATAAGGAGGTCTATATAGGTGACCGAGTGGGTGCATGAATGGGTCTGTGGGTGAGTGAGTGTTTGCATGGTGGGTGTATGGGTAAGTGCATGAGTGGCTATATTGGTGAGTGAGAGGGTGCGTGAGTGGTTGTATGGATGAGTGACTGGGTATTTGAGTGTCTGTATAGGTGACCGAGTGGGTGCATGAATGGGTCTGGGGGTGAGTGAATGTCTGCATGGTGGGTGTATGGGTAAGTGCATGAGTGGCTATATTGGTGAGTGAGAGGGTGCATGAGCGGTTGTTTGGATGAGTGACTGGGTATATGAGTGACCGAGTGGGTGCATGAATGGGTCTGTGGGTGAGTGAGTGGCTGCATGGTGGGTCTATGGGTAAGTGCATGAGTGGCTGTATTGGTGAGTGAGAGGGTGCGTGAGTGATTGTGTAGATGAGTGACTGGGTATTGGAGTGTCTGTATAGGTGACCGAGTGGGTGCATGAATGGTTCTGTGGGTGAGTGAGTGGCTGCATCGTGGGTGTATAGGTAAGTGCATGAGTGGCTGTAATGTTGAGTGAGAGTGTGTGTGAGGGGTTGTATGGATGACTGAGTGTGTATATGGGTGTCTGTATAGGTGACTGAGTGAGTGCATGAATGGGTCTGTGTGTGAGTGAGTGGCTGCATGAATAGGTCTGGTGTGAGTGAATAGCTGTGTGGTGGGTGTATGGGTAAGTGCATGAGTGGCTGTATTGGTGAGTGAGAGGCTGCGTGATTGGTTGTATGGATGAGTGACTGGGTATTTGAGTGTCTGTATTGGTGACCGAGTGGGTGCATGAATGTGTTTGGGGGTGAGTGAGTAGCTGCATGGTAGGTGTATGGGTTAGTGCATGAGTGGCTGTATTGGTGAGAGAGAGGGTGCGTACGTGGTTGTATGGATGAGTGACTGGGTATATGAGTGTCTGGATCGGTGACCGAGTGGGCGCATGAATCGGTCTGTGGGTGAGTGAGTGGCTGCATAGTGGGTGTATGGGTAAGTGCATGAGTGGCTGTATTGGTAAGTGAGAGGGTGTGTGAGTGGTTGTACGGATGACTGACTGGGTATATGATTGTCTGTATAGATGACCGAGTGGGTGCATGAATGGGTCTGGGGGTGAGTGAGTGGCTGCATGGTCGGTGCATGAGTAAGTGCATGAGTGGCTGTACTGGTGAGTGAGAGGGTGCGTGAGTGGTTGTATGGGTGAGTGAGTGGGTATATGAGTGTCTGTATAGGTGACTGAGTGGGTGCCTGAATGCGTCTGGGGGTGAGTGAATGGGTGTGTGGTGGGTGTATGAGTAAGCGCATGAGTGGCTGTATTGGTGAGTGAGAGGGTGCGTTAGTGGTTGTATGGATGAGTAACTGGGTATATGAGTGTCTGGATTGGTGACCGAGTGGGTGCATGAATGGTTCTGTGGGTGAGTGAGTGGGTGTATGGTGAGTGTATGGGTAAGTGCCTGAGTGGCTGTATTGGTGACTGAGGGTGTGCATGAGTGGTTGTAAAGGTGAGTGAGAGGGTGCATGAGCGGTTGTATGGATGAGTGACTGGGTATATGTGTGTCTGTATAGGTGACCGAGTGGGTGCATGAATGGTTCTGTGGGTGAGTGAGTTGCTGCATGGTGGGTGTATGGGTAAGTGCATGAGTGGCTGTATTGGTGAGTGTGACGGTACGTGAGTGGTTACATAGGTGACCGAGTGGGTGCATGAATGGGTCTGTGGGTGAGTGAGTGGCTGCATGGTGGGTGTATGGGTCAGTGCATGAGTGACTGTATTGGTGAGTGAGAGGGTGCATGAGTGGTTGTATGGATGAGTGACTGGGTATATGAGTGTCTGTATAGGTGACCGATTGGGTGCATGAATGGGTCTGGGGGTGAGTGTGTGGCTGCATTGTGGGTGTATGGGTAAGTGCATGAGTGGCTATATTGGTGAGTGATAGGGTGCGTGAGTGGTTGTATGGATGAATGACTGGGTATATGAGTGTCTGTATAGGTGAGCTAGTGGGTGCATGAATGGGTCTGGGGGTGAGTGAGTGTTTGCATGGTGGGTGTATGGGTAAGTGCATGAGTGGCTATACTGGTGAGTGAGAGGGTGCATGAGTGATTGTATGGATGAGTGACTGGGTATATGAGTGTCTGTATAGGTGACTGAGTGGGTGCATGAATGGGTTTGGGGGTGAGTGAATGGCTGCATGGTGGGTGTATGGGTAAGTGCATGAGTGGGTTTATTGGTGAGTGAGAGGGTGCATGAGCGGTTGTTTGGATGAGTGACTGGGTATATGAGTGACTGAGTGGGCGCATGAATGGGTCTGTGGGTGAGTGAGTGGCTGCATGGTCGGTCTATGGGTAAGTGCATGAGTGGCTGTATTGGTGAGTGAGAGGGTGCGTGAGTATTTGTATAGATGAGTGACTGGGTATTGGAGTGTCTGTATAGGTGACCGAGTGGGTGCACGAATGGTTCTGTGGGTGAGTGAGTGGCTGCATCGTGGGTGTATAGGTAAGTGCATGAGTGGCTGTAATGTTGAGTGAGTATGTGTGAGTGGTTGTATGGATGACTGAGTGTGTATATGCGTGTCTGTATAGGTGACTGAGTGAGTGCATGAATGGGTCTGTGTGTGAGTGAGTGGCTGCATGAATAGGTCTGGTGTGAGTGAATGGCTGTGTGGTGGGTGTATGGGTAAGTGCATGAGTGGCTGTATTGGTGAGTGAGAGGCTGCGTGATTGGTTGTATGGATGAGTGACTGGGTATTTGAGTGTCTGTATTGGTGACCAAGTGGGTGCATGAATGGGTCTGGGGGTGAGTGAGTGGCTGCATGGTGGGTGTATGGGTAAGTGCATGAGTGGCTGTATTGGTGAGTGAGAGGGTGCGTAAGTGGTTGTATGGATGAGTGACTGGGTATATGAGTGTCTGGATCGGTGACCGAGTGGGCGCATGAATCGGTCTGTGGGTAAGTGAGTGGCTGCATCGTGGGTGTATGGGCAAGTGCATGAGAGGCTGTATTGGTAAGTGAGAGGGTGCGTGAGTGGTTGTATGGATGACTGACTGGGTGTATGATTGTCTGTATAGGTGACCGAGTGGGTGAATGAATGGGTCTGGGGGTGAGTGAGTGGCTGCATGGTCGGTGCATGAGTAAGTGCATGAGTGGCTGTATTGGTGAGTGAGAGGGTGCGTGAGTGGTTGTATGGGTGAGTGAGTGGGTATATGAGTGTCTGTATAGGTGACTGAGTGCGTGCATGAATGCGTCTGGGGGTGAGTGAATGGGTGTGTGGTGGGTGTATGAGTAAGTGCATGAGTGGCTGTATTGGTGAGTGAGAGGGTGCGTTAGTGGTTGTATGGATGAGTAACTGGGTATATGAGTGTCTGGATTGGTGACCGAGTGGGTGCATTAATGGCTCTTGGGGTGAGTGAATGGGTGTGTGGTGGGTGTATGGGTAAGTGCATGAGTGGCTGTATTGGTGAGTGAGAGGGTGCATGAGCGGTTGTATGGATGAGTGACTGGGTACATGTGTGTCTGTATAGGTGACCGAGTGGGTGCATGAATGGTTCTGTGGGTGAGTGAGTGGGTGTATGGTGGGTGTATGGGTAAGTGCCTGAGTGGCTGTATTGGTGAGTGTGACGGTACGTGAGTGGTTACATAGGTGACAGAGTGAGTGCATGAATGGGTCTGTGGGTGAGTGAGTGGCTGCATGGTGGGTGTATGGGTCAGTGCATGAGTGGCTGTATTGGTGAGTGAGAGGGTGCATGAGTGCTTGTATGGATGAGTGACTGGGTATATGAGTGTCTGTATAGATGACCGATTGGGTGCATGAATGGGTCTGGGGGTGAGTGTGTGGCTGCATGGTGGGTGTATGGGTAAGTGCATGAGTGGCTGTATTGGTGAGTGAGAGGGTGCATGAGAGGTTGAATGGATGAGTGACTGGGTATATATGTGTCTGTATAGGTGACCGAGTGGGAGCATGAATGGGTCTGGGGGTGAGTGAGTGGCTGCATGGTGGGTGTATGGGTACGTGCATGAGTGGCTGTATCGGTGAGTGAGAGGGTGCGTGAGTGGTTGTATGGATGAGTGACTGGGTATATAAGTCTCTGGATCTGTGACAGAGTGGGTGCATGAATGCGTCTGGGGGTGAGTGAGTGGTTGCATGGTGGGTGTATGGGTAAGTGCATGAGTGGCTATATTGATGAGTGATAGGGTGCGTGAGTGGTTGTATGGATGAATGACTGGGTATATGAGTGTCTGTATAGGTGAGCTAGTGGGTGCATGAATGGGTCTGTGGGTGAGTGAGTGTTTGCATGGTGGGTGTATGGGTAAGTGCATGAGTGGCTATACTGGTGAGTGAGAGGGTGCGTGAGTGGTTGTATGGATGAGTGACTGGGTATATGAGTGTCTGTATAGGTGACTGAGTGGGTGCATGAATGGGTCTGGGGGTGAGTGAATGGCTGCATGGTGGGTGTATGGGTAAGTGCATGAGTGGCTATATTGGAGAGTGAGAGGGTGCATGAGCGGTTGTTTGGATGAGTGACTGGGTATATGAGTGACCGAGTGGGTGCATGAATGGGTCTGTGGGTGAGTGAGTGGCTACATGGTGGGTCTGTGGGTAAGTGCATGAGTGGCTGTATTGGTGAGTGAGAGGGTGCGTGAGTGGTTGTATAGATGAGTGACTGGGCATTGGAGTGTCTGTATAGGTGACCGAGTGGGTGCATGAATGGTTCTGTGGGTGAGTGAGTGGCTGCATCGTGGGTGTATAGGTAAGTGGATGAGTGGCTGTAATGTTGAGTGAGAGTGTATGTGAGTGGTTGTATGGATGACTGAGTGTGTATATGCGTGTCTGTATAGGTGACTGAGTGAGTGCATGAATGGGTCTGTGTGTGAGTGAGTGGCTGCATGAATAGGTCTGGTGTGAGTGAATGGCTGTGTGGTGGGTGTATGGGTAAGTGCATGAGTGGCTGTATTGGTGAGTGAGAGGCTGCGTGATTGGTTGTATGGATGAGTGACTGGGTATTTGAGTGTCTGTATTGGTGACCAAGTGGGTGCATGAATGGGTCTGGGGGTGAGTGAGTGGCTGCATGGTGGGTGTATGGGTAAGTGCATGAGTGGCTGTATTGGTGAGTGAGAGGGTGCGTAAGTGGTTGCATGGATGAGTGACTGGGTATATGAGTGTCTGGATCGGTGACCGAGTGGGCGCATGAATCGGTCTGTGGGTGAGTGAGTGGCTGCATGGTGGGTGTATGGGTAAGTGTATGAGTGGCTGTATTGGTAAGTGAGAGGGTGCGTGAGTGGTTGTATGGATGACTGACTGGGTATATGATTGTCTGTATAGGTGACCGAGTGGGTGAATGAATGGGTCTGGGGGTGAGTGAGTGGCTGCATGGTTGGTGCATGAGTAAGTGCATGAGTGGCTGTATTGGTGAGTGAGAGGGTGCATGAGTGGTTGTATACGTGAGTGAGTGGGTATATGAGTGTCTGTATAGGTGACTGAGTGGGTGCATGAATGTGTCTGGGGTGAGTGAATGGGTGTGTGGTGGGTGTATGAGTAAGTGCATGAGTGGCTGTATTGGTGAGTGAGAGGGTGCGTTAGTGGTTGTATGGATGAGTAACTTGGTATATGAGTGTCTGGATTGGTGACCGAGTGGGTGCATTAATGGGTCTTGGGGTGAGCGAATGGGTGTATGGTGGGTGTATGGGTAAGTGCATGAGTGGCTGTATTGGTGAGTGAGAGGGTGCATGAGCGGTTGTATGGATGAGTGACTGGGTATATGTGTGTCTGTATAGGTGACCGAGTGGGTGCATGAATGGTTCTGTGGGTGAGTGAGTGGGTGTATGGTGAGTGTATGGGTAAGTGCCTGAGTGGCTGTATTGGTGAGTGAGAGGGTGCATGAGTGGTTGTATGGATGAGTGACTGGGTATATGAATGTCTTTATAGATGACCGATTGGGTGCATGAATGGGTCTGGGGGTGAGTGTGTGGCTGCATGGTGGGTGTATGGGTAAGTGCATGAGTGGCTGTATTGGTGAGTGAGAGGGTGCATGAGAGGTTGTATGGATGAGTGACTGGGTATATATGTGTCTGTATAGGTGACCGAGTGGGAGCATGAATGGGTCTGGGGGTGAGTGAGTGGCTGCATGGTGGGTGTATGGGTACGTGCATGAGTGGCGGTATCGGTGAGTGAGAGGGTGCGTGAGTGGTTGTATGGATGAGGGACTGGGTATATGATTCTCTGGATCTGTGACCGAGTGGGTGCATGAATGCGTCTGGGGGTGAGTGAGTGGTTGCATGGTGAGTGTATGGGTAAGTGCATGAGTGGCTATATTGGTGAGTGATAGGGTGCGTGAGTGGTTGTATGGATGAATGACTGGGTATATGAGTGTCTGTATGGGTGAGCTAGTGGGTGCATGAATGGGTCTGTGGGTGAGTGAGTGTTTGCATGGTGGGTGTAAGGGTAAGTGCATGAGTGGCTATACTGGTGAGTGAGAGGGTGCGTGAGTGGTTGTATGGATGAGTGACTGGGTATATGAATGTCTGTATTAGTGACTGAGTGGGTGCATGAATGGGTCTGGGGGTGAGTGAATGGCTGCATGGTGGGTGTATGGGTAAGTGTCTGAGTGGCTGTATTGGTGACTGAGGGTGTGCATGAGTGGTTGTATAGGTGAGTGAGTGGGTGCATGGTGGATGTATTGGTAAGTGCATGAGTGGATGTATTGGTGAGCTAGAGGGTGCATGAGCAGATGTATGGATGAGTGACTGGGTATATGAGTGTCTGGATCGGTGACCGAGTGTGTGCATGAATGGTTCTGTGGGTGAGTGAGTTGCTGCAAGGTGGGTGCATGGATAAGTGCATGAGAGGCTGTATTGGTGAGTGAGAGGGTGCATGAGCGGTTGTATGGAGGAGTGACTGGGTATATGAATGTCTATATAGGTGACTGAGTGGGTGCATGAATGGGTCTGTGGGTGAGTGAGTTGCTGCATGGTGGGTGTATGGGTAAGTGCATGAGTGGCTATATTGGTGAGTGAGAGGGTGCATGAGCGGTTGTTTGTATGAGTGACTGGGTATATGAGTGACCGAGTGGGTGCATGAATGGGTCTGTGGGTGAGTGAGTGGCTGCATGGTGGGTCTATGGGTAAGTGCATGAGTGGCTGTATTGGTGAGTGAGAGGGTGCTTGAGTGGTTGTATAGATGAATGACTGGGTATTGGAGTGTCTGTATAGGTGACCGAGTGGGTGCATGAATGGTTCTGTGGGTGAGTGAGTGGCTGCATCGTGGGTGTATAGGTAAGTGCATGAGTGGCTGTAATGTTGAGTGAGAGTGTGTGTGAGTGGTTGTATGGATGACTGAGTGTGTATATGCGTGTCTGTATAGGTGACTGAGTGAGTGCATGAATGGGTCTGTGTGTGAGTGAGTGGCTGCATGAATAGGTCTGGTGTGAGTGAATGGCTGTATGGTGGGTGTATGGGTAAGTGCATGAGTGGCTGTATTGGTGAGTGAGAGGCTGCGTGCTTGGTTATATGGATGAGTGACTGGGTATTTGAGTGTCTGTATTGGTGACCGAGTGGGTGCATGAATGTGTCTGGGGGTGAGTGAGTGGCTGCATGGTGGGTGTATGGGTAAGTGCATGAGTGGCTGTATTGGTGAGTGAGAGGGTGCGTAAGTGGTTGTATGGATGAATGACTGGGTATATGAGTGTCTGGATCGGTGACCGAGTGGGCGCATGAATCGGTCTGTGGGTGAGTGAGTGGCTGCATGGTGGGTGTATGGGTAAGTGCATGAGTGGCTGTATTGGTAAGTGAGAGGGTGCGTGAGTGGTTGTATGGATGACTGACTGGGTATATGATTGTCTGTATAGGTGACCGAGTGGGTGAATGAATGGGTCTGGGGGTGAGTGAGTGGCTGCATGGTCGGTGCATGAGTAAGTGCATGAGTCGCTGTATTGGTGAGTGAGAGGGTGCGTGAGTGGTTGTATGGGTGAGTGAGTGGGTATATGAGTGTCTGTATAGGTGACTGAGTGGGTGCATGAATGCGTCTGGGGGTGAGTGAATGGGTGTGTGGTGGGTGTATGAGTAAGTGCATGAGTGGCTGTATTGGTGAGTGAGAGGGTGCGTTAGTGGTTGTATGGATGAGTAACTGGGTATATGAGTGTCTGGATTGGTGACCGAGTGGGTGCATTAATGGGTCTTGGGGTGAGTGAATGGGTGTGTGGTGGGTGTATGGGTAAGTGCATGAGTGGCTGTATTGGTGAGTGAGAGGGTGCATGAGCGGTTGTATGGATGAATGACTGGGTATATGAGTGTCTGTATAGGTGAGCTAGTGGGTGCATGAATGGGTCTGTGGGTGAGTGAGTGTTTGGATGGTGGGTGTATGGGTAAGGGCATGAGTGGCTATACTGGTGAGTGAGAGGGTGCGTGAGTGGTTGTATGGATGAGTGACTGGGTATATGTGTGTCTGTATAGGTGACCGAGTGGGTGCATGAATGGTTCTGTGGGTGAGTGAGTGGGTGTATGGTGGGTGTATGGGTAAGTGCATGAGTGGCTGTATTGGTGAGTGAGAGGGTGCATGAGTGGTTGTATAGGTGAGTGAGTGGGTGCATGAGTTTCAGTATGGGTAAGTGAGAGGGTGCATAAGTGGTTCTATGGGTGAGTCAGTGGGTGTTTGTGGGTATCTGAGTGAGTGGCAGGGTGTGTGAGAGGTGGTATGGGTGAGTGAGTGTATGCATGAGTGTGTGTATGGATGCGTCACTGCATGAGTGGCTGTATGAGTGAGTGAGTGGATGTGTGAGTAGCTCTGTGGATTACTGTGTGATTATGGAAGTAGTGTCAGGACAGACACTTTCACTATCCACTACAGTTGTGCAGGGTGGTCTGAGCTGCACTGTGTGCCCACATCTAAGTACTGTTGTCCAGACTCACTACAGTCCTCCAGCATGCAGAGCACCATAAATTAAACCTGGGAGTGGGGGAGTAACAGAATGCAAAGCACTTCACCAGAGCATCAGTGGATCTGCTAACCCAGTGGAATGAACCACAATCCCCTGGAGGATGGCCAATTCTGTCTGAGCTGCAAATCAAACTCCTAAGTCCATGTCTATTCTTATGTATATTGTAGCTGAGATGATCAGTTAAAGAACTGGGGCAGGGAGCAGAGCAACATCTGTAAATCTAACTCACAGAATAATATTCAGAAAGATCAGTGGTGCAGTATGGGTAGGTGCAGTAGCACCAGGATCACAAGGAGCACAAAAGTCACAAAAACCCAAGCAGTAAACAAAGTGTAATGGCTTCAATCCTCTCCCTCTGCAAAGTTGAGGCCATGGCCTCATCTATCCGAAAGGGCAAAGTCCACATTTGTATCACCTGTGACCTCCTTTCAACTATGTGCAAACCACCTGGGTGCACATGAACTGATGTATCCACCTCAGTGCTCCTGAAATGTGCAGCATTTTCAACCTAGTGCTTAATCTGTAAATAAAAACGTGCTGGTGCCCAAAGACCTCTTCTAAAACATGCAGCTGCAGCAATTAAATGTGCAAACATGGAATACGGAGGCAGGGTAATCCTGAAGCCATCTTGGGCCTTTCAATCCATTTACAGCCACTCCCTGCCCCTTCAGCTCACTATTGCAGCTTTCTGCTTTCTCCCATTGTGACGCTTTTTCATTTTTCTCTCCCGCCGCCTTTTTCATATGTGTCTTTTGCTCTCAGTAAATGGGTGAGGCAGAAAAATAAGTACCGGTGCCCCGCACCGGAAAGAACAAGCACAAATTAAGCACTGATAGAGCATGAATTCTGAAGTGAACATCTGTTTTATGATTTTCTGTAAACAATGTTATTTATCTCTCTTTTAGCCTGGACCTGGATAATGATGGTGCAGCCACTGATATCTAACAAGTGAAGGTAAAATCAAGGTCTAGTCTTACATCTCTGTACTTCTAAGATTTCCTTAATTGAATGATTACTTTCAGGCATCTGAACTCGTGCCCTAAGGTAACTGTAACTCGCACCCCCGCCATGCACTGATAATTACCCCAGATATTACATTACTCAAGACAACTTCTATAGCGTCATTAAAAATATAAATTAAACATTAGCTTTCAAATTATTGAAGAAAAAACTGTGCATGGTGGGGTTGCGAGTTATAGTTCCCTAAGGGAGCGAGTTATAGTAACTTGTGATAACTCTGCTGAATTTCTATGGTTTTGTACGCGCAAATTCAGAACCTAACTATAAATCCCTCAAACTTTTGTGTATTTTTCAGTCAATTCCTACGGATTTTTTTATTCTATTTTCTAAATGCTATAACGTCTCTCTAACCTTTGTTACAAAGGTTAAAATAACGTTATCGTTAGGTGAGAATTTCAGTGACAACTTAACATGTTAAATGTACAAAATCACTGAACTTGACATATTATAGTTAGTGCTGGTAACTATGACTCGTGCCATAAGGTAACTATACCCGTGACCCCACCATACATAGTTTTCTCATCAATAATTTCATTGCAAGTGTTGCAGTTATATTGTCAATGACATCATAGAAGATGTCATGAGTGATGCAATTTGTGGGGTAATTAGCCGTGCATGGCGAAGGTGTGAGTTATAGTTCCCTTAGGACACGAGTTATGGTTACCAGAGCTAAATATAACTGGTGAATTTCAGTGGTTTTGCACATTCAAAACAAGGCACCTCACCCTGAGACTTATTAGGTGCCAGGGCCTCCACCCCGGGCCAAATTGCATTAAAAAGGGAAAGGGCGGGCCAAATTGGTGCTCCCATCCTCATGTCTTATGAGGCCTCGGGACCCTATCCTGTGGCCAGGCCCTGCTTCCAACTCCCCGCAGGCAGCCAACCCCATGCTGCGCTCTTCCAACGCTTGGCCAAAGAGCCTGGCCTTTGGCTAGCCATGTGGCCAACCCACCCAAAGGCAGTCAACCTCCTACAGGCGGCCAACCCAACGCCATGCACAGCCTTTGGCGAGGGCAGTGTAGGTTTGGCCTTTAGGCACCAGTGACCCCATCTCCCAGGGCCAAAACATATATGTTAAGGGGAGGGGGCATGTAGCCCCCTCCAAAAGCCCTAATTGGCCCCTTGGACTCCATCCTCCAGTGACAAATTCCAATAAAAAGGGGAAAGGGTCCACGTGGCCCCCTCCCAGACCTTTACTAGGCCCCAGGAACACTATCCTCTGGGGTCATATATAATTTAAAAGGCGGAGGAGCCTATTCTCACCCTGTGGACCCCATCCAGCAAAGGTTTTCAAAATTATAGGTCAGTACCCTGGTGCCCACCCACTAAGCAACACATATTAATGGGAGCTGGGTGCACTAACCACTCCCCGCCACCCTCCAGGAGTCTCATGAGGCCTGAGTACTCCCTCCCCTGGGGCCAAACTTACTTGAAAAGGAGAGAGGGGCTGTGCAGCACCGCATCCCGAGCCTCATTAGGTCCCAGGGAAAAAGCCACAGGGAAGAAAGGGCTGACTTCTTCTTAAAGTAAAATAAACACGTTTTCTCTTCTTGAAGTTTTAGTGAGTGCTGGCAGTGATCCCCTGGATCATTGCCTACTCGCCCAAAAGCATTTGCCACAATTTACCAAGGGGAAGACGCCCAAAGGAAAGCCCTTCACTTTTTTAACAGCTTGTGGTTCAGTAACTCTTGAATGGTTTGTGACTGGTATTAGGATTGTAAAGAATTCATAAATATTGTTGCACATCCCAGTTTGAAAGGGACCCCTACAAAACGCCTCTTCCAATTTGTGATTATTAATTCATTTCTAATCCCATGTCCAAGGTCAGTAAAACTTTACGTGGGTTTGGTAAATTAAACTCATTTTCAGCTGCATTAAAGCCACAAGATCAGTGAAGTGCAGGGTTTGAACGGGTAAAAACCTTAGTGCATCTGGCACCATATTCTTTGTGGCTCCTTTGTGGGCAGCGTCCACCTACAATCCTGCACTCACTGTTTCATACAAAACAACACCACTGATCAGCCCATAATGACACTATCTACAGGTGACCAACAAACGTGATCGTGGACCATCACCCAGGGACACAGGCTCTGAAGCTATTACTGCCAACATATGCAGAACCATCAACACATGCAAGTGAAGGTGCCCCACTAACCCCAGCCTCTGGGCTTCATTCTTAAAGGATGGCCTTCAGACAACACCTCTGATTGAGTCTACTGGACTCCAAATACCATAATGCTGCCACCAGCCGGGTCCTGAAGAAACAACTAAGGGAGACATTGCTCGAAACTACAGGCTAGGAAAGCCAATGGATTCCCTCCCGAATCTCCGGCAGCCCTGAGGTAACCCTTGAAAAGCACCACATCAGCAGTGTTAGGAGCCCCTTCAGATGAGGGATCACAAGCTGTGCCAGAAAGGCTGAAAGTGTTGAGGAGACTGAGGACAAAGGAATGATGTGCACACACAGACCCTTTATCCCCTAGACAGGAGCTTGTAATATAGAAGAGAAACCTGAACAGCTTTAGTTTGCCTAAGACTGATTGTTAACGGGGCTAACACCAGCCCAATGTGGCAGAGATGAGAAGAATGCAACACTGGCACTGTTCACAGGGGTCTTAAGGACTGCAGGTGCCCCCGGCACAGAGCTGGATCACTGAGCTAGAGTGGCCGTCACCTCATAAAGAGCAGACGTCTCTGTTTTTCTGTTATGGGGCCCACTACTAGTGTCAGTCAAAATAACTTTATTCGGCGTGTTGCCATAAAAGTACACATGCATACATAAAAGTCGTCATAAAATACAGTACTTATTACATAATTCAAGGGCAAATCTATAAAATCTAAGCTTACCGCCTAAGTTACTAAATCGATATACAATAATAAATACTTATAAAATCGTATATAGCAGTAAGACAATATCTAGTTTCTCTTAATAAGTAGTCACATTTACCAATTCATATCGGTTTCCAATGGTGATAGCGGATTTAATAAAACTAAGAATAGAACTGCACATTTGTTTGGATGAGAGGCTTTGAATGCCAGTCAGTCCTTCTTTATAGGAAGAAGTGTGCAAATTGCGCAAAATAGGTAATAGAAAGGTTTTCCTAGGAGCTGAGTAAAGTGTACAAAATAAAATAAAGTTGCAGGTACTTTGTTTTGAAGAGTTATCACAAGGGCATGGTGGTAGTGTTTTTTCCCACACGCATTTTGTCGGGAACGCCACTCTAAAATGGATCATATTAAATCTAAAAAGTACGAGTAAAGAATATAGAGAAGGGATCGGGAACCAAACAAAATAAGGTTCTAACAAGTCCGATGATGGAATTTGTACGTATGAATTAAAAGAACTCAATTTCTCTGCCACTTGATATCTAAGATTCATAACATGCCCTTTGTGTCGAAGTTTAACAATTTCTTTCGCATTGGCAGGCAGAAGCTCTGGTTTAAGATACATAAACTCCAAGTCCAATTTTCGAAAACCATTGTGAGCAAAATTTAGCCATGGAATTTTGTTACAATTTGTTAATGAAATACAGTCTTTTACGCAATCGTGTGTTAAAGTAGCCACTGGATTTGACCATACTTTTATCCATAACAGAAGGGGGGCAACATCTATCAAATCTGTAATGTAGCGGATTCCCAGCTCACCATGGCATAAAATATTCGCTATGTTCTTGGGTACCATAAGTAACCGATGAAGGAATTTATTCTCTGCCAGCTGTAAAGTACTTGGACTGGTATGTCCCCAAAGGCCACCCCCGTAAATCGCCGCCGAGACATATTTAGAATTGTAGAGCGTGATGATCTGGTGGACCGGTCTATGCCCTAATCTACGGGCAAAGCGGAAGATTGCCTCAACATTTGTTTCCAGTTGTTGGAGCTTAAAATTCAAATGGAATTTCCATCACAGAGTGGAACTTAGATACAGACCTAGATAGCAAAAGTCTTTTACCTTTGTCAAGGTGTTCCCCCCCATTGTAAAACATTTGGTGCAAGTGTTTTTAGGACCGCAAGTCATGACCTGTGACTTTTTAAAGTTGACTTTCAAATCCAGCTCTCGTGTGTGTGTTAAAAAAAGATCCAGAAGGGTCTGTAGACCATTGGCCGTGCGGGCAATTAAAACGGCGTCATCGGCATATAATAAAATCGGCAATTGTCTAAAACTCATCCTTTGGAAACCCTTACCATTTTGGACTAAATAACTTTACAAGCCATTTCTGTATAACAGAAATAAAAAAGGTGCCAGAGTGCAGCCCTGTCTGACACCCTGATTGGAAGCAAGGCGATGAGACCTTTCGCCGTGTTGTCCAAACTGAATTATAATAGAAAGGTCAGAGTATAAGCGTTTGATCAAATCCAACAAATCTTGCTCAATCCCCATTGTATCCATTATCTCCCACAGATCTATGAAGGCTAAGTGGATAGGTTCCCTTTTTGCAATAACATATTTGCTAAGGATAAGATGTAAATTTAGAGCCTGATCCACTGTGCCTAATCCAGGCCTTAACCCATATTGAATTGGTGATAGAATATTTGTCCTTACTACCTAATCCTCGAGCCGGGTCAAAATGACACTCCCAGGATCGTGGAGTCAATAAGAGAGATGGGTCTATAACAAAAGGGGTCAAGCCTATTACCCTTTTTGAAAATCAGGACGATTATTGCCATTAACCATGAAGAGGGGATAGCACTTTGAATAGCACTGTTCAGAACATTTGTGATTAGTGGAACCCACAAATCAGGTAGAGATTTAAATAGGTCCACCGGTACCCCATCGGGGCCAGGGGCTTTCCTTAGTTTCATTTTAGTTATTGCTGCACTGATCTCGTGTGCCTCAAGTGAAATGCCGCTCTTAACTCGAATTAGAGTAGCCGAACATGGGAGGCCACATACCTCCCCTCCATACTTGAGATTATTTGCGGATTGAAATACAGATGAGAAATGGTCTACCCAAACCCCCTCTGGTATCAAACAGTCATCGTCCCTATTTGCCTTTCCTGAGAAATATGGGTGATTAACCACCTTCCAAAATTGAGAGGGATCCTGTAATTCTGTGGCTGCCATGAGATATTCCCATGCGCTAGTGCGTATTTCATTCTTTCTTTCTTCAAGGACTGATTTGTATTGGCCCCTGACCTGTTTAACTAGATCACTACTGAATGGAATAGTTTTAATGGCTGTCTTTAGATCTCTATGGGCAGCCGTACAGGCCGAATTAATCCACCGTTGAGGTTTTACTCCTTTGGGATATTGGGCACACGTCAGTGCCTCAGAAATAGTACAGCTTAAAGACTCAAAAGCAGTTATAAGGTGGACGGAAGTGGATTGCAGGGACAAACAAGTATTAATGTGGGCCTTGTTTTGAATTATGAGGGCCTCTGAAAAGTGTTTAGGTTTACTCTCTCCCCTCTCATGCGGGGGCCAGAATTTCTTTTAAAAACCTGTTTACCTTTATGTACTATTCTAGGTAAAATGTCCCTAGTTTTAAGAGCTAATTTTATGGTCAAGGGATTATGGTCACTGGCACAATGAGATTTAATTTTATAATCCACCGTTGAACGTGATAGTGAAGGACAAATAAGGATAAAATCAATAGTACTGCCATTCGTGCTCCCTGTATAGGTGGGTATTTCCCTTGACCAACTATTTGTCATATCCCTTGCGAAGGTGAGATCAAATTTGTAAATAAGTGTATTCAAGGCATTACCTAAATTAGAATGGGTAAAATGGGTGAGTAGCTCTCTGCCTTCTGTGGAAGCGCCGCACACATGAGGTAATTCATGATTGCACAATTGAACATTAAAATCTCCAACCCAAATCATATCAAATTCCCTGTCCTGGAGTTTTCCAGCAGAGTCTAAATAATCTGTAAACTCTTCGAGGCTTCCTGGGAGGGCGGTGCTCGGAATAATATTATAAAAATGTAAAAGTAAGATGTCTTTCCGCCCGGTCATTGATAATAAAACCACCAAGAAAAAAGCAGAGGACCAGATCAAAGAAACCTCGATTTTTGGAACTAATAATGACACAAGTACCAGGAGCCCGCCACTTGCTCTGCCCGCTCTGGATGGAAGAGCTGGCTGGGACACAGAATAGTAGCCATCTAGATAAAAAGGTGCCGTACGCCAAGTTTCTTGAAGACAGATGATATCAAAAGTGGATACAAACTCCAACCATTCTAGATTTTCAATTTTAGAACGGAGACCAGCAATGTTCCAGCTAATTAAGGAGAGGAATTCATTACTTTGCTGGGACATTATCCCAGGCCCCTTAATTATAGCCATATCTGTTGTATTCTGTGGTAATCTAACTGGCTCCAAAAGTGTATGCCCTCCAGCCAACTCGATTCCCTGTATAGTATCATTTAGAAGCCCCAGCACCTCCATTTGTCAATCGATTGCATCAAGGGAGGACTGATTTTGGTTGCCCTCAGGTCGACGGTGGGGTTACAAGAAGGTACCTTTGGCAGAACAATACTTTGTCCATGGGGAACCTTCATAGAAGGAAGTGATAGAGTGGTCGGCCCATAAAAAAAACGTAATGAATACATTTTGATCCCACCATCCCCTTTCGCACACAATGGTAGAGTCGCCAGCAGATAGTTAACAAAGTGAGAATTTGCAAAATTGATCACTATACAATCACCTTCGTGAACTTTTTTAGACAAACCTACCCACTTCACCCTTCTTGCCATAATTATTCTATTATTTAGATCGTCTTGATATCTACGTTTTCGGCTCATCCAGTGTGCACATTTCCTTATTAGAGCATGAATATCTTCCTTCTGGGCATGATCAAGAGGGGGCACATTAGCTAGAACTAAAACATAAGGCAAGCTGTCCGGTGGAAGCTGTAGAACCTCCTGTGTACTGAAAAGAGGTCTAGGCTTGAAAACTGTATCAGGCTTCAATAAGGCGGTCGCACCACCAGTCGAAGTGGGCAGGGGATCAATTAATGAATCATCATGGGAGCCACAAGTAGATATACAGTGAGACGAAAGTTGATTATGATTCGATGAGCAATTAACCTGCTGTGAGGGTTTGAGATCAGACGCCAATTTCCGAGTAAAAGAAGTGGAATTTATGTCAGTTTTTATAGTAGACTGCTGAGAAAAAAGTTTAGAAACAGATTCTTGTAGCTGCTCAAATTTAGAATTAATTAAAGATGTTAATCTCTCCTCTAAAGCCACAAAAAGGGGTTTGAGGAGTAAATCCAAATTAGTCAAATGATCATCTCTTAAATTCCTACAATCTGAGCTAAGTTCACCAAATGATAGATTTTTCTCAGAAAGAAGTTCATTTGCGATGTCCCCCAGCTTTCCTAGCTAGATTAGCTACATTGGAGGGCTGTAGGGAATGCAAGATGTTGGCGTTGTCTTCAGGCAGAAGCGGATCAGAGTTATGGGGGGCAGTAATGCGGTCTACAGATTGTGTATAAGTTGTAGGTTCTAAGAAGGCTCTTTGAGTCAAGTTATTGGCCACCCCAATCCTTTCTTCTACTTGAACAATTTCAGTTTCAATGGCCCCAATAGCTGAAGATAAGTAACTGGTTATGGACGATTGAACAGGCGCAACATGTGTTCATTCAGCCCCAAGTGTGATGTTCTTCCTTTTACCCGTCATCTTTCAATTGATAAAGGGCAAAGTGTCAAAATTTGGCCCAATCCAATCCGACTGGAGTAATACACAAACAGAGTAGGGCAGTGTTAGGTATATAAATAATGTATATAAATAAAAACCGCTCAGTTAGCAAGCCTTACTTGGTACCGGTTACTCAGGGACTTCCTGAAGAACTCAGAGGGGGGGGTCCAACGAGCGGGAGCATGAGTCTCCTGTGGCAGCCCTCCTCCTGCTGCCCAGCTCCAATCACAGCTGGCCCACAATATCTTCAGGCAGCCAGATGCCTATGGAGTGGCTAATCCAAGATCTATAATGGGATATAAAGGGGAGGGCCCTGCCCTGCCTCTTCCTGGCAATGACGGGCAAGGACGGGCCCGTCCTTGGCCGGGCTTCGCCTGGGCGCATCCCGCGCGCGTCCCGCGAGTGGGAGCGCTGTTGTTAAATTTAAAGGGCTCCCTGGTCCTGGGTCAGCCCCTCCTCCTCCGTACAGCGGCAGCGGGCAGCAGCAGCATCAGACATCAAGCGCGTCCCGCGAGTGGGAGCGCTGTTGTTAAATTTAAAGGGCTCCGTGGTCCTGAGTCAGCCCCTCCTCCTCCGTACAGCAGCTGCGTGCAGCAGCAGCGTCAGACTTCAAGCGCGTCCCCACTTTTCAGTGATATCTCTACAATTTCTTATGGAATCTTTTATCGTTTTGACCTGCAAATATCTAGATAAATATTATATATTTTTTTCCAAACACTTTGTGGTGTATTTTTGTGGTGTTATATTGTGCTATTGTATGATTTATTGCACAAATACTTTATACATTTCGTTCTAAGTTAAGCCTGACTGCTCAGTGCCAAGCTACCAGAAGGTGGGCAAAGGATAATTTGGATTTTGTCGGTATTTTACCCTGACTAGAGTGAGGGTCCTTGCTTGGACAGGGGGTAACCTGACTGCCAACCAAAGACCCCATTTCTAACAACCCACTAGTGCCATTTCTCCTAATGCCATCCCTCACCGGCCTGAGTCTTGTTTGAGACGCTAGCCATTTCTTACCGCCATTGTGCGTCATTTTATAAATATGGCACACGGATGGCATTAGGGAATGCCGTTAGCTCACAGTAAGAAAAATGAAGCACAACCGCATTAGCGCAGTTGTGCGCCATTTTTCAGAAATATGGCCCTTGGTTACTTACTAGTCACTTTCATTACTCTGAGTCATAGCTTCCTCGTCCTCCCTCCCTGGGAATAAAGGAGAAAAGTGACCTGTATTTCTATTGCATGTATTCCAGAAAGAATGATCATTCTGCCCCCAACTACATGGGTCATGTGATAACCACTTCCTGTTGGGTGAGACATAATTAGCTTTCTCTTGTACGGATGAATTCTGTGGGTGAGACACAAAGTGCTCACTTGTTAGAACTGTGACGAGGAAGACTATGACTTGGAGTGATGAAGATTACCTTTAAGGACCAGTGTCATTTATATAAACACTGAACTACCCACCTGTGCAGATAGAAAACAATTTGAGTGATTTATTCTGCAGGTGATATACAGATGATAATTATTATGGAGTTTTGGAATTTCCAAGTTTTTCTGAAACGTTCATATAATGGATATTGATATATTTTTTTATAGCCACTTAAAATGAGTATGTTCTTAAGCTGGAAAGAAATGTTACTCCACACATTTCACGATGGTTATTCTCCATAATGGATTCCAATATTGAGGTAGAATTTGTCAAAGGCAGCAAGAACGTGGTGGCAGAATATTTATCAAGGATGCTGATTAATGTAGAAAAAGTTGTGGATGATGTGATTGCAGAAGAAGGAAGAATGAATGCAGCACAGATGGCTATCAGTGTAGAGGAATGGGATGTTGCTAAGGAAAAAGATTCAGGCCCTCATTACAACCTTGGCAGTCAGTGTTAAAGCGGCTGTAATACCGCCAACAGGCCGGTGAAAAATAAAATGGGATTACGACCATGACGGAAATCGCCAACATAGACAGCCACTTTATCACTCCGACCGCCACGGCGGTAGAAACAAACAGCGTGACGGACACCGCCAACAGACAGGTGGGAGACAAAGTACCGCCCACTGCATCACAAGAGGCCTATCTGCCACCTTTTCCGGGGTAGATCCAACGCTATCAAAAGCACGGCGGAAACAGTACACAGAAGGGAAAACACTCACCTCTCGACACCCAACAAGAATCCAGGACTCCATGGAGCCCGAACTACACGTACTGCCCATGTTGGTTTACCTCCTCTTCTACCAGGAGTACAAACGGCGGCGGCGGTGACCACGGTGAGTACTGCACCTACAGCACAGGGGAGGGTGGAGGAAAAAGAGTGACACACACACGCAACACCCCCACCCTCACCCTCACACACAACAACATACACACAAATACATGCAGCAACATTACATAAACACCCCCTACTCCCTGGAAGAACACAAGGACAGAAGGACATGATTGTAACCATTGTAATCATTAAAAATCCATTAGTCAAAAGTCAAAATTCAGTATATACAAATATGTACACCAACCACACAAGTCCGGATAGGGTACTAATCATTGTCCCTGGACCACTGTGCCCAAAATGCATGGGCGAGGCCCACACATGATACCTGACCAGAAACGGAGAGAACACTGCTCGGGCATTAAATCGAAAATATACAGGCACCTCAGGGGGAGGGGGGGCACCTCAGCCTGATGAACGCACGATGCCACTGCTGCACAAAGGGGCTCCATGCCCATTGATGTATCCTGGGGAGTGCAAAGCCACAGTCTCTCAAGTCTCTCCAGTGGGTGGTTTGCCCACTGCTTTATCCTGGGGAGTGCAAAGCCACAGTCTCTCAAGTCTCTTCAGTGGGTGGGTTGCCCACTGCTTCCTCCTGGGGAGTGCAAAGTCACAGTCTCACAAGTCTCTCTAGTGGGTGCTTTGCCCACTGCTTTATCCTGGGGAGTGCAAATCCACAGTCTCTCACGTGGATAACAGTTTCCACTGGTTCTGGAGGGGGCTTTGTGCCCAGAGGCTTCCTTCTGCCAAGGACTGAGGTAGTGGATGCCTTTCTCCACTGGTTCTGGAGGGGACCTGGTGCCCAGAGTGCTTTATCCTGCCAAGGACTGACGTAGTGGATGCCTTTCTCCACTGGTTCTGGAGGGGGCTTTATCCGGCCAAGGACTGAGGTAGTGGATGTATCTCTCCACTGGTTCTGGAGGGGGCTTTGTGCCCAGAGTGCTTCATACTGCCAAGGACTGAGGTAGTGGATGTATCTCTCCACTGGTGCTGGAGGGGGCCTGGTGCCCAGAGTGCTCCACATGCAGTGTGGCCGGTACAATTCCCTCACCTGGGTGTGCGTGCCACGAGATTTACGAGGTTCAGGTAGCACGATACACCACGGAGGCAGCAACATATCCCACACTGGGTCCAGGAACTCTCCCCAGCCTCAGACGACTGACCACTGGGGATGGTAGCGGTGGCGGTGCTTGCAGCGGTGTCTGTTGCGGCGGTGCTTGCGGCGGTGCTGGCGGTGGTGTATGGGTCAGCACCTGCTGAGGGACACAGCAGGACATCTCCTGCAGCCTCGGACGGGGTGTCGTTGAGGCTGTACACGTGCCGGGGGCGGTGCAGGTGGCGGGGCAGCTAGCGGTGTTCGCAGCCATGCAGGTTGACGTGGTCGTGGACAGAAAGTGTGACACTGGTCCCTCAATCGGTGCCAACATCCCCTCTCCTGACCTACTCTTCAGCTTTTGGCCCTTCCCCAGCTTTGATGGTGCCACAGTTGTCTTGCCACTATCGCCTTTGGTTTTTGTTGAGCCCTTGGTGCTGGTACTTTTGTCTTCTCCCTCTGGGATGTGGGCACCTTTTTCACGTTGGCATGTGGGGGAATGTCCTTGCCCTCGATACGTGGCACACTGGCAGCCCTGATGTATGGCGCACTCGATGACCCTGCTGTTGCTGGCACCACTGTGCCTGGGGATTTGGTAATGAGGTCCTGGGCTGGGACCTGGAAAGCCTGGCCCTAGGGGAAGGACGGGGGGGAAGGTGAAGGGAAGAGGCCAAGGTTTGCCAGGAAAAGTATTTTAGACACACTGGGATGGGAAGATGGAGGGGGTTTGGGAGTGGAGGTAGAGGTGGTGGTTGTAGGAGGTGTACGTCTGCTGAATTTGGGTGAAAGGTCATGGGCCGCAGGCTGTTGTGAGGTGAATGGCTGTTGGGTGGGTGTGTTCCTGTGTTTGTGTACTTTGGGAGGAGGGCTCACTGACACACTGGGGATGTGTGAATGGTAGTGGGGGTGGTGAGTGCACATGAGCGGTGTGTGGTGATGGGCATGCTGGTGATGGAGGCAGTGGCTGAGGATGTAGTGCATGCAGGTGTGAGTGGAGACGAGACAGGGAGGGAGGAGGAGGACATGGAGGAGGGGGACACAGTGGAGGCAGTGGATGTTGGTGTGTCTGCATGTGTGTGATGCTTGCGTGAGTGCCTGTGGGATGTGTGGTGCTTATGTTTGCCTGAGCTTCCCTTGTGTGTTGACGTGTGTGCATGCTGGTCTGTAGGTGTGCTTGGGATAGGCTGAGGTACAGGGGATTGGGTCGGGGTGGAGGAAGTTGGTGGGGGGAATGAATGCCCTCCAGGAATGCATTGGTTTGTTGCAACTGCCTTGGGATGGCATTCAAAATGTTAGACTGCCCAACAGCGAGGGACCTGAGGAGGTCAATGGCCTCCTCACTGAGGGCAACAGGGGTGACTGGGGCAGGGCCCGAGGTGCCTGGGGCGAAGGTGATGCCCACCCTCCCGGGTGAGCGTGCACAGGGTGAAGGCTGAAGGGCTGCTGGGAGGGCGGTGCTGGAAGGGGGGGTGGCGGCTGTACCTGTAGATGGGGGTGGCACATATGTTGCCGCCACCACAAGGGAGCTCCCATCAGAGGACAAGTCCGTGTCACTGGTGTCAGCTCCTGTCCCCACCGTGGAGCTCCCCTCGCCCTCCGTCCCACTGGTGAAGTCGGAGTCCGTAGTGTGGCCCTCCATGGCCATGTGGGATGCAGCCCACCAGTGCTCCGGTGCCACTACTCCTCTGCCTGATGATGCTAATGCACACAAGAACAGGGAGACCACAAAAAGGGGGGGACGACAGAAGAAAGACATGTTGAGTGCATGCATTACCGTTACCGTTGGACACAACAGACACAGAAGCCCCCTGCACTACGCCGCGCTCTTGGGCTCCACCGTTCATTTCCTGGGAAATGGCCTACAAGGCTATGGACGACATCTGCACACATAGATGACATAGGGGCATGACTAGGTGTACTTGGCACTCTACAGAGGTGGGGTGGGGTGCCACATGGCCTGCCTTACGGAGGGACCTTGCCTACGGAACTCGCCCTGGCCTAGGGAAAACCACAGCCCACCTCCCCCACCCAGACACCTCCACTGCACGCAGTCAGCAGAATGAGAGTGTACTCACCTCCTTGTGGCTGCTGTGATACCCTCAAGAGCCCATCCAACTCCGGGTAGGCCACCGCCAGGATCCTGAACATCAGGGGGGTCATGGTGCGACTGGCACCCCTCCCACGTTGGGAGGCCATCCCCAGCTGAGCCTCCGCCGTCTTGATGCTCCAGCGGCGAATGTCCTCCCATCTTTTCCGGCAGTGGGTGCTCCGTCTGTGGCAGACCCCCAGGGTCCGGTTGTCCTTGGCGATGGCATGCCAAATATGTTTTTTCTGGTGGGCGCTGACCTACACGAAATGTACAGGGGGAAGAGTAAGTATATTACCAATTGCACCGTCAAAGTGATTGACCCCCATCCCTACCCTTGCTATGTGGCACATGCATTCACCGTCTTTCATGCACGCCGCACCCTCCCCCCTTCCTTCTTAAATCCAGCCCTCTCCACACAGGCATAGCCCATACAACATGCTCCCTGTGTGCTTAACTGTTTGTCTGGAGAACCATAGAGTAGAGTGTACTGGGGGAGGACCCCATCCACGAGTTTCTCCAACTCCTCCGATGTGAAGGCAGGGGCCCTTTCCCCAGACACTCGAGCCATTGCCCCTTCCAGACCGAGGTCACAGCAGCACTTACAGTGTAGGTCCTCTCCTGTCGAAGATCAGGTATTGAGTGATTGAACAGATAGAAAATGACGGTCACGTCCGCGGTGGTGCGTACCGTCACCGCAGGCGTACATCGTCATTGGCTCCTGGGACCCATAGGGTCCAATGTTAAGCAATGCAGCATTGCGCCGCGGTCTTCGACCGCCTACCGCGACGGTGTACAACGTCAGCGCAGTTACCTCATATCCTATTATCCCACTTTAGAGGTCAGGCAGCCGCCATTTCAGGGGCCCACATGGCTTCATTTTCAACTGCGTCACACATTCCCAGGCCTAGACTCAACACACATGCAGGCCACTTTTTGTGTATGAATGGTGTTCTGTGTAAACTGTGGGTACATACCTCTGAGTTGTTTGACTCTGTGCTCGCTGTTGTCCTTCATAGGCACCGTTCGCTGGGACATGTGAGGAGATGGCGGCATCCTCCGGTGTACCGACTCTTGGTGGACCTGTCGACAATGGAGGAGTGACATCTGACTATCACATACAGGCTTGACCGTGCCACAATCCAGGAACTGTGTACCCAGTTGGAACCAGACCTGATGTCAGCAATCCGCCATCCCACAGGAATCCCCCCTCAAGTGCAGGTGCTGTCAGTGCTCCATTTCCTTGCAAGTGGGTCTTTTCAAACCACAGTGGCCTTGCATCAGGGATGTCCCAGCCTATGTTTTCCAACGTATTGTCCAGAGTGTTGTCTGCCCTTCTGAAACACATGCGGAGCTACATCGTTTTCCCTCAGGTGGAGGATTTGCCTACAGTAAAAGATGATTTCTATGCCCTGGGACACATCGCCCAACATCATAGGTGCCATTGATGGGACTCATGTGTCTTTCGTACCCCCCACAGGAGTGAACAGGTGTACAGATACCGGAAGAGTTATCATTCAATGAATGTACAGATGGTATGTTTGGCAGACCAGTACATCTCCCATGTGAATGCCATGTTCCCTGGCTCAGTGCATGACGCCTACATCCTGAGGAATAGCAGCATCCCTTATGTGATGGGTCAACTCCAGAGGCACCGTGTGTGGCTATTAGGTGAGCACCTGGAAGCAAGACAGTGGGAATGGTTGTCTGGGTCTGGGGATATCCCTACAGGTTAGTGCCATCTAACAGTTGTCCCTCGCCATTTGCAGGTGACTCTGGTTACTCCAACCTGTCATGGCTACTGACCCCAGTGAGGAATCCAGGACAAGGGCAGAGGAATTCTACAATGAGGCCCATCGGCGAACTAGGAGGGTGATCGAGCGGACCTTCGGCCTCCTGAAGACCAGGTTCCGGTGCCTCCATATGACAGGCGGATCCCTATTCTACTCACCAAAGAAGGTGTGCCAGATCATCGTGGCCTGCTGCATGCTTCACAACTTGGCTTTGCGGCGACAGGTGTCTTTTCTGCAGGAGGATGGTCCAGATGGCGGTGTTGTGGCAGCTGTGGAGCCTGTGGACAGTGAAGACATGGAAGCAGAGGAAGAAGACATGAACAACAGGGACTCAGTGATCCAGCAATATTTCCAGTGAGACACAGGTAAGAGTACAGACCTGCCTACTACATGTAATATAACACTACTACCTCTCTACTGTCTGTCGTTTTCACCCAGTGTATGGTCACTGAGTTGTCACTTTCCCTTAGGATTTCACAGAGGTGGGTCCCACTGTGTGACATCTGCTTAGATTCCTCATGGACTAGAGCTGTGTGACATAGGTATGTTGACATTACAATTGAAATAGCATTTTGTCACTGTACTTTCTAATACACTATTTCAAAATCACAGACAGACTCCAGATTGTTTTGCGCTTTCAGTGTGTTTCTTTAAGTGCTCAATATTGGAGGGGGTAGTAAAATGGTGAGGGGTGATGGTGGAGGAATGTCCATGGCAGAGTCCAGTCTATTGGTCTCACAGGTGCTTTGTCCAAAGGGGCATAGGAAGTGGAGCTGGGGCAGTTTAAGTATGGACAGGGTGACAAAGTGGGACAGTAGGATGACAATCAGGGTGGTCTCATTTCTTGGTGGTGGTCTTGGCATCGTGCTCTGTCTTGTTCCTGGATCTCAGGGACTGTTTGTGGGGTGGTTCTCCCCCTGCAGGGGGTGGGGTGCTGGTGTGGTGTCCCTGTGGCTGGGAGTCCTGTCCACTAGCGCCGGCGGAGGTGGTAGGCAGTTTATCATCCATGCTAGTGTCAGGGGCCCCTTGTAGTGCCACAGTGTCCCTCCTGGTGTTCACAAGTTCCTTCAGCACCCCTACGATGGTGCCCAGGGTAGAGCTGATGGATCTGAGTTCCTCCCTGAAGCCCATATACTGTTCCTCCTGCAGGCGCTGGGTCTCCTGAAACTTGGCCAGTACCGTTGCCATCGTCTCCTGGGAGTGGTGGTAGGCTCCCATGATGGAGGAGAGGGCCTCGTGGAGAGTGGGTTCCCTTGGCCTGTCCGCCCTCTGTCGCACAGCAGCCCTCCCAGTTCCCCTGTGTTCCTGGGCCTCCGTCTCCTGGACCGTGTGCCCACTGCCACTTCCCCCAGGTCCCTGTTGTTGTTGGGTTGGTGGGTTATCCTGGGTTTCCTGTAGTGGTGGACACACAGCTGGTTGACGTGTCCTGGGGACTGAGGTATGGGCCCGCTGGGTGGGTGCTGTGCTGGTGTTTCCAGAGGGGGGAAGGTCTGTGGTGGCCTGTGACTGGGTGAGGGGAACCGACTGTCGAGAGGTCCCCGATGGGCCGGACTGGTCATCTAGATCCAGTTGGACAGAGCTGCTGTCATCACTGTGGGCCTCTTCTGTTGGTGGTGTGGACATGTGTGGACCCTCCTGTCCAGTGACGTTGGGTAGGGGTGCTGCAGGGCTATAAAAGGATGGTTATTACATCTGTGTGTGCCATGGTGTGCAATGGGTGTGTGACCGTGTACCCTAGTGCTTGCATTCCTGTGTGGTACCTTGTGTGATGATGGTTTAGGGGGTTGTATGGGTATGTGCAGTTGGCATGCTTTAGTGATGGGTGTCCATGCTTTGTTTTTGCATGCAGGGCTTGGTGTTGGGATGGGTGGTTTGTGATGTTGGGGCATATGTGAGGAGTTGGAGTGCTGGGGGTGAGGGTGAGGGTGGGGGTATGTACTGGCATGCAGGTAGGATGGGGGATGTAATAGTTAAGATTTGTCTTACCAGAGTCCATTCCTCCACCTACTCCTGCGAGGCCCTCAGGATGCAGAATCGCCAAGACCTGCTCCTCCCATGTTGTTAGTTGTGGGTGAGGAGGTAGGGGTCCTCCGCCAGTCCACTGAACCACCAGGTGGTGTCTTAAGACCACGGAACGCACCTTACCCCGTAGGTCGTTCCACATCTTCCTGATGTCCTCCCGATTTCTTGGGTGGTGTCCCACTGCGTTGACCCTGTCCACTATTCTTCGCCATAGCTCTATCTTCCTTGAAATTGAGGTGTGCTGCACCTGTGCTCCGAATAGCTGTGACTCTACCCGGACGATTTCCTCCACCATGACCCTGAGCTCCTCCTCCTAGAACCTGGGGTGTCTTTGCCGTGCCATGGGGTGGTGTAGGTGATGTGTGGGGTGGAGTGTGGGTGATAAGTGTGATAAGTCTGCTGATATGTAGTGGGGTGTTGTGTGAGGTGCGTGGAAGTTCTGTGGGTGATGGTGTTGTGTGCCTTTGGATGCTGTTGTTCTTGCTGGTGCTGTCTCTCTCTGGCCTTCTTTCGGAATTTTTGGTAGTAGGGGTTTGTGGGTGATGGGGGTGTGTGTTTTATATTGTGTTGATTGTGTGGGAGTGGTGTGTCTATGTGTATCAGGTGTGTGTATTTCGAATTGTCCAATGTGGCTGTGTTTTGTAAATGTGTGTGTATTTTGAGCGCGGCGGTGTGTACCGCCAATGGAATACCACGGTTGAAAGACTGCCGCATGGATTCGTGGGTCGTGATAGCGTGGGAGTATTTCTGTTGGCGTGACGGTGCAAGTTTTGTTATCGCCAGTTTATCTCTGACCTTTGGTGCGGCGGACTTGTGTGGGTGTCTAGATTTTGGCGGATTACGAACAGTGGGTCATAAAAGCTGTGGCAGGTATTCCGCGGCTGCGGCGTGTGTTGGCGGTCTTCTGCACGGCGGTAAGCGGCTTTTACCGCCAATGTTGTAATGAGGGCCTATATGTCTTGTAGAAAGCCACACTTTATCACCTGGTTGATACTGAGGTCCCTCACAATGTTTCTTGTCGTAATGCTTTTTGTATTTTTGTTTGGCCTTTTCTAAATGCTGTTGAATCAATTTCTGGGTTTGGTGAAGGTGTTGAATGGTTTCCGACATAGCTGGTGTAAGAGAACTTCCTTGAGGGATCGTGATGGGCAACGTGTCAGGATGATAGCCAAAGAAGCCAAAAAAGGGTGTAACACCAGTGGAAGTGTGAAATGGGTTATTGTAGGCTAACTCAGCTAACCAGAGCATTGATGTCCAAGAATGAAGTGCTTTTTCAGCGTAAGCACGCAGGTATTGCTTCAAAGTCTGATTTAGTCTCTCAGTTTGACCATCTGTTTGAGGATGATGGCTAGTAGATAGTGTGGAAGTGACTTGAAGTGTTCTGCACCATGTTTTCCAGAAATTGGAGGCAAATTGCGACCCTCGAACGGAGAGAATCATTTTCGGCAGCCCGTTATAACGGACCACTCTATTCAGTAAGATGGTTGCCAGTTCACTGGAGGTGGGCAATTTCTTACAGGCAATGAAATGTCCATATTTCGTGAGACTATCTACTACCACAAGGATTACTGAATGTTGTTGAACCACTGGTAGTCCTGTAATGAAGTCTAAAGAGATGTGCTCCCAAGGTCGACATGGAGTTGGGAGTGGATGCAACAACTCTTTTGGTTTTGAATGACTTGTCTTGATGCGAGCACAGACTTCGCAGTCATTTACCATTGTTTTTACGCCTTTTGTCAGACTAGGACACCAAAAGTAGTGTTGTATTAATTCAAGAGTTTTAGGAGTACCTGGATGACCTGCCGTAGGTATAACATGCAACCAATGAAATACTAACATGCGAAGCTTGGTAGTGGGCACAAACAAGCGAGCATCATGGAAAGGTAGTCCTTGCTTGATTGAACTTTTGGGATCTGCTTGAACCCATGTCTGCAATTTCTCAATGGTGAAAGAATTACGGATGTCTTCAAAGAAATCTTCAGTTTTTATGATGCAGAGGACTTTGTCTGGAGCAATGATAGCTCTGGAGGGTTGGGCTGCAGGCAACGTGGTAGACTCTTAGCAGGAGGCGTCAGCTTTGCGATTGTCTTTACCAGTGTAAGGAAATGCCTCCTTGGCATGGTTACCCCCTGACTTTTTGCCTTTGCTGATGCCAAGTTATGATTTGAAAGTGTGCTGAGGCCTGCTAACCAGGCCCCAGCAACAGTGTTCTCTTCCTAAAACTGTACCTTAGTCTCCACAATTGGCACACCCTGGCATCCAGGTAAGTCACTTGTAACTGGTACCCCTGGTACCAAGGGCCCTGATGCCAGGGAAGGTCTCTAAGGGCTGCAGCATGTCTTATGCCTCCCTGGGGACCCCTCACTCAGCACTGACACACTGCTTGCCAGCTTGTGTGTGCTGGTGGGTAGAAAATGACTAAGTCGACATGGCACTCCCCTCAGAGTGCCATGCTAACCTCACACTGCCTATGGCATAGATAAGTTACCCTTTTAGCAGGCCTTACAGCCCTAAGGAAGGGTGCACTATACCATAGGTGAGGGCATAAGTGCATGAAAACTATGCCCCTACAGTGCCTAAGCAAAACCTTAGACATTGTAAGTGCAGGGTAGCCATAAGTGTACATGGTCTGGGAGTCTGTCATACACAAACCCCACAGCACTATAATGGCTACACTGAAAACTGGGAAGTTTGGTATCAAACTTCTCAGCACAATAAATGCACACTGATGCCAGTGTACATTTTATTGTGAAATACACCCCAGAGGGCATCTTAGAGATGCCCCCTGAAAACATATCTGACGTCCAGTGTGGGCTGACTAGTTTTAGCAGCCTGCCACACACCAGACATGTTGCTGGCCACATGGGGAGAGTGCCTTTGTCACTCTGTGGCTAGTAACAAAGCCTGTACTGGGTGGAGGTGCTTCACACCACTCCCTGCAGGAACTGTAACACCTGGCGGTGAGCCTCAAAGGCTCACCCCCTTTGTTACAGTGCCCCAGGGCACTCCAGCTAGTGGAGATGCCCACCCCCTCCGGCCACGGCCCCACTTTTGGCGGCAAGGCCGGAGGAGATAATGAGAAAAACAAGGAGGAGTCACTGGCCAGTCAGGGCAGTTCCTAAGGTGCCCTGAGCTGAGGTGACTCTAACTTTTAGAAATCCTCCATCTTGCAGATGGAGGATTCCCCCAATAGGATTAGGGATGTGGCCCCCTCCCCTCAGGTAGGAGGCACAAATAGGGTGTAGCCACCCTCAGGGCTAGTAGCCATTGGCTACTAACCCCCCAGACCTAAACAACCCCCTAAATTGAGTATTTAGGGGCCCCCAGAACCAAGCAAGATAGATTCCTGCAACCTGAAGACGAAGAAGGACTGGTGACCTGAAAGCCCTGCAGAGAAGACGGAGACACCAACTGCTTTGGCCCCAGCCCTACTGGCCTGTCTCCCCACTTCAAGAAAAACTGCAGCAGCGACGCAACCCCCAGGGTCCAGCGACCTCTGAAGCCTCAGAGGACTACCCTGCATCTAAAAGGACCAGGAATTCCTGAGGACAGCGGCTCTGCTCCAAAGAAGAAACATCTTTGCAACAAAGAAGCAACTTTTAAAGACCACACGTTTCCCGCCGGAAGCGTGAGACTTTGCACTCTGCACCCGACGCCCCTGGCTCGACCTGCGGAGAAACAACACTACAGGGAGGACTCCATGGCGACTGAAACTCTGTGAGTAGCCAGAGTTGACCCCCCTGGGCCCCCCCAGCGACGCCTGCAGAGGGACTCCAGAGGCTCCCCCTGACTGCGACTGCCTGCTTCTAAGAACCCAAAGCCTGGTAAAGATACTGCACCCGCAGCCCCCAGGACCTGAAGGATCAGACCTCCAGTTCAGAAGCAACCCCCAGATGGCCCTCTCCCTTGCCCAGGTGGTGGCTACCCCGAGGAGCCACCCCCTTGCCTGCCTGCTTCGCTGAAGAGACTCTTTAAAGGCGTCACAGATCGCCAGAAGTTCTTTTTCAGCAATGACATAGTTCTGTTCGGCTTCGTTCAGTTTTTGAGACATTTAAGCTACAGGATGAAGTTGGCCAGTGTCTTTATTTCGTTGTGATAAGACGGCTCCTATTGCTACATCTGAGGCATCGGCTTCCACTATGAAGGGACGGTCCGCATCAGGGTGAGTCAAGACTGGGGCAGTGGAGAAAGCTTCCTTCAAAGTTGAAAAGGCTTGGTCATCTTCTGGAGACCCTACAAATGTGTCTTTCTTTCTCAATAACTTAGTGATTGGCGCCACTGTTTGAGAGAAATGGTTTATAAACCTGCGGTAAAAGTTTGCAAACCCCAGGAAACATTGTACATCTCAAACAGTCTTTGGACTGGGCCAATGAGATATGGCTTGTACTTTCTTTTATGCCATCACCATACCTTGAGGGGTAAGGATGACCCCTAAAAACTCAACTGTGGTAACATGAAACTCACACTTGGTTAGTTTGCAATATAAATGGTGCTTCCGAAGGGCTGCGAGAATTTCCTTGACATGTTGCACATGTTCGTTTTCATTGTCAGAGTAGATCAAAATGTCATTGATGTAAACTATTGCAAATATGTCGAGATACTCTCTAAGAACGTCATTCAGGAAGAATTGAAATGCTGCTGGAGCATTATACAGACCAAAAGGCATGACGGTGTATTCAAAGAGACCATATCTTGTCTTGAACGCTGTTTTCAAAAGTGTCACCGGCTGGTTTCTGTGTATCTCACTGACACACTGTCCTACTCGTACTACCTTACCTCTCACAGACACACTGTCCTACTCGTACTACCTTAACTCTCACAGACACACTGTCCTACTTGTGCTACCTTACCTCTCACTGACACACTGTCCTACTTGTACTACCTTACCTCTCACAGCACACTGTCCTACTTGTGCTACCTTACCTCTCAGTAACACACTGCCCTAATTGTGCTACCTTACCTCTCACTAACACACTGTCCTACTTGTGCTACCTTATCTCTCATTAACACACTGTCCTCCTTACACTGCCTAACCTCTCACTGACACACTGTCCTACTTGTACTAACTTACCTCTCACTAACACACTGTCCTACTTGTACTACCTTACCTCTCACTGACACGCTGTCCTACTTGTACTACCTTACCTCTCACTAACACACTGTCCTACTTGTACTACCTTACCTCTCAGTAACACACTGTCCTACTTGCACTACCTTACCTCTCACTCACACACTGTCCTACTTGTACTACCTTACCTCTCATGAACACACTGTCCTACTTGTACTACCTTACCTCTCGCTGACACACTGTCCTACTTGTACTACCTTACCTCGAATAAACACACTGTCCTACTTTCACTACCTTACCTCTCACTGACACACTGTCCTACTTGTTTTACCATACCTCTCATGAACACACTGTCCTACTTGTACTACCTTACCTCTCACTGACACACTGTCCAACTTGTACTACCTTACCTCTCACTGACACACTGTCCTACCTGTACTACCTTACCTCGCTTTAACACACTGTCCTACTTGTACTACCTTACCTCTCATTAACACACTGTCCTCCTTACACTACCTAACCTCTCACTGACACACCGTCCTACTTCTACTACCTTACCTCCCACTAACACACTGTCCTACTTGTACTACCTTACCTCTCACTGACACACTGTCCTACTTGTACTACCTTACCTCTCACTAACACACTGTCCTACTTGTACTACCTTACCTCTCCTTAACACACTGTCCTACTTGTACTACCTTACCTCTCACTGACACACTGTCCTACTTGTACTACCGTACCTATCATTAACACACTGTCCTACTTGTACTACCTTACCCTCACAAACACACTGTCCTACCTGTGCTATCTTACCTCTCACTAACACACTGTCCTACTTGTGCTACCTTACCTCTCATTAACAGACTGTCCTACTTGTGCTAAATTACCTCTCTGTAACACACTGTCCTACTTGTGCTACCTTACCTCTCACTAACACTGTCCTACTTGTACTTCCTTACCTCTCACTGACACACTGTCCTACTTGTACAACTTTACCTCTCACTAACACACTGTCCTACTTTTACTACCTTATCTCTCACTAACACACTGTCCTACTTGTAGTACCTTACCTCTCACTAACACACTGTCCTACTTGTACTACCTTACCTCTCACTGACACACTGTCCTACGTGTACTACTTTACCTCTCACTGACAAATTGTCCTACTTGTACTACCTTACCTCTCATTAACACACTGTAATACTTGTACTACCTTACCATTCACTGACTCACTTTCCTACTTGAACTACTTTACCTATCCCTGACACACTGTCCTACTTGTGCTACCATACCTCTCACTAAAACACTTTCCTACCTGTACTACCTTACCTCTCACTAACACACTGTCCTACTTGTACTACCTTACCTCTAACTGACTCACTTTCCTACTTGTGCTAACTTACCTCTCACTGACGCACTGTCCTACTTTTACTACCTTACCTCTCATTGACACACTGTCCAACTTGTGCTATCTTACCTCTCACTGCCACACTGTCCTTCTTGTGCTACCTTACCTCTCACTGAAACACTGTCCTACTTGTACTACCTTACCTCTCACTGACACACTGTCCTACTTGTGCTACCTTGCCTCTCATTAACACACTGTCCTACTTACACTACCTTACCTCTCATTCAAACACTGTCCTACTTGTACTACCTTACCTATCATTAACACACTGTCCTACTTGCACTACCTTACATCTCACTGACACACTGTCCTATTTGTACTACCTTACCTCTCATTGACACACTTTCCTACTTGTACTACCATACCTCTTACGGACACACTGTCCTACTTGTACTACCTTACCTCTTACGTACACTCTGCTCTACTTGTACTACCTTACCTCTCATTAACACACTGTTCTATTTGTACTACCTTACCTCTCATTAACACACTGTCACACTTGTACTACTTTAACTCTCTGTAACACACTGTCCTACTTGCACTACCTTACCTCTCACTGACACTGTGTCCTACTTGTACTACCTTACCTCTCACTGACACTGTGTCCTACTTGTACTACCTTACCTCTCATTGACACACTGTCCTACTTGTACTACCTTACCTCTCACTGACACAGTGTCCTACTTGTACTACCTTACCTCTCATTGACACACTGTCCTACTTGTACTACCTTACCTCTCATTAACACACTGTCCTACTTGTACTACCTTACCTCTCATATCATACTGTCATACTTGTACTACCTTACCTCTCACTGACACACTGTCCTACTTGCAATACCTTACCTCTCACTGACACACTGTCCTACTTGTGCTACCTTACCTCTCACTGACACACTGTCCTACTTGTACTACCTTACTGTCCTACTTGTACTACCTTACCTCTCACTAACACACTATCCTCCTTACACTACCTTACCTCTCACTGACACACTATCCTACTTGTGCTACCTTACCTCTCATTAACACACTATCCTACTTGTACTACCTTACCTCTCACTAACACACTGTCCTACTTGTACCATCTTACCTTTCAGTAACACACTGTCCTACTTGCACTACCTTACCTCTCACTGACTGTCCTACTTGTAATAGCTTACTTCTCATTAACACACTGTCCTACTTGTACTACCATACCTCTGTTTAACACACTGTCCTACTTGTACTACCTTACTTCTCATTAACACGCTGTCCTACTTGTGCTACCTTACCTCTCACTGACACACTGTCCTACTTGTGCTACCTTACCTCTCACTGACACACTGTCCTACTTGTACTACCTTACTGTCCTACTTGTACTACCTTACCTCTCACTAACACACTATCCTCCTTACACTACCTTACCTCTCACTGACACACTATCCTACTTGTGCTACCTTACCTCTCCTTAACACACTATCCTACTTGTACTACCTTACCTCTCACTAACACACTGTCCTACTTGTACCATCTTACCTTTCAGTAACACACTGTCCTACTTGCACTACCTTACCTCTCACTGACTGTCCTACTTGTAATAGCTAACTTCTCATTAACACACTGTCCTACTTGTACTACCATACCTCTGTTTAACACACTGTCCTACTCGTACTACCTTACTTCTCATTAACACGCTGTCCTCCTTACACTACCTAACCTCTCACTGAAACACTGTCCTACTTGTACTACCTTACCTCTCACTAACACACTGTCCTACTTGTACTACCTTACCTCTCACTGACACTGTCCTACTTGTACTACCTTACCTCTCCTTAACACACTGTCCTACTTGTACTAGCTTACCTCTTCCTAACACACTGTCCTACTTGTACTACCTTACCTCTCCTTAACACACTTTCCGATTTGTACTACCTTACCTCTCATTAACACACTGTCCTACTTGTACTGGCTTACCTCTCACTAACACACTGTCCTACTGACACTACCTTCACGCTCTTTAATACACTGTCCTACTTGTAGTACCTTACCTCTCACTGACAAACTGTCCTCCTTGTACTACCTTACCTCACACTTTCACACTGTCCTCCTTGTACTACCTTACCACACACTGACACACTGTCCTACTTGTACTACCTTACCTCTCACTGACACACTGTCCTACTTGTACTACCTTAAATCTCACTAACACACTGTCCTACTTGTACTACCTTACCTCTCACTAACACACTGTCCTACTTGTACTACATTACCTCTCAATTTTAAAATCCACTATTAAACGTGAAAGTGAAGAACTGATAAGAATAAAGTAAATAATGCTGCCATTCGTACTCCCTGTGTAGGTGGGTATTTCTCTTATCCAACTGTTTGCCATATGCCTTGCACTACTAGTGTACAAGTTACAGTCATTTCTCTGACGACCCCACTAGAATTATCATCAAACAATTCAGCCTCACTCTCTTTCAAGTCAGTGAGAGGTTTCAAAACATCCACAGAAATAAGACAAAATCTAACTTAATCACAACAGTATATAGATGGCAGCTTCTAATGTGTCATAAATAAGTTTGCACAGTCTGTAAACACCAAACTAACTGAGTATATCTCCACCTGCTGCATTGGTTGTCAAATGGTTCCTAATCTTGGTTGAAAAAAATAGATCCCACTGACACCTCATAATCAAAACCATCAAACAAAGTTGGGGGACGTCATCTTTTCCAAAAGTTACATCACGTGGCATTACACACATTCCATGTTCTATCAGTTGAACATTACATGTTTATTGGTGAATCATGCTGAGAAGTATTTGGAGTTAATGTAAATTTGTAAAATAAATAACATAACAGCATAAATAACATCCATGAAGATCCTCTTTAGTGGACACTACAACTACATCTGGGTGCATATTTACTGATGTTTTTCACGGCCGGCCATGCAAAGTAACACAATGCAAAAAACAGCAGCAATGTACATATTTTTTAATTTTAAAGATGTCTCCTTGTAACAAAGACAAGCAGAGGTGCAGCTGTGGGTCAGAAGCATAGTGGCATAGGGCTTCCCACAACAAGCAGGAAAAATAAGCTTCTCTAGAAATAGTACTTGTGTGAATAGCTACAAATGTACTACTTTCTAGAAGTACCAAAAACCTTTCCAGCAGTAGACCTTTAAATCTGTGCCTGGCACTGATTTCCATGTATGATCCTAGAACGTCATGTGCAAGCTTCCCAAGCTCACATTTCCCAAGTGCACGATCGTCCTGATGTGCAATTGAACATTTTATCTTTTCTTTTGTTTTCCTATTAGAAAAATATTTCCCTGTGAAGAAACCTCCTCGCATATGTCCCCTCCAAGAGATCTTCCTTCCCACACTAAAAAGAGTTTTACTCCAGCCCTGATTAAAACCTTCACAATTGCAGGGTCTCCGAATGTAGTGTGGAAATGCCAACAAACTCTCATCTTTGAGGGCATTCACAAATCTTCAAGACAAACCATTCAATGATCTGCTAACTTCCCACTCATTGCATGGGATTTACTATAGCCTTAGAGCTCACTGTAGTAGGCTATACCAGCCATTAAAGCCCCCCCCCCCGGCGTTAAGGGTCCGAGCCGAAGGTGAGGGCCGTTAACAAGGGAGAAGGACTTTAATGGCCAGTATGGCCCAGCTACGAAGGGCTATAAGGCTATCATTCCACCACTAGAGGGCAGAATGTTCTATTAAAACAAAGGTTACCGGCCATTAGAAGCCCCGAGCACTCTATGGTTTCCAATGGAGCTCCCAACATTCAAGGAAGTTCTTACTGGCCATGAATGAATGCTTTAGTAATGAAATGGCTTTTACATCAGCCCATTGTGAAACCGTGAGTATTAAATCAGGGCGAGTATGAGTTTACTGAAAAGGAGCCGTGTGATGCAAGACATGAGCATAGTTGCAGAAGGCATCAACCTAGAAGCAACTCAAATAAAACCGAGCAGTGTTGCACACAAAAGAGTGAGCTGTGCAGTTTAATGGTGAGTTGAAGAGACGAGCACCCAAGCCACAGCTGTGCGAGCTGAGGATTCACCTGGTACAGCAAGATGGACAACCCCTCAGGGACCAAGACCAAGCAAAGCGACAGACCTGGGTGTCAGGAACAATTAGATCACGAAAAACAATATTGTTTGCAAACAGTAGTAAGACTAGCTACTTAAAAAGCTTTCTTAAATACATAAGTACTACAAATAAGCCTACACTGAAAGTTGGGAACAGACCGAGAGCAGGTTCCCTCGTCTCCTTGTTAGTACTTAACTGAGGTGCAGCGATCACTCCAAGTGCTGAGGTCTTTGGTGCCAGAGCCCGAGTGGAGAGCACAGTGGGTGTCAGCAAAGTGATAAAACACATAAAACACATATTATAAATCATTTTCAGGAAAAGTTGAATAAAAACAGCATTAACCGTATCACTAATCACCAAATTTGTGTAGAATTGTTGGTGCATGAAAGGTGTGTTTGTTCTGCTCTCATTATTTATGTGATGTGAACTTTTTGTTCTTTGACTGTATCCTGAGCGTACTCATTCATCTTGGGGAATGTTCATACTTGACCACAGCTATTCATACATTGTGGTGCCTGCTTCAAAAACCAATGCACCAATGGCCCTTTTTAATAAACTGAGCCAAACCCACTAAGCGATCAGTTTCATAAGTGCAATCGACACCAAGTAAACTAGTGTACAGGAGAGTGAACTAAAGGGGCAATCCCTTAGTAGCGCCCTGAGGCAGCATGCACCGCTACAAGGTACCTATCAATTTAAATATGGACGCATTCCCTGAGATATTCTACTAATTGACTTTCCGAACTGTTATTCCCTGTATAATGCAAGGACTTGATGCAGGGCACAAATCAACGTCAGCTTATGATGGCACACCATGCCAGTGGAGGTCACTAAATTTAGGGGACACACGCACACATACACAGTCACTCACACACATGCACACATACACAGTCACTCATACCCAGTCATTCACACACGCACACATACACAGTCACTCACGCCCATTCACTCACACACACACATACACAGTCACTCACACACATGCACACATGCAGTCACTCACACCCATACATTGATACACATGCACACATACAGTCACTCACACACACACACACATACACAGTCACTCATACCCAGTCATTGACGCAAGCACACACATACACAGTCACTCACACCCATTCATTCACACACATGCACACATACACAGTCACTCACACACATGCACACATACACAGTCACTCACACCCATTCATTTGCACACATAAACTTATCCATTGGCAACACTCATTACCAAATATTCAAACATACATGTATGCACACACCAAATAATAATAAAAAAAAAACACTCACACTTAATTGCATCTCTTTCTCTGAGGTTCCAGGGGGTTGGGACTGCTGCCTTGCCTCACTGGTTGACCTTAGGTCATCCAATGAGGGAAGACAGCTGTCCCAAGCCTAGGCTGTCCTAGGAGGGTTACGACTTCTGCCTTCCCTCATTGGTTAACCGTACGTCAGCCAATAAGGGAAGGCAGAAGTCCCAACCTCCTCATAGTGAGACTGTTGACCCCACCCCACTCTCTGATGAGATGTCATTCATTGACACTCACCCTGGGCGTTTTAGGGACTGAAACTGAAGCGCCCAGGTCAAAGGCAATGAGTGATGCTTCCCTTTGACACCTCGGAGGAGGGCCTCGAGGACCTTTCTGAGGAGGTCACACCCACAAGAGCTGTGTCCTCCTCAGCCCAGCAAAGTTCAGCTCAGGCAGCTAGGAGTCTGCGTATTTAGTGCATGTCTAGCTCCTGGCTGTCTGTCCTGAAAATGAAGAGTGTCTGTCAGGCTGACCTTTGCTCAGCCTGACAGACATCGTTCTTGAGGGGCAAAAGGCGAGGCGGCATGGCCATTCAGCCCATATGGATGTGCAGTGTCTGCACCATGGTCAAAGACGTCTGCTAACACAACACCAGTTAGTTTTACAGTGGTCTGCTTAGAGGGTCAGTGTTTAAATTATCCAGGAGTGAGTTATTAAGCATTGTCTGTTTTTCTCTTTCTGCAGGGCAGCCCGGACCCTGGTCTTAAGGCCATTTGATGAATTCCTCCACTATGCTCATTACTGGAAACACTTTCCAACTTTCTTCGCATGGGATCATCTTCTTTTTCTCTTACTCACTAAATGATTGTCTAGGAGCTTCTTGTGATTCTGAGGTCCCCTGTGTCAATTCACCAATAAAGTAGAAAGAGCATCGCAGTTCCTGACTCGTCTCCTTCATTTAGTAGCTCTCAGAGAGATAGGTTTGGCAACCAGAGACTGCATTTCAGAGTGGACTTTGGACATTCATCCAAACTTTGTTTAATATTGTATCAGTGCTTAGAAACTTTCCAACAAATCATAGTTCCACAGCGCTTTGAATTCTGGAGGCCCTGATCCCATCAGCTCTACAGACATAGTTACAGTCACCAAAGGACTTACTGGTCAGATCACAAGAACACTGGAAATTCTAACACCGATAGTGAACACAATCGGAGCCAATCGGATATCAGAAACAAATTCAACCATCATTGTATAGCTCATAGGTCTGGCCTTCACACTCCTGTTCTTAGTGAATAGGTTAATTAAAGTAGTGAATAGTAACTGCTAAATAAAAAAAACATGTTTTTGCTCTAAAAGTGAAGTGATTCTCAAAGTGCTCCTAGATATATAGCAGACACATCAATAACAAATTACCAGCCGATATATTAACGTGAAAATATTGGGCCTGATTACGACTTTGGCGGAAGGGATTACTCCATCCCAAATGTGACGGATATCCCAACCGCCGAATTACGAGTTCCATAGGATATAATGGACTCGTAATTCGGTGGGCGGGATATCCGTCGCATTTGGGACGGAGTACTCCCCTCCGCCGAAGTCTTAATCAGGCCCATTGTGCCTAAAAACAAAAATGAGTTTTTTTTTAGCAAACATCAGTAACACCGCAAGATAAAGCATATCCAAGACAACAAATATTAGCCACACCCATACCCATCAAAGCCCAGCTATTCAACTCAAACAGTTTGTTATCTGCAGCGAAGAGATTCACACAGACCACCCGCAATATGACGGGTGTGATAATGACAGAATGTAGCTCATTATTTTATGACAAGTTGCTATTAAAAAGGGTGCTTGGAGGTAGCAACTTCCTGATGGGCGCTGATAGAGCTGGACCGGGAAAGAGTAAAATGAGTTTGATAAAGCGCCAACCAACAGCATGAAAGCACAACCACTAGCACTGAAGTGCCTTCTGCGAGTACAGAGTAGTGCAGGTGGGCACAGAAAGAAATGAGGCATAACCACCATCGGAAAAATAATAGATCTAATGTTATATTTTTAGATTATCATTGAAGTGCTACACACTCTGCATGTGCGTAAAGCAGTTGTGTTAATTACAAAAGGCCGTGCTTCAAATATTTACACGAGGAGCTTTTAACAACTGCATCATCAAAACCGCCACTTACTAATGTATCTGGTCCCAAAGTAAGAAACTAGGAAGAACCAGGGAAGATAGTTTTGATTGACCGGCAAGCATCCAACAGGGGTGAGGCAAGCCCAGTTTGAATGTACGGATCAGTACACACCTGTCACTTAGCTCCCGGGTAACCTTTCGGTTCACCATGTCTTTACATTCAAATGTTAGGCTAAGTTATTTGTCATCATCTAATATCTTGATTTGGATATAGAATATCCATAAAAGAGGCACAAAGATAAAATCATGCAGATACGTCTCCAAAGTCATCCACAAGTTCAAATCAATGAAAACAAACATATTAATGATTGAACTGAACAATTTAAAACCTTTTTCTTCTGCTTAGTAAGTTAAAACATCTAAATGTGAAAGCTGTTTTCTTCATAACCACACCACCCAATATTTCAAATAAAATTAAAAAGTATCCTTATAATAAATACATTTTTCCTGTAAAAATATTGGTCTCAATATTTGGTTTCTTAAGTCCCTATAATAATTACAAAACGTAACAAAGTGCACTGTGGACTCAGTTGACTTGCCATCAAATGGGCAATGGGGTAACTTTTGTCAACAAAGGCCCATTGGGGAAAAGCAGCCATAAAGTGCAAAGTGCCAATTGGCAGCCTTGTAAGATGGAACCTGAGCTGAGTGTTTGGTACTAAAGTGAGCAGCAGCTTGCCTTAGACAGGGAATCTCTAGATGTAGAGAGGGAAAGGCAGAGGTTGGGGTTAGTTCCCCATGGTGGCAGCAGCAGTGTTTCAGATAGTAATCCTGTTAGAGAACAAGATTCCAGAAACCTGCATAAGATAGTCCCCCCTTACAAGGAGGGGGATGACATTACAAGTGGTTTGCTGCACTTGAGACGGCCTGTATGGTACAGTTGGACCCTCAAAGGCAGTGGACTGCTATCTTTTGGCTATTGTTCACTGGTAAGGGTAGGGATAGGCTCCTTACTGTCAGAGAAAGTGATGACAATAATTACAGTTTTAAAGGATGCACTCTTGGATGGATTTGGCTTAACCACTGAACAATACAGGATTAAGTTCAAAGACACCAGAGAAGAGTCCTCTCAAGACTGGACAGACTTTGTAGACTGTTCAGTGAAGGCCTTGGAGGGTTGGGTACATGGCAGTAAGGTCACTGACTATGAAAGCCTGTATAATCTAATCCTGAGAGAGCATATTCTGAACAATTGTGTGTCTGATCTGTCGCACCAGTACTTAGACAAGAATTGGGAAAGAAGACAGACAGAAGGGTCAGAACAAGAGTGAACAGAAAAGTTCATATAGGGGGTGACAAGGGTGGCAAGAAGAAGGGCGGTAAGTCTTCTGACAAGGGTGGGAACAAGGATAAAAAACATTCTGAGTCTTCATCAGGCCCACAAAAATCCTCTGGGGGTGGTGGGTCCAAATCCTCTTCTCACAATCAAAATAAGCCATGGTGTTACTTATGTAAAAGTAAAGGCTATTGGGCAAGTGATTCCACTTGTCCAAAGAAAAACACCAAACCTCCCACCACCACAACTCCAACTGCAACTTCTAGTACCCCTAGTAATAGAAGTGGTGGTGGGAAGTCTACTACAAATAGCCAATTTAAGGGTGTAGCTGGGCTCACCATTGGTAGTGTAGTTGGGTTTGGTCTTGTTAGGGAGACCACAGAGGCTGTTTTAGTCTCTGATGGTGGCATTGACTTTGCCACCTTGGTTGCTTGTCCCCTTAACATGGGTAAGTGCAAGTAACTTTCCCTAATAAATGGTCTTGAGGTTGAGGCCTACAGGGACACAGGAGCCAGTGTAACTATGGTGATAGAGAAACTGGTTCACCCTGATCAACACCTACTTGGTCAGCAGTACCAAGTGACTGATGCTCACATTAACACACTTAGCCACCTCATGGCTGTTGTGAATCTTAACTGGGGGGGGAGGGGGTTACTGGTCAAAAGAAAGTTGTGGTTGCCTCAGATTTACCTGTAGACTGTCTACTAGGGAATGATTTAGAGACATCAGCTTGGGCAGAAGTGGAGTTGGAGGCTCATGCAGCAATACTGGGCATTCCTGGGCATATTTTTGCTTTGACAAGGGCTCAGGCCAAATAGCAAAAAGGACAGGGTGACTTGGATCCTGGAACGATGGACCAAGTGCTCCCAAAAGCTAAGGGTAGTAAGGGTAAATCCTTGCCCACTATCCCTCCCTCTCCAGAAAATTCCCCTTTTGAGGAAGCCGAATCCTCTTCCTGTGCAGAACCTACACCAGAGGAGCTGGCAGCAGACACTGCTGAGTTTTTGGGTGCAGGGGGGCCTGCTAGGGAAGAGCTGAGTGTGGCACAGCAGACCTGTCCCACACTAGCGGGTTTGAGACAGCAAGCTGTCAAACAGCATAATGGGGATGTCAGTGATAGCCATAAGGTGTATTGGGAAGGCAACCTCCTGTATACTGAGTCAAGGGACCCTAATCCTGGAGCTGCCAGGAGATTGGTCATCCCTTTGCAGTATAGGGAGTTTCTTCTAACCTTGGCACATGACAGTCCTTTTCCTGCGCATTTGGGCCAGAGTAAAACTTGGGACACACTTGTTCCATTGCTTCACTGGCCTTATATGTCAGAGGACACTAAAGAGTTTTGTCGCTCTTCTGTGACCTGCCAAGCCAGTGGCAAGACTGGTGGCACACCAAAGGCCCCCTTAATTCCACTTCCTGTGGTTGGGGTTCCCTTTCAAAGGGTAGGGGTTGACAGGCCCCCTTGACCATCCAACAGCTTCAGGCAATAGTTTTATCCTTGTGGTAGTGGACAATGCCATTAGGTATCCTGAAGCAATTCCCTTAAGGACCACTACAGCTCCTGCAGTGGCAAAGGTCCTCCTGGGAATCTTTTCAAGAGTGAGCTTCCCTAAGGAAGTGGTGTTAGACAGAGGTAGTAACTTCATGTCTGCAAACCTCAAAGCTATGTGGAAGGAGTGTGGTGTAACTTACAAGTTCACAAGTCCTTACCATCCACAAACAAATTGTCTGGTTGAGAGGTTTTTTATAAAACTCTCATAGGTATGATTATGGGACTCCCTGAAAAACTCAGGAGGAGATGCAATGTCCTGTTACCTTGCCTCCTTTTTGCTTACAGGGATGTACCCCAAAAAGGAGTGGGGTTTAGCCCATATGAACTCCTCTTTGGACACCCTGTGAGGTGAGGGGTCTCCTTGCACTTGTGGAGGAGGGTTGGGAACAACCTTTAAAAGCTTTAAAAGCTCCTACGCAGGACATTGTGGACTATGTACTTAGCCTAAGATCAAGAATGAATGATTACATGAAAAAGGCCAGTAAAAGCCTTCAGGCCAGCCAAGAGATCCAGAAGCAATGGCATGACCAGAAGGCTGTCCCGACCCAGTACGACCCAGGACGGAAGGTGTGGGTATTGGAGCCTGTGGCCCCAAGGGCACTCCAGGACAAATGGAGTAGACCCCATCTCATTGTTGAGAAAAAGGGTGAGGTTACCTAATTGGTAGACCTGGGTACTGCCAGGAGTCCCCTTAGGGTGCTCCATGTCAACCGCCTAAAACCCTACTATGACAGGGCTGACTTAACCATGCTCATGGCAACTGATGAGGAACAGGGAGAAGAGAGTGACCCTCTCCCTAATCTCTTCTCCACCACAGAAGCTGATGGCTTAGTGGAGGGAGTGGTGCTTGCAGATTGCCTTACTGCTGAGTAGACGGACAACTGCATTAATCTCCTAGGACAATTTTCTGACCTCTTCTCACTGATACCAGGTACAATTACCTGGTGTGAGCACACAATCAATACTGGAGACAGTTTACTTATCAAAAATATGATGAATAGGCAGCCTGACCATGTCAGGGATTCCATAAAACAAGAAGTGCAGAAGATGCTGGACTCAGGAGTGATTGAGCCTTCAGAAAGCCCATGGGCTAGCCCAGTGGTGTTTGTCCCAAAACCTCACAGTAAGGATGGTAAAAGAGAAATAAGGTTTTGTGTTGACTACAGAGGTCTCAATCAAGTAACCAAGACAGATGCTCACCCTATACCCAGGGCAGATGAGTTAATAGATACACTGGCTTCAGCCAAGTATCTAAGCACTTTTGATTTTTTGCAGGGTATTGGCAGATTAAATTATCAGAAGATGCTAAACCTAAAACTGCATTTTCCACCATTGGAGGGCATTATCAGTTCATTGTGATGCCCTTTGGTTTGAAAAATGCACCTGACACTTTTCAGAGGTTGGTGAACACAGTCCTGCAAGGTTTGGAAGCTTTTAGTGCGTGCAGCATATCTAGATGATATAGCTGTCTTTAGCTCCACCTGGGATGAACACCTGGTCCACTTATGGAAGATTTTAGAGGCCCTGCAAAAGGCATACCTCACTATCAAGGTTTTAAAGTGCCAGATAGGGCAGGGGAAAGTGGTTTATCTGGGCCACCTGGTAGGTGGGGAACAGATTGCACCACTGCAGAGGAAGATCCAGACCATTATGGAATGGGTTCCCCCTACAACTCAAACCCAGGTGAGAGCCTTTTTAGGCCTCACAGGGTACTGTAGGAGGTTCATGCAGAATTATGGCTCCATTGCAGCTCCTCTTAATGATCTCACTAGTAAGAAGATGCCTAAAAAGGTATTGTGGACGGCTAGCTGTCAAAAAGCTTTTGATTAGCTCAAACAGCCCATGTGCTCTGCATCTGTCCTAAAAAGCCCTTGCTACTCCAAAAAGTTCATAGTTCACACTGATGCTTCTGAATTAGGGGTTGGGGCAGTGCTATCACAGCTTAATACTGAGGGCCAGGATCAACCTGTTGCTTTTATAAGCAGGAGGTTGACCCCTAGAGAAAAGCGTTGGTCTGCCATAGAGAGGGAGGCCTTTGCTGTGGTCTGGGCACTGAAGAAGTTGAGGCCATACCTGTTTGGCACTCACTTCATTGTTCAGACAGACCACAAACCTCTACTTTGGCTAAAACAAATGAAAGGTGAAAACCCTAAATTGTTGAGGTGGTCCATATCCCTACAGGGAATGGACTATACAGTGGAACAAAAACCTGGGAGTACCCACTCCAATGCAGATGGACTCTCCAGATATTTCCACCTAGACAATGAAGGCTCATCTGGGCAAGATTAGCCTTATTGTCCCTCGTTTGGGGGGGGGGGGTTGTGTAGGAAAGTACCATCTTGCCTGGCATGTTACCCACATTTTTACTTGTGTTTCAGTTTGTTTTTGCCTGTGTCACTGGGATCCTGCTAGCCAGGACCCCAGTGCTCATAGTTCGTGCCCTAAATGTGTTCCCTGTGTGATGCATAACTGTGTCACTGAGGTTCTGCTAACCAGAACCTCAGTGCTTATAGCAGAACCTCAGTTCTTATGTTCTCTCTGCTTTTAAAATTGTCACTGCAAGGTAGTGACCATTTTCACCAATTCTGATTGTCACACTGGAGCACCCTTATAATTCCCTAGTATATGGTACCTAGGTACCCAGGGTATTGGGATTCCAGGAGATCCCTATGGGCTGCAGCATTTCTTTGGCCACCCATAGGGAGCTCAGACATTTCTTAGACAGGACTGCCACTGCAGCCTGAGTGAAATAATGTCCACTTTATTTCACAGCCATTTTACACAGCACTCAAGTAACTTATAAGTCACCTATATGTCTAACCCTCACCTAGTGAAGGTTAGCCAAGGTTCCCCCACATTGTTCTGGGCAATTTCCCTGGACTTTGTGAATGCGGGGACACCATTACACGCGTGCACTACATATAGGTCAATATCTATATGTATCTTCACAAAGGTAACTCAGAATATGGCCTTGTAACATGTCTAAGATCATGGAATTGTCCCACCCATGCCAAATCTGGTATTGGGGTGCCATACCATGCATCCCCGGGGCTCCAGCATGGACCCGGGGTACTGCCAAACCAGCTGTCTGGGGTTTTTACTGCAGCTACCGCTGCTGTCAACCCAGAGACAGGCTTCTGCCCTCCTGGAGTCTGGGCAGCCCAGTCCCAGGAAGGCAGAGCAAAGGATTTCCTCTGAGAGAGGGTATTACACACAGATGGTGCCCTCCTTGCGTAAGCCAGTCTACACCGGTTCAGGGATCCCCCAGCCCCTGCTCTGGTGTGAAACTGGACAAAGGAAAGGGGAGTGTCCATTCCCCTGTCTATCACCACACCAAGGGTGGTGCCCAGTGCTCCTGCAGTGTTTCCCAGACCTCTGCCATCTTGAATACAGAGGTGTAAGGGCACAATGGAGGCCTCTAAGTGGCCAGTGCCAGCAGGTGATGTCAGAGACCTCTCCTGATAGGTGCTTATCTGATTAGGTGGCCAATCCTCCTCTGAGGGCTATTTAGAGTCTCTCCTGTAGGTTTCTCTTCAGATAATGAATGCAAGTGCTCACCAGAGTTCCTCTGCATCTCCCTCTTCGACTTCTGCCAAGGATCGACCGCTGACTACTCCAGGACGCCTGCAAAACTGCAACAAAGTAGCAAGAAGACTACCAGCGACATTGTAGAACCTAATCCTGCCGGCTTACTCGACTGTTTCCTGGTGGTGCATGCTCTGGGGGCTTTCTGACTTCACCCTGCACTGGAACCCAAAAAGAAATCTCCTGTGGGTCGACAGAATCTTCCCCCTGCTAATGTAGGCACCAAACCTCTGCTTCACCGGTCCTCTGGGTCCCCTCTCATCTTGACGAGCGTGGTCCCTGGAACATAGGAGCTGGATCCAAGTGACCACGACAGTCTAGAGGTCCTTCTTTCCAAATTTGGTGGAGGTAAGTCCTTGCCTCCCCGCACCAGACAGTAATCCTGTGTACTGAGTGAGCTGCAGCTGCTAGGGCTCCTGTGCACGTTTGCAAGGAATCCTTCATGCACAGCACAGCCCAGGTCCCTAGCACTCTGTCCTGCATTGCTCAACTTGCTAAGTTGACCACCAGCTTTGTGTGACCCTCCTTTGTAGTGTTGAGATGACCGCTGTGCTCAGATTTCTTAAATTCCTGTTCTAGTTCTTCTGCAGTTGCTGCCTGCTTCTGCGTGGGCTCTCTGTGTTGCTGAGCACCCCCTCTGCCTCCTCCTCCAAGGGGCGACCTGCTGGTCCTTCTTGGGCCCGGGCAGCACCCATTTTCTTCAACCACAACTCTTGCAGCTAGCTAGGCTTGTTTAAGGTCTTTCTGAGTTGAAACAACTCTGCATCCTCCAGCACGTCATGGGACATCTTCTGTGCAAAGGAGAAGTTCCTGCCATCTTCCGTTGTTGCAGAATCTTCAGCTTCTTCCACCCCAGAGGCAGCCCTTTTGCACCTTCATCCGGAGTTTAGTGGGCTCCTGCCCCCCTGGACACTTTCGTGACTCTTGGACTTGGTCACCTTCCTTTACAAATCCTCAGGTCCAGGAATATGTCTTCAGTGCTTTGCAGTCTGTTGTTGGCTTTGCAGAATCTCCTATCACAACTTTAGTGTGTTTCTGGGGAAGTAGGGTAACTTTACTCCTACTTTTCAGGGTCTTGGGGTGGGATATCTTGGACACCCTTAGTGTTTTCTTACACTCCCAGTGACTCTCCACACACTACACTAGGCCTGGGGTCCATTCATGGTTCGCATTTCACTTTTAGAGTATATGGTTTGTGTTGCCCCTAGGCCAATTGCATCCTATTGTGTTCTACAGTGTTTGCACTACTTTTCTAACTGTTTACTTACCTGATTTTGGTTTGTGTGTATACTTTGTGTATTTTACTTAACTCCTAAGGGACTATATCCTCTGAGATAGTGTTGGCACATTGTCACTAAAATAAAGTACGTTTATTTTTAGTAACTGAGTATTGTGTTTCTTGTGATATAGTGATATATGATATAAGTGGTATAGTAGGAGCTTTGCATGTCTCCTAGTTCAGCCTAAGCTGCTAGAACACTTCTAATACACTAATAAGGGATAACTGGACCTGGCACAAGGCGTAAGTACCATCAGGTACCCACTATAAGCCAGGCCAGCCTCCTACAGTGACACTGTCCTCCTCTCTGTTCGCACAGAAACCAGCCAGTGACACTGTCCTACTCTTTGTGCTACTCAGAATCCAGCCGGTGACACTGTCCTCTTCTCTGCGCTGCACAGAAACCAGCCGGTGACACTGTCCTCCTCTTTGCGCTGCACACGATCCAGCCAGTGACACTGTCCTCCTCTCTGTACTGCACAGAAACCAGCCAGTGTCACTGTCCTCCTCTCTGCGCTGCACAGAAACCAGCAGGTGACACTGTCCTCCCCTCTGTGTCACACAGAAACCAGCCGGTGACACTGTCCTCCCCTCTGCGCTGCACAGAAACCCGCCAGTGACACTGTCCTCCTCTCTGCACTGCACAGAAACCAAGCAGTGACACTGTCCTCCTCTTTGAGCTGCACAGAATCCAGCCAGAGACTCTGTCCTCCCCTCTGCACTGAAACCAGCCAGTGACACTGTCCTCCTATCTGTGCTGCACAGAAACCTGCTGGTGACACTTTCCTCTCCTGTGCGCTCCACACAAACCAGCCGGTGACACTGTCCTCCTCTCCTTGGAACAGAAACCAGCCAGTGACACTGTCCTCCCCTCTGTGCTGCACAGAAACCAGCTGGTGACACTGTCCTCCTCTCGGCGCTGCACAGAAAGCAGCCGGTGACACTGTCCTCTCCTCTCCACTGCTCAGAAACCAGCTGGTGACACTGTCCTCCTCTCGGCGCTGCACAGAAACCAGCCAGCGACACTGTCCTCCCCTCTGTGCTGCACAGAAACCAGCTGGTGACACTGTCCTCCCCTCTGTGCTGCACAGAAACCAGCCGATGACACTGTCCTCCTCTCTGCACTGCACAGAAACCAGCCGGTGACACTGTCCTCCTCTCTGCGCTGCACAGAAACCAGCCGGTGACACTGTCCTCCTCTCTGCGCTGCACAGAAACCACCCAGTGACATTGTCCTCCTCTCTGTGCTGCACAGAAACCAGCCAGTGACACTGTCCTCCCCTCTGTACTGCACAGAAACCAGCCAGTGACACTGTCCTCCCCTCTGTACTGCACAGAAACCAGCCAGTGACACTGTCCTCCCCTCTGAGATACACAGAAACCAGTCGGTGACACTGTCCTCTCTCTGCTACACAGAAACCAGCCGGTGACACTGTCCTCCTCTCTGCGCTGCACAGAAACCAGCTAGTGACACTGTCCTCCTCTTTGCACTGCACAGAAACCAGCCGGTGACACTGTCCCCCTCTCTGCGCTGCATAGAAACCAGCCAGTGACACTTTCGTCCTCTCTGTGCTGCACAGAAACCAGCCGGTGACACTGTCCTCCTCTCTGCACTGCACAAAAACCTGCCGGTGACACTGTCCTCCTCTCTCTGCTGTACAGAAACCAGCCAGTGACACTGTCCTTCCCTCTGCGCTGCACAGAAACCAGCCAGTGACACTGTCCTCCTCTCTGCACAGAACCCAGCTGGAGACACTATCCTCTTCTCTGTGCTGCACAGAAACCAGCCGGTGACACTGTCCTCGTCTCCCTGCTGTACAGAAACCAGCCAGTGACACTGTCCTTCCCTCTGCGCTGCACAGAAACCAGCCAGTGACACTGTCCTCCTCTCTGCACTGCACAGAAACCAGCCGATGACACCGTCCTCCTCTCTGCACTGCACAGAAACCAGCCGGTGACACTGTTGTCCTCTCTGTGCTGCCAAGAAACCAGCCAATGACACTGTCCTCCTCTCTGTACTACACAGAAACCAGCCAGTGACACTGTCCTCCTCTCTGCAAAAACCAGCCAGTGACACCGTCCTCTCTGTGCTGTACAGAAACCAGCCGGTGACGATGTCCTCCTCTCTGTGCTGCACAGAAACCAGCCAGTGACACTGTCCTCTTATCTGCGCTGCAAAGAAACCAGCCAGTGACACTGTCCTTCTCTGCGCTGCACAGAAACCAGCCGATGACACTGTCCTTCCCTCTGCACAGAAACCAGACGGTGACACTGTCCTCCTCTCTGCACAGAAACCAGCCGGAGACACTGTCCTCTTCTCTGTGCTGCACAAAAACCAGCTGGTGACACTGTCCTCCCCTCTGTGCTGCACAGAAACCAGCCGATGACACTGTCCTCCTCTCTGCGCTGCACAGAAACCAGCCAGTGTCACTGTCCTCCTCTCTGCACTGCACAGAAACCAGCCGGTGACACTGTCCTCCTCTGTGTGCTGCCAAGAAACCAGCCAATGACACTGTCCTCCTCTCTGCACTGCACCGAAACCAGCCAGTGACACTGTCCTCTGTGCTGCACACAAACCAGCCAGTGACACTGTCCTCCTCTCTGCACTGCACAGCAACCAGCCGGTGACACTGTCCTCCTCTCTATGCTACACCGAAACCAGCCAGTGACACTGTCCTCCTCTCTGTGCTGCACCGAAACCAGCCAGTGACACTGTCCTCCTCTCTGCACAAACCAGCCAGTGACACTGTCCTCTCTGTGTTGCACAGAAAACAGCCGGTGACGCTGTTCTCCTCTCTGTGCTGCACAGAAACCAGCCAGCGACACTGTCCTCTCTGTGCTGCACAGAAAACAGCCGATGACGCTGTTCTCCTCTCTGTGCTGCACAGAAACCAGCCGGTGACACTGTCCTCCTCTCTGCACTGCACAGAAACCCTCCAGTGACACTGTCCTCCTCTCTGTGCCGCACAGAAACCAGCAAGTGACACTGTCCTCCTCTCTGCGCCGCACAGAAACCAGCAAGTGACACTGTCCTCCTCTCTCTGCTGTACAGAAACCAGCCGGACACTGTCCTCCTCTCTGCACAAACCAGCAGGTGACACTGTCCTCTCTGCACAAACCAGCCAGTGACACTGTCCTCTCTGTGCTGCACAGAAACCAGCCGGTGACACTGTCTTCCTCTCTGCGCTGCACAGAAACCAGCAAGTGACACTGTCCTCCTCTCTGTGCTGCACAGAAACCAGCCGGTGACACTGTCCTCCTCTCTGCGCTGCACAGAAACCAGCCGGTGACACTGTCCTCCTCTCTGCGCTGCACAGAAACCAGCAAGTAACACTGTCCTCCTCTCTGTGCTGTACAGAAACCAGCCGGTGACACTGTCCTCCTCTCTCTGCTGTACAGAAACGAGACAGTGACACTGTCCTTCCCTCTGCGCTGCACAGAAACCAGCCAGTGACACTGTCCCCCTCTCTATGCTACACAGAAACCAGCCAGTGACACTGTCCTCCTCTCTGTGCTACTCAGAAACCAGGCAGTGACACTGTCCTCCTCTCTGTGCTGCACAGAATCCAGCCAGTGACACTGTCATCTCTGTGCTGCACAGAAACCAGCCAGTGACACTGTCCTCTTATCTGAGCTGCACAGAAACCAGCCAGTGACACTGTCCTTCTCTCTGCAGTGCACAGAAACCAGCCGGTGACACTGTCCTTCCCTCTGCACAGAAAAGAGACGGTTACACTGTCCTCCTCTCTGCACAGAAACCAGCTGGAGACACTGTCTTCCCCTCTGTGCTGCACAGAAACCAGCTGGTGACACTGTCCTCCTCTCTGCGCTGCACAGAAACCAGCCGGTGACACTGTCCTCCTCTCTGCGCTGCACAGAAACCAGCTGGTGACACTGTCCTCCTCTCTGCGCTGCACAGAAACCAGCCGGTGACACTGTCCTCCTCTCTGCGCTGCACAGAAACCAGCCAGAGACACTGTCCTCCTCTCTCTGCTACTCAGAAACCAGCCAGTGACACTGTCCTCCCCTCTACACAGAAACCAGCCGGTAACACTGTCCTGCTCTCTGCGCTGCAAAGAAACCAGCCAGTGACACTGTCCTCCTCTCTGCACTGCACAGAAATCAGCCGGTGACACTGTCCTCCTCTCTGCGCTGCACAGAAACCAGCCAGTGACACTGTCCTCCTCTCTGTGCCACACAGAAGCCAGCCATGGACACTGTCCTCCTCTCAGCACTGCACAGAAACCAGCCGGTGACACTGTCCTCCTCTCCCTGCTGTACAGAAACCAGCCAGTGACACTGTCCTTCCCTCTGCGCTGCACAGAAACCAGCAAGTGACACTGTCCTCCTCTCTGCGCCGCACAGAAACCAGCAAGTGACACTGTCCTCCTCTCTCTGCTGTACAGAAACCAGCCGGACACTGTCCTCCTCTCTGCACAAACCAGCAGGTGACACTGTCCTCTCTGCACAAACCAGCCAGTGACACTGTCCTCTCTGTGCTGCACAGAAACCAGCCGGTGACACTGTCTTCCTCTCTGCGCTGCACAGAAACCAGCAAGTGACACTGTCCTCCTCTCTGTGCTGCACAGAAACCAGCCGGTGACACTGTCCTTCTCTCTGCGCTGCACAGAAACCAGCCGGTGACACTGTCCTCCTCTCTGCGCTGCACAGAAACCAGCAAGTGACACTGTCCTCCTCTCTGTGCTGCACAGAAACCAGCCGGTGACACTGTCCTCCTCTCTCTGCTGTACAGAAACGAGACAGTGACACTGTCCTTCCCTCTGCGCTGCACAGAAACCAGCCAGTGACACTGTCCCCCTCTCTATGCTACACAGAAACCAGCCAGTGACACTGTCCTCCTCTCTGTGCTACTCAGAAACCAGGCAGTGACACTGTCCTCCTCTCTGTGCTGCACAGAATCCAGCCAGTGACACTGTCATCTCTGTGCTGCACAGAAACCAGCCAGTGACACTGTCCTCTTATCTGAGCTGCACAGAAACCAGCCAGTGACACTGTCCTTCTCTCTGCACTGCACAGAAACCAGCCGGTGACACTGTCCTTCCCTCTGCACAGAAAAGAGACGGTTACACTGTCCTCCTCTCTGCACAGAAACCAGCTGGAGACACTGTCTTCCCATCTGTGCTGCACAGAAACCAGCTGGTGACACTGTCCTCCTCTCTGCGCTGCACAGAAACCAGCCGGTGACACTGTCCTCCTCTCTGCGCTGCACAGAAACCAGCTGGTGACACTGTCCTCCTCTCTGCGCTGCACAGAAACCAGCCGGTGACACTGTCCTCCTCTCTGCGCTGCACAGAAACCAGCCAGAGACACTGTCCTCCTCTCTCTGCTACTCAGAAACCAGCCAGTGACACTGTCCTCCCCTCTACACAGAAACCAGCCGGTAACACTGTCCTGCTCTCTGCGCTGCAAAGAAACCAGCCAGTGACACTGTCCTCCTCTCTGCACTGCACAGAAATCAGCCGGTGACACTGTCCTCCTCTCTGCGCTGCACAGAAACCAGCCAGTGACACTGTCCTCCTCTCTGTGCCACACAGAAACCAGCCATGGACACTGTCCTCCTCTCAGCACTGCACAGAAACCAGCCGGTGACACTGTCCTCCTCTCCCTGCTGTACAGAAACCAGCCAGTGACACTGTCCTTCCCTCTGCTCTGCACAGAAACCAGCCAGTGACACTGTCCTCCTCTCTGCACTACACAGAAACCAGCCGATGACACCGTCCTCCTCTCTGCACTGCACAGAAACCAGCCGGTGACACTGTTGTCCTCTCTGTGCTGCCAAGAAACCAGCCAATGACAATGTCCTCCTCTCTGTACTACACAGAAACCAGCCAGTGACACTGTCCTCCTCTCTGCAAAAACCAGCCAGTGACACTGTCCTCTCTGTGCTGCACAGAAACCAGCCGGTGACGATATCCTCCTCTCTGTGCTGCACAGAAACCAGCCAGTGACACTGTCCTCTTATCTGCGCTGTAAAGAAACCAGCCAGTGACACTGTCCTTCTCTGTGCTGCACAGAAACCAGCCGGTGAGACTGTCCTTCCCTCTGCACAGAAACCAGATGGTAACACTGTCCTCCTCTCTGCACAGAAACCAGCCTTAAGACACTGTCCTCTTCTCTGTGCTTCACAAAAACCAGCTGGTGACACTATCCTCCCCTCTGTGCTGCACAGAAACCAGCCGATGACACTGTCCTCCTCTCTGCGCTGCACAGAAACCAGCCAGTGACACTGTCCTCCTCTCTGCACTGCACAGAAACCAGCAAGTGACACTGTCCTCCTCTCTGTGCTGCACAGAAACCAGCCGGTGACACTGTCCTCCTCTCTGCACTGCACAGAAACCAGCCGGTGACACTGTCCTCCTCTGTGTGCTGCCAAGAAACCAGCCAATGACACTGTCCTCCTCTCTGCACTGCACCGAAACCAGCCAGTGACACTGTCCTCTGTGCTGCACAGAAACCAGCCAGTGACACTGTCCTCCTCTCTGCACTGCACAGCAACCAGCCGGTGACACTGTCCTCCTCTCTATGCTACACCGAAACCAGCCAGTGACACTGTCTTCCTCTCTGTGCTACACAGAAACCAGCCAGTGACACTGTCCTCCTCTCTCTGCTACACCGAAACCAGCCAGTGACACTGTCCTCCTCTCTGCACAAACCAGCCAGTGACACTGTCCTCTCTGCGCTGCACAGAAACCAGCCGGTGACGCTGTCCTCCTCTCTGTGCTGCACAGAAACCAGCCAGTGACACTGTCCTCTTATCTGCGCTGCACAGAAACCAGCCAGTGACACTGTCCTTCTCTGCGCTGCACAGAAACCAGCCGGTGACACTGTCCTTCCCTCTGCAAGGAAACCAGACGGTGACACTGTCCTCCTCCCTGCACAGAAACCAGATGGAGAAACTGTCCTCCTCTCTGTGCTGAACAGAAACCAGCTGGTGACACTGTCCTCCCCTTTGTGCTGCACAGAAACCAGCCGATGACACTGTCCTCCTCTCTGCACTGCACAGCAACCAGCCGGTGACACTGTCCTCATCTCTCTGCTACACAGAAACCAGCCGGTGACACTGTCCTCCTCTCTATGCTACACCGAAAGCAGCCAGTGACACTGTCCTCCTCTCTGTGCTACACAGAAACCAGCCAGTGACACTGTCCTCTCTGTGCTGCACAGAAACCAGCCGGTGACACTGTCCTCCTCTCTGCGCTGCACAGAAACCAGCAAGTGACACTGTCCTCCTCTCTGCACTGCACAGAAACCAGCCGGTGACACTGTCCTCCTCTCTGCGCTGCACAGAAACCAGCCGGTGACACTGTCCTCCTCTCTGCGCTGCACAGAAACCAGCCAGAGACACTGTCCTTCTCTGCGCTGCAACAGAAACCAGCCAGTGACACTGTCCTCCTCTCTCTGCTACACAGAAACCAGCAGGTGACACTGTCCTCTCTGTGCTGCACAGAAACCAGCTGGTGACGCTGTCCTCCTCTCTGTGCTGCACAGAAACCAGCCAGTGACACTGTCCTCTTATCTGCGCTACACAGAAACCAGCCAGTGACACTGTCCTTCTCTGCACTGCACAGAAACCAGCCGGTGACACTGTCCTTCCCTCTGCACAGAAACCAGACGGTGACACTGTCCTCCTCTCTGCAAAGAAACGAGCTGCAGACACTGTCCTCTTCTCTGTGCTGCACAGAAACCAGCTGGTGACACTGTCCTCCCCTCAGTGCTGCACAGAAACCAGCTGGTGACACTGTCCTCCTCTCTGCACTGCACAGAAACCAGCCTGTGACACTGTCCTCCTCTCTCTGCTACACAGAAACCAGCCGGTGACACTGTCCTCCTCTCCGTGCTACACAGAAACCAGCAAGTGACACTGTCCTCCTCTCTGCACAAACCAGCCAGTGACACTGTCCTCTCTGTGCTGCACAGAAACCAGCCGGTGACGATGTCCTCCTCTCTGTGCTGCACAGAAACCAGCCAGTGACACTGTCCTCTTATCTGCGCTGCTCAGAAACCAGCCAGTGACACTGTCCTTCTCTGCGCTGCACAGAAACCAGCCGGTGACACTGTCCTTCCCTCTGCACAGAAACCAGCCGGTGACACTGTCCTCTTCTCTGTGCTGCACAAAAACCAGCTGGTGACACTGTCCTCCCCTCTGTGCTGCACAGAAACTAGCCGATGACACTGTCCTCCTCTCTGCACTGCACAGAAACCAGCCGGTGACACTGTCCTCCTCTCTGCGCTGCACAGAAACCAGCCGGTGACACTGTCCTCCTCTCTGCGCTGCACAGAAACCACCCAGTGACATTGTCCTCCTCTCTGCGCTGCACAGAAACCAGCCAGTGACACTGTCCTCCCCTCTGTACTGCACAGAAACCAGCCAGTGACACTGTCCTCCCCTCTGAGATACACAGAAACCAGTTGGTGACACTGTCCTCTCTCTGCTACACAGAAACCAGCCGGTGACACTGTCCTCCTCTCTGCGCTGCACAGAAACCAGCCAGTGACACTGTCCTCCTCTTTGCACTGCACAGAAACCAGCCTGTGACACTGTCCCCCTCTCTGCGCTGCACAGAAACCAGCCAGTGACACTTTCGTCCTCTCTGTGCTGCACAGAAACCAGCCGGTGACACTGTCCTCCTCTCTGCACTGCACAAAAACCAGCCGGTGACACTGTCCTCCTCTCTCTGCTGTACAGAAACCAGCCAGTGACACTGTCCTTCCCTCTGCGCTGTACAGAAACCAGCCAGTGACACTGTCCTCCTCTCTGCACAGAACCCAGCTGGAGACACTATCCTCTTCTCTGTGCTGCACAGAAACCAGCCGGTGACACTGTCCTCCTCTCCCTGCTGTACAGAAACCAGCCAGTGACACTGTCCTTCCCTCTGCGCTGCACAGAAACCAGCCAGTGACACTGTCCTCCTCTCTGCACTACACAGAAACCAGCCGATGACACCGTCCTCCTCTCTGCACTGCACAGAAACCAGCCGGTGACACTGTTGTCCTCTCTGTGCTGCCAAGAAACCAGCCAATGACACTGTCCTCCTCTCTGTACAACACAGAAACCAGCCAGTGACACTGTCCTCCTCTCTGCAAAAACCAGCCAGTGACACTGTCCTCTCTGTGCTGCACAGAAACCAGCCGGTGACAATGTCCTCATCTCTGTGCTGCACAGAAACCAGCCAGTGACACTGTCCTCTTATCTGCGCTGCAAAGAAACCAGCCAGTGACACTGTCCTTCTCTGCGCTGCACAGAAACCAGCCGGTGACACTGTCCTTCCCTCTGCACAGAAACCAGACGGTGACACTGTCCTCCTCTCTGCACAGAAACCAGCCGGAGACACTGTCCTCTTCTCTGTGCTGCACAAAAACCAGCTGGTGACACTGTCCTCCCCTCTGTGCTGCACAGAAACCAGCCGATGACACTGTCCTCCTCTCTGCGCTGCACAGAAACCAGCCGGTGACACTGTCCTCCTCTGTGTGCTGCCAAGAAACCAGCCAATGACACTGTCCTACTCTCTGCACTGCACCGAAACCAGCCAGTGACACTGTCCTCTGTGCTGCACACAAACCAGCCAGTGACACTGTCCTCCTCTCTGCACTGCACAGCAACCAGCCGGTGACACTGTCCTCCTCTCTATGCTACACCGAAACCAGCCAGTGACACTGTCCTCCTCTCTGTGCTGCACCGAAACCAGCCAGTGACACTGTCCTCCTCTCTGCACAAACCAGCCAGTGACACTGTCCTCTCTGTGTTGCACAGAAAACAGCCGGTGACGCTGTTCTCCTCTCTGTGCTGCACAGAAACCAGCCAGTGACACTGTCTTCCTCTCTGTGCTACACAGAAACCAGCCAGTGACACTGTCCTCTCTGTGCTGCACAGAAAACAGCCGATGACGCTGTTCTCCTCTCTGTGCTGCACTGAAACCAGCCGGTGACACTGTCCTCCTCTCTGCACTGCACAGAAACCCTCCAGTGACACTGTCCTCCTCTCTGTGCCGCACAGAAACCAGCAAGTGACACTGTCCTCCTCTCTGCGCCGCACAGAAACCAGCAAGTGACACTGTCCTCCTCTCTCTGCTGTACAGAAACCAGCCGGACACTGTCCTCCTCTCTGCACAAACCAGCAGGTGACACTGTCCTCTCTGCACAAACCAGCCAGTGACACTGTCCTCTCTGTGCTGCACAGAAACCAGCCGGTGACACTGTCCTCCTCTCTGCGCTGCACAGAAACCAGCCGGTGACACTGTCCTCCTCTCTGCGCTGCACAGAAACCAGCAAGTGACACTGTCCTCCTCTCTGTGCTGCACAGAAACCAGCCGGTGACACTGTCCTCCTCTCTGCGCTGCACAGAAACCAGCCGGTGACACTGTCCTCCTCTCTGCGCTGCACAGAAACCAGCAAGTGACACTGTCCTCCTCTCTGTGCTGCACAGAAACCAGCCGGTGACACTGTCCTCCTCTCTCTGCTGTACAGAAACGAGACAGTGACACTGTCCTTCCCTCTGCGCTGCACAGAAACCAGCCAGTGACACTGTCCTCCTCTCTATGCTACACAGAAACCAGCCAGTGACACTGTCCTCCTCTTTGTGCTACTCAGAAACCAGGCAGTGACACTGTCCTCCTCTCTGCGCTGCACAGAATCCAGCCAGTGACACTGTCATCTCTGTGCTGCACAGAAACCAGCCAGTGACACTGTCCTCTTATCTGAGTTGCACAGAAACCAGCCAGTGACACTGTCCTTCTCTCTGCACTGCACAGAAACCAGCCGGTGACACTGTCATTCCCTCTGCACAGAAAAGAGACGGTTACACTGTCCTCCTCTCTGCACAGAAACCAGCTGGAGACACTGTCTTCCCCTCTGTGCTGCACAGAAACCAGCTGGTGACACTGTCCTCCTCTCTGCGCTGCACAGAAACCAGCCGGTGACACTGTCCTCCTCTCTGCGCTGCACAGAAACCAGCCAGAGACACTGTCCTCCTCTCTCTGCTACTCAGAAACCAGCCAGTGACACTGTCCTCCCCTCTACACAGAAACCAGCCGGTAACACTGTCCTGCTCTCTGCGCTGCAAAGAAGCCAGCCAGTGACACTGTCCTCCTCTCTGCACTGCACAGAAATCAGCCGGTGACACTGTCCTCCTCTCTGCGCTGCACAGAAACCAGCCAGTGACACTGTCCTCCTCTCTGTGCCGCACAGAAACCAGCCATGGACACTGTCCTCCTCTCTGCACTGCACAGAAACCAGCCGGTGACACTGTCCTCCTCTCCCTGCTGTACAGAAACCAGCCAGTGACACTGTCCTTCCCTCTGCGCTGCACAGAAACCAGCCAGTGACACTGTCCTCCTCTTTGCACTGCACATAAACCAGCCGATGACACCGTCCTCCTCTCTGCACTGCAAAGAAACCAGCCGGTGACACTGTTGTCCTCTCTGTGCTGCCAAGAAACCAGCCAATGACAATGTCCTCCTCTCTGTACTACACAGAAACCAGCCAGTGACACTGTCCTCCTCTCTGCAAAAACCAGCCAGTGACACTGTCCTCTCTGTGCTGCACAGAAACCAGCCGGTGACGATATTCTCCTCTCTGTGCTGCACAGAAACCAGCCAGTGACACTGTCCTCTTCTCTGTGCTGCACAAAAACCAGCTGGTGACACTGTCCTCCCCTCTGTGCTGCACAGAAACCAGCCGATGACACTGTCCTCCTCTCTGCGCTGCACAGAAACCAGCCAGTGACACTGTCCTCCTCTCTGCACTGCACAGAAACCAGCCGGTGACACTGTCCTCCTCTGTGTGCTGCCAAGAAACCAGCCAATGACACTGTCCTCCTCTCTGCACTGCACCGAAACCAGCCAGTGACACTGTCCTCTGTGCTGCAAAGAAACCAGCCAGTGACACTGTCCTCCTCTCTGCACTGCACAGCAACCAGCCGGTGACACTGTCCTCCTCTCTATGCTACACCGAAACCAGCCAGTGACACTATCCTCCTCTCTGTGCTACACAGAAACCAGCCAGTGACACTGTCCTCCTCTCTGCACAAACCAGCCAGTGACACTGTCGTCGCTGTGCTGCACAGAAAACAGCCGGTGACGCTGTTCTCCTCTCTGTGCTGCACAGAAACCAGCCGGTGACACTGTCCTCCTCTCTGCGCTGCACAGAAACCAGCAAGTGACACTGTCCTCCTCTCTGCGCTGCAAAGAAACCAGCCGATGACACTGACCTCCTCTCTGCACTGCACAGAAACCAGCTGGTGACACTGTCCTCCCCTTTGTGCTGCACCGAAACCAGCCAGTGACACTGTCCTCCTCTCTGTGCTGCACAGAAACCAGCCATGGACACTGTCCTCCTCTCTGCACTGCACAGAAACCAGCCGGTGATACTGTCCTCCTCTCCCTGCTGTACAGAAACCAGCCAGTGACACTGTCCTCCTCTCTGCGCTGCACAGAAACCAGCCAGTGACACTGTCCTCCTCTCTCTGCTACACCGAAACCAGAGAGTGACACTGTCCTCCTCTCTGCACAAACCAGCCAGTGACACTGTCCTCTCTGCGCTGCACAGAAACCAGCCGGTGACGCTGTCCTCCTCTCTGTGCTGCACAGAAACCAGCCAGTAACACTGTCCTCTTATCTGCGCTGCACAGAAACCAGCCAGTGACACTGTCCTTCTCTGCGCTGCACAGAAACCAGCCGGTGACACTGTCCTTCGCTCTGCAAGGAAACCAGACGGTGACACTGTCCTCCTCCCTGCACAGAAACCAGATGGAGAAACTGTCCTCTCCTCTGTGCTGAACAGAAACCAGCTGGTGACACTGTCCTCCCCTTTGTGCTGCACAGAAACCAGCCGATGACACTGTCCTCCTTTCTGCACTGCACAGCAACCAGCCGGTGACACTGTCCTCATCTCTCTGCTACACAGAAACCAGCCGGTGACACTGTCCTCCTCTCTATGCTACACCGAAAGCAGCCAGTGACACTGTCCTCCTCTCTGTGCTACACAGAAACCAGCCAGTGACACTGTCCTCTCTGTGCTGCACAGAAACCAGCCGGTGACACTGTCCTCCTCTCTGCGCTGCACAGAAACCAGCCGGTGACACTGTCCTCCTCTCTGCGCTGCACAGACACCAGCTGGTGACATTGTCCTACTCTCTGCGCTGCACAGAAACCAGCCGGTGACACTGTCCTCCTCTCTGCGCTGCACAGAAACCAGCCAGAGACACTGTCCTTCTCTGCGCTGCACAGAAACCAGCCAGTGACACTGTCCTCCTCTCTCTGCTACACAGAAACCAGCCGGTGACACTGTCCTCTCTGTGCTGCACAGAAACCAGCTGGTGACGCTGTTCTCCTCTCTGTGCTGCACAGAAACCAGCCAGTGACACTGTCCTCTTATCTGCGCTACACAGAAACCAGCCAGTGACACTGTCCTTCTCTGCACTGCACAGAAAACAGCCGGTGACACTGTCCTTCCCTCTGCACAGAAACCAGACGGTGACACTGTCCTCCTCTCTGCAAAGAAACGAGCTGCAGACACTGTCCTCTTCTCTGTGCTGCACAGAAACCAGCTGGTGACACTGTCCTCCCCTCAGTGCTGCACAGATACCAGCTGGTGACACTGTCCTCCTCTCTGCACTGCACAGAAACCAGCCTGTGACACTGTCCTCCTCTCTCTGCTACACAGAAACCAGCCGGTGACACTGTCCTCCTCTCCGTGCTACACAGAAACCAGCAAGTGACACTGTCCTCCTCTCTGCACAAACCAGCCAGTGACACTGTCCTCTCTGTGCTGCACAGAAACCAGCCAGTGACACTGTCCTCTTCTCTGCACAGAAACCAGCCGGTGACACTGTCCTCCTCTCTCAGCTGCACAGAAACCAGCCAGTGACACTGTCCTCCCCTCTGTACTGCACAGAAACCAGCCAGTGACACTGTCCTCTTCTCTGCGCTGCACAGAAACCAGCCAGTGACACTGTCCTTCTCTGCGCTGCAGAGAAACCAGCTGGAGACACTATCCTCTTCTCTGTGCTGCACAGAAACCAGTCAGTGACGCTGTCCTCCTCTCTGTGCTGCACAGAAACCAGCCGGTGCCACTGTCCTCTTCTCTGTGCTGAACAGAAACCAGCTGGTGACACTGTCCTCCCCTTTGTGCTGCACAGAAACCAGCTGATGACACTGTCCTCCTCTCTGCGCTGCACAGAAACCAGCCGGTGACACTGTCCTCCTCTCTGCGCTGCACAGAAACCAGCCGGTGACACTGTCCTCCTCTCTATGCTACACCGAAACCAGCCAGTGACACTGTCCTCCTCTCTGTGCTACACCGAAACCAGCCAGTGACACTGTCCTCCTCTCTGCACAAACCAGCCAGTGACACTGTCCTCCTCTCTGTGCTACACCGAAACCAGCCAGTGACACTGTCCTCAACTCTGCACAAACCAGCCAGTGACACTGTCGTCTCTGTGCTGCACAGAAAACAGCCGGTGACGCTGTTCTCCTCTCTGTGCTGCACAGAAACCAGCCGGTGACACTGTCCTCCTCTCCGCGCCGCACAGAAACCAGCCAGTGACACTGTCCTCTCTGCGCTGCACAGAAACCAGAAAGTGACACTGTCCTCCTCTCTCTGCGCTGCACAGAAACCAGCCGGACACTGTCCTCCTCTCAGCACAAACCAGCCAGTGACACTGTCCTCTCTGTGCTGCACAGAAAACAGCCGGTGACGCTGTTCTCCTCTCTGTGCTGCACAGAAACCAGCCGGTGACACTGTCCTCCTCTCTGCGCTGCACAGAAACCAGCAAGTGACAGTGTCCTCCTCTCTCTGCTGCACAGAAACCAGCCAGTGACACTGTCCTCTTATCTTCGCTGCACAGAAACCAGCCAGTGACACTGTCCTTCTCTGCGCTGCACAGAAACCAGCCGGTGACACTGTCCTTCCCTCTGCACAGAAACCAGACGGTGACACTGTCCTCCTCTCTGCACAGAAACCAGCCGGAGACACTGTCCTCTTCTCTGTGCTGCACAAAAACCAGCTGGTGACACTGTCCTCCCCTCTGTGCTGCACAGAAACCAGCCGATAACACTGTCCTCCTCTCTGCACTGCACAGAAACCAGCCGGTGACACTGTCCTCCTCTCTGCGCTGCAGAGAAACCAGCCGGTGACACTGTCCTCCTCTCTGCGCTGCACAGAAACCAGCTGGTGACACTGTCCTCCCCTCTGTGCTGCACAGAAACCAGCCAGTGACACAGTCCTCCCCTCTGTACTGCACAGAAACCAGCCAGTGACACTGTCCTCTCTCTGCTACACAGAAACCAGCCGGTGACACTGTCCTCCCCTCTGTACTGCACAGAAACCAGCCAGTGACACTGTCCTCCTCTCTCTGCTACACAAAAACTAGCCGGTGACACTGTCCTCCCCTCTACACAGAAACCAGCCGGTCACATTGTCCACATCTCTGCGCTGCACAGAAACCAGCCAGTGACACTGTCCTCCTCTTTGCACTGCACAGAAACCAGCCGGTGACACTGTCCCCCTCTCTGCGCTGCACAGAAACCAGCCAGTGACACTTTCGTCCTCTCTGTGCTGCACAGAAACAAGCCGGTGACACTGTCCTCCTCTCTGCACTGCACAAAAACCAGCCGGTGACACTGTCCTCCTCTCTCTGCTGTACAGAAACCAGCCAGTGACACTGTCCTTCCCTCTGCGCTGCACAGAAACCAGCCAGTGACACTGTCCTCCTCTCTGCACAGAACCCAGCTGGAGACACTGTCCTTCTCTGTGCTGCACAGAAACCAGCTGGTGACACTGTCCTCCCCTCTGTGCTGCACAGAAACCAGCTGGTGACACTGTCCTCCTCTCTGCGCTGCACAGAAACCAGCTGGTGACACTGTCCTCCTCACTGCGCTGCACAGAAACCAGCTGGTGACACTGTCCTCCTCTCTGTGCTGCACAGAAACCAGCCGGTGACACTTTCCTCCTCTCTGCGCTGCACAGAAACCAGCCGGTGACACTGTCCTCCTCTCTGCGCTGCACAGAAACCAGCTGGTGACACTGTCCTCCTCTCTGTGCTGCACAGAAACCAGCCGGTGACACTGTCCTCCTCTCTGCGCTGCAGAGAAACCAGCCAGTGACACTGTCCTCCTCTCTGCACTGCAAAGAAACCAGCCGATGACACCGTCCTCCTCTCTGCACTGCACAGAAACCAGCCAATGACACTGTCCTCCTCTCTGTACTACACAGAAACCAGCCAGTGACACTGTCCTCCTCTCTGCAAAAACCAGCCAGTGACACTGTCCTCTCTGTGCTGCACAGAAACCAGCCAGTGACACTGTCCTCTTATCTGCGCTGCAAAGAAACCAGCCAGTGACACTGTCCTTCTCTGCGCTGCACAGAAACCAGCCGGTGACTCTGTCCTTCCCTCTGCACAGAAACCAGACGGTGACACTGTCCTTCCCTCTGCACAGAAACCAGCCGGAGACACTGTCCTCTTCTCTGTGCTGCACAAAAACCAGCTGGTGACACTGTCCTCCCCTCTGTGCTGCACAGAAACCAGCCGATGACACTGTCCTCCTCTCTGCGCTGCACAGAAACCAGCCAGTGACACTGTCCTCCTCTCTGCACTGCACAGAAACCAGCCGGTGACACTGTCCTCCTCTGTGTGCTGCCAAGAAACCAGATAATGACACTGTCCTCCTCTCTGCACTGCACCGAAACCAGCCAGTGACACTGTCCTCTGTGCTGCACAGAAACCAGCCAGTGACACTGTCCCCCTCTCTGCACTGCACAGCAACCAGCCGGTGACACTGTCCTCCTCTCTATGCTACACCGAAACCAGCCAGTGACACTGTCCTCCTCTCTGTGCTACACAGAAACCAGCCAGTGACACTGTCCTCCTCTCTGCACAAACCAGCCAGTGACACTGTCCTCTCTGTGCTGCACAGAAAACAGCCGGTGACGCTGTTCTCCTCTCTGTGCTGCACAGAAAACAGCCGGTGACACTGTCCTCCTCTCTGCGCCGCACAGAAACCAGCAAGTGACACTGTCCTCCTCTCTCTGCTGTACAGAAACCAGCCGGACACTGTCCTCCTCTCTGCACAAACCAGCTGGTGACACTGTTCTTTCTGCACAAACCAGCCAGTGACACTGTCCTATCTGTGCTGCACAGAAACCAGCCGGTGACACTGTCCTCCTCTCTGCGCTGCACAGAAACCAGCAAGTGACACTGTCCTCCTCTCTGCGCTGCACAGAAACCAGCAAGTGACACTGTCCTCCTCTCTGTGCTGCACAGAAACCAGACGGTGACACTGTCCTCCTCTCTGCGCTGCACAGAAACCAGCCGGTGACACTGTCCTCCTCTCTGCGCTGGTCAGAAACCAGCAAGTGACACTGTCCTCCTCTCTGTGCTGCACAGAAACCAGCCGGTGACACTGTCCTCCTCTCTCTGCTGTACAGAAACAAGCCAGTGACACTGTCCTTCCCTCTGCGCTGCACAGAAACCAGCCAGTGACACTGTCCTCCTCTCTATGCTACACAGAAACCAGCCAGTGACACTGTCCTCCTCTCTGTGCTACTCAGAAACCAGGCAGTGACATTGTCCTCCTCTCTGCGCTGCACAGAAACCAGCCAGTGACACTGTCCTCTTATCTGCGCTGCACAGAAACTAGCCAGTGACACTGTCCTTCTCTCTGCGCTGCACAGAAACCAGCCGGTGACACTGTCCTTCCCTCTGCACAGGAAAGAGACGGTTACACTGTCCTCCTCTCTGCACAGAAACCAGCTGGAGACACTGTCCTCCTCTCTGTGCTGCACAGAAACCAGCTGGTGACACTGTCCTCGTCTCTGTGCTGCACAGAAACCAGCCGGTGACACTGTCCTCCTCTCTGCGCTGCACAGAAACCAGCCAGAGACACTGTCCTCCTCTCTCTGCTACTCAGAAACCAGCCAGTGACACTGTCCTCCCCTCTACACAGAAACCAGCCGGTAACACTGTCCTGCTCTCTGCGCTGCAAAGAAACAAGCCAGTGACACTGTCCTCCTCTCGGCACTGCACAGAAATCAGCCGGTGACACTGTCCTCCTCTCTGCGCTGCACAGAAACCAGCCAGTGACACTGTCCTCCTCTCTGTGCCACACAGAAACCAGCCATGGACACTGTCCTCCTCTCTGCACTGCACAGAAACCAGCCGGTGACACTGTCCTCCTCTCCCTGCTGTACAGAAACCAGCCAGTGACACTGTCCTCCTTTAGGCACTGCACAGAAACCAGCCGGTGACACTGTCCTCTCTGTGCTGCACAGAAACCAGCCGGTGACACTGTCCTCTCTGTGCTGCACAGAAACCAGCCAGTGACACTGTCCTCCTCTTGGCACTGCACAGAAACCAGCCAGTGACACTGTCCTCTCTGTGCTGCACAGAAATCAGCCGGTGACACTGTCCTCCTCTCTGCGCTGCACAGAAACCAGCCAGTGACACTGTCCTCCTCTCTGTGCCGCACAGAAACCAGCCATGGACACTGTCCTCCTCTCTGCACTGCACAGAAACCAGCCGGTGACACTGTCCTCCTCTCTCTGCTGTACAGAAACCAGCCGGACACTGTCCTCCTCTCTGCACAAACCAGCCAGTGACACTGTCCTCTCTGTGCTGCACAGAAACCAGCCGGTGACACTGTCCTCCTCTCTGCGCTGCACAGAAACCAGCCGGTGACACTGTCCTCCTCACTGCGCTGCACAGAAACCAGCAAGTGACACTGTCCTCTTCTCTGTGCTGAACAGAAACCAGCTGGTGACACTGTCCTCCCCTTTGTGCTGCACAGAAACCAGCAAGTGACACTGTCCTCTTCTCTGTGCTGCACAGAAACCAGCCGGTGACACTGTTCTCCTCTCTGCGCTGCACAGAAACCAGCAAGTGACACTGTCCTCCTCTCTGCACTGCACAGAAACCAGCCGGTGACACTGTCCTCCTCTCTGCGCTGCACAGAAACCAGCTGGTGAAACTGTCCTCCTCTCTGCGCTGCACAGAAACCAGCCGGTGACACTGTCCTCCTGTCTGCGCTGCACAGAAACCAGCCAGAAACACTGTCCTTCTCTGCGCTGCACAGAAACCAGCCAGTGACACTGTCCTCCTCTCTCTGATACACAGAAACCAGCCGGTGACACTGTCCTCCTCTCTGTGCTGCACTGAAACCAGCTGGTGACGCTGTCCTCCTCTCTGTGCTGCACAGAAACCAGCCAGTGACACTGTCCTTCTCTGCACTGCACAGAAACTAGCCGGTGACACTGTCCTTCCCTCTGCACAGAAACCAGACGGTGACACTGTCCTCCTCTCTGCAAAGAAACGAGCTGCAGACACTGTCCTCTTCTCTGTGCTGCACAGAAACCAGCTGGTGACACTGTCCTCCCCTCAGTGCTGCACAGAAAACAGCTGGTGACACTGTCCTCCTCTCTGCACTGCACAGAAACCAGCCGGTGACACTGTCCTCCTCTCTCTGCTACACAGAAACCAGCCGGTGACACTGTCCTCCTCTCTCTGCTACACAGAAACCAGTCGGTGACACTGTCCTCTCTGTGCTGCACAGAAAACAGCCGGTGACGCTGTTCTCCTCTCTGTGCTGCACAGAAAACAGCCGGTGACACTGTCCTCCTCTCTGCGCCGCACAGAAACCAGCAAGTGACACTGTCCTCCTCTCTCTGCTGTACAGAAACCAGCCGGACACTGTCCTCCTCTCTGCACAAACCAGCTGGTGACACTGTTCTTTCTGCACAAACCAGCCAGTGACACTGTCCTATCTGTGCTGCACAGAAACCAGCCGGTGACACTGTCCTCCTCTCTGCGCTGCACAGAAACCAGCAAGTGACACTGTCCTCCTCTCTGCGCTGCACAGAAACCAGCAAGTGACACTGTCCTCCTCTCTGTGCTGCACAGAAACCAGACGGTGACACTGTCCTCCTCTCTGCGCTGCACAGAAACCAGCCGGTGACACTGTCCTCCTCTCTGCGCTGGTCAGAAACCAGCAAGTGACACTGTCCTCCTCTCTGTGCTGCACAGAAACCAGCCGGTGACACTGTCCTCCTCTCTCTGCTGTACAGAAACAAGCCAGTGACACTGTCCTTCCCTCTGCGCTGCACAGAAACCAGCCAGTGACACTGTCCTCCTCTCTATGCTACACAGAAACCAGCCAGTGACACTGTCCTCCTCTCTGTGCTACTCAGAAACCAGGCAGTGACATTGTCCTCCTCTCTGCGCTGCACAGAAACCAGCCAGTGACACTGTCCTCTTATCTGCGCTGCACAGAAACTAGCCAGTGACACTGTCCTTCTCTCTGCGCTGCACAGAAACCAGCCGGTGACACTGTCCTTCCCTCTGCACAGGAAAGAGACGGTTACACTGTCCTCCTCTCTGCACAGAAACCAGCTGGAGACACTGTCCTCCTCTCTGTGCTGCACAGAAACCAGCTGGTGACACTGTCCTCGTCTCTGTGCTGCACAGAAACCAGCCGGTGACACTGTCCTCCTCTCTGCGCTGCACAGAAACCAGCCAGAGACACTGTCCTCCTCTCTCTGCTACTCAGAAACCAGCCAGTGACACTGTCCTCCCCTCTACACAGAAACCAGCCGGTAACACTGTCCTGCTCTCTGCGCTGCAAAGAAACAAGCCAGTGACACTGTCCTCCTCTCGGCACTGCACAGAAATCAGCCGGTGACACTGTCCTCCTCTCTGCGCTGCACAGAAACCAGCCAGTGACACTGTCCTCCTCTCTGTGCCACACAGAAACCAGCCATGGACACTGTCCTCCTCTCTGCACTGCACAGAAACCAGCCGGTGACACTGTCCTCCTCTCCCTGCTGTACAGAAACCAGCCAGTGACACTGTCCTCCTTTAGGCACTGCACAGAAACCAGCCGGTGACACTGTCCTCTCTGTGCTGCACAGAAACCAGCCGGTGACACTGTCCTCTCTGTGCTGCACAGAAACCAGCCAGTGACACTGTCCTCCTCTTGGCACTGCACAGAAACCAGCCAGTGACACTGTCCTCTCTGTGCTGCACAGAAATCAGCCGGTGACACTGTCCTCCTCTCTGCGCTGCACAGAAACCAGCCAGTGACACTGTCCTCCTCTCTGTGCCGCACAGAAACCAGCCATGGACACTGTCCTCCTCTCTGCACTGCACAGAAACCAGCCGGTGACACTGTCCTCCTCTCTCTGCTGTACAGAAACCAGCCGGACACTGTCCTCCTCTCTGCACAAACCAGCCAGTGACACTGTCCTCTCTGTGCTGCACAGAAACCAGCCGGTGACACTGTCCTCCTCTCTGCGCTGCACAGAAACCAGCCGGTGACACTGTCCTCCTCTCTGCGCTTGACAGAAACCAGCAAGTGACACTGTCCTCTTCTCTGTGCTGAACAGAAACCAGCTGGTGACACTGTCCTCCCCTTTGTGCTGCACAGAAACCAGCAAGTGACACTGTCCTCTTCTCTGTGCTGCACAGAAACCAGCCGGTGACACTGTTCTCCTCTCTGCGCTGCACAGAAACCAGCAAGTGACACTGTCCTCCTCTCTGCACTGCACAGAAACCAGCCGGTGACACTGTCCTCCTCTCTGCGCTGCACAGAAACCAGCTGGTGAAACTGTCCTCCTCTCTGCGCTGCACAGAAACCAGCCGGTGACACTGTCCTCCTGTCTGCGCTGCACAGAAACCAGCCAGAAACACTGTCCTTCTCTGCGCTGCACAGAAACCAGCCAGTGACACTGTCCTCCTCTCTCTGATACACAGAAACCAGCCGGTGACACTGTCCTCCTCTCTGTGCTGCACAGAAACCAGCTGGTGACGCTGTCCTCCTCTCTGTGCTGCACAGAAACCAGCCAGTGACACTGTCCTTCTCTGCACTGCACAGAAACTAGCCGGTGACACTGTCCTTCCCTCTGCACAGAAACCAGACGGTGACACTGTCCTCCTCTCTGCAAAGAAACGAGCTGCAGACACTGTCCTCTTCTCTGTGCTGCACAGAAACCAGCTGGTGACACTGTCCTCCCCTCAGTGCTGCACAGAAAACAGCTGGTGACACTGTCCTCCTCTCTGCACAGAAACCAGCCGGTGACACTGTCCTCCTCTCTCTGCTACACAGAAACCAGCCGGTGACACTGTCCTCCTCTCTCTGCTACACAGAAACCAGTCGGTGACACTGTCCTCCTCTCTGCGCTGCACAGAAACCAGACAGTGACACTGTCCTCCTCTCTGCACAAACCAGCCAGTGACACTGTCCTCCCCTCTGCGCTGCACAGAAACCAGCAGTGACACTGTCCTCCTCTGCGTGCTACACAGAAACCAGCCAGTGACACTGTCCTCCTCTCCGCACTGCACAGAAACCAGCCGATGACACCGTCCTCCTCTCTGCACTGCACAGAAACCAGCCGGTGACACTGTTGTCCTCTCTGTGCTGCCAAGAAACCAGCCAATGACAATGTCCTCCTCTCTGTACTACACAGAAACCAGCCAGTGACACTGTCCTCCTCTATGCAAAAACCAGCCAGTGACACTGTTCTCTCTGTGCTGCACAGAAACCAGCCGGTGACGATATCCTCCTCTCTGTGCTGCACAGAAACCAGCCAGTGACACTGTCCTCTTATCTGCGCTGTAAAGAAACCAGCCAGTGACACTGTCCTTCTCTGCGCTGCACAGAAACCAGCTGGTGACACTGTCCTTCCCTCGGCACAGAAACCAGACGGTGACACTGTCCTCCTCTCTGCACAGAAACCAGCCGGAGACACTGTCCTCTTCTCTGTGCTGCACAGAAACCAGCCAGTGACACTGTCATCCCCTCTGTGCTGCACAGAAACCAGCCGATGACACTGTCCTCCTCTCTGCACTGCACAGAAACCAGCCAGTGACACTGTCCTCCTCTCTGCACTGCACAGAAACCAGCCGGTGACACTGTCCTCCTCTGTGTGCTGCCAAGAAACCAGCCAATGACACTGTCCTCCTCTCTGCACTGCACCGAAACCAGCCAGTGACACTGTCCTCTGTGCTATACAGAAACCAGCCAGTGACACTGTCCTCCTCTCTGCACTGCACAGCAAACCAGCCGGTGACACTGTCCTCTCTATGCTACACCGAAACCAGCAAGTGACACTGTCCTCCTCTCTGTGCTACACAGAAACCAGCCAGTGACACTGTCCTCCTCTCTGCACAAACCAGCCAGTGACACTGTCCTCTCTGTGCTGCACAGAAAACAGCCGGTGACGCTGTCCTTCCCTCTGCACAGAAACCAGACGGTGACACTGTCCTCCTCTCTGCACAGAAACCAGCCGGAGACACTGTCCTCTTCTCTGTGCTGCACAGAAACCAGCCGATGACACTGTCCTCCTCTCTGCGCTGCACAGAAACCAGCCAGTGACACTGTCCTCCTCTCTGCACTGCACAGAAACCAGCCGGTGACACTGTCCTCCTCTGTGTGCTGCCAAGAAACCAGCCAATGACACTGTCCTCCTCTCTGCACTGCACCGAAACCAGCCAGTGACACTGTCCTCTGTGCTGCACAGAAACCAGCCAGTGACACTGTCCTCCTCTCTGCACTGCACAGCAACCAGCCGGTGACACTGTCCTCCTCTCTATGCTACAAAGAAACCAGCCAGTGACACTGTCCTCCTCTCTGTGCTACACAGAAACCAGCCAGTGACACTGTCCTCCTCTCTGCACAAACCAGCCAGTGACACTGTCCTTTCTGTGCTGCACAGAAAACAGCCGGTGACGCTGTTCTCCTCTCTGTGCTGCACAGAAAACAGCCGGTGACACTGTCCTCCTCTCTGTGCTGCACAGAAAACAGCCGGTGACACTGTCCTCCTCTCTGCGCCGCACAGAAACCAGCAAGTGACACTGTCCTCCTCTCTCTGCTGTACAGAAACCAGCCGGACACTGTCCTCCTCTCTGCACAAACCAGCTGGTGACACTGTCCTCTCTGCACAAACCAGCCAGTGACACTGTCCTCTCTGCGCTGCACAGAAACCAGCCGGTGACACTGTCCTCCTCTCTGCGCTGCACAGAAACCAGCAAGTGACACTGTCCTCCTCTCTGCACTGCACAGCAAACCAGCCGGTGACACTGTCCTCTCTATGCTACACCGAAACCAGCAAGTGACACTGTCCTCCTCTCTGTGCTACACAGAAACCAGCCAGTGACACTGTCCTCCTCTCTGCACAAACCAGCCAGTGACACTGTCCTCTCTGTGCTGCACAGAAAACAGCCGGTGACGCTGTCCTTCCCTCTGCACAGAAACCAGACGGTGACACTGTCCTCCTCTCTGCACAGAAACCAGCCGGAGACACTGTCCTCTTCTCTGTGCTGCACAGAAACCAGCCGATGACACTGTCCTCCTCTCTGCGCTGCACAGAAACCAGCCAGTGACACTGTCCTCCTCTCTGCACTGCACAGAAACCAGCCGGTGACACTGTCCTCCTCTGTGTGCTGCCAAGAAACCAGCCAATGACACTGTCCTCCTCTCTGCACTGCACCGAAACCAGCCAGTGACACTGTCCTCTGTGCTGCACAGAAACCAGCCAGTGACACTGTCCTCCTCTCTGCACTGCACAGCAACCAGCCGGTGACACTGTCCTCCTCTCTATGCTACAAAGAAACCAGCCAGTGACACTGTCCTCCTCTCTGTGCTACACAGAAACCAGCCAGTGACACTGTCCTCCTCTCTGCACAAACCAGCCAGTGACACTGTCCTTTCTGTGCTGCACAGAAAACAGCTGGTGACGCTGTTCTCCTCTCTGTGCTGCACAGAAAACAGCCGGTGACACTGTCCTCCTCTCTGCACAAACCAGCCAGTGACACTGTCCTTTCTGTGCTGCACAGAAAACAGCCGGTGACGCTGTTCTCCTCTCTGTGCTGCACAGAAACCAGCCGGACACTGTCCTCCTCTCTGCACAAACCAGCTGGTGACACTGTCCTCTCTGCACAAACCAGCCAGTGACACTGTCCTCTCTGCGCTGCACAGAAACCAGCCGGTGACACTGTCCTCCTCTCTGCGCTGCACAGAAACCAGCAAGTGACACTGTCCTCCTCTCTGTGCTGCACAGAAACCAGCCGGTGACACTGTCCTCCTCTCTGCGCTGCACAGAAACCAGCCGGTGACACTGTCCTCCTCTCTGCGCTGCACAGAAACCAGCAAGTGACACTGTCCTCCTCTCTGTGCTGCACAGAAACCAGCCGGTGACACTGTCCTCCTCTCTCTGCTGTACAGAAACGAGCCAGTGACACAGTCCCTCCCTCTGCGCTGCACAGAAACCAGCCAGTGACACTGTCCTCCTCTCTATGCTACACAGAAACCAGGCAGTGACACTGTCCTCCTCTCTGTGCTACTCAGAAACCAGGCAGTGACATTGTCCTCCTCTCTGCGCTGCACAGAAACCAGCCAGTGACACTGTCCTCTTATCTGCGCTGCACAGAAACTAGCCAGTGACACTGTCCTTCTCTCTGCGCTGCACAGAAACCAGCCGGTGACACTGTCCTTCCCTCTGCACAGAAAAGAGACGGTTACACTGTCCTCCTCTCTGCACAGAAACCAGCTGGAGACACTGTCCTCCTCTCTGTGCTGCACAGAAACCAGCCGGTGACACTGTCCTCCTCTCTGTGCTGCACAGAAACCAGCTGGTGACACTGTCCTCCTCTCTGCGCTGCACAGAAACCAGCCGGTGACACTGTCCTCCTCTCTGTGCTGCACTGAAACCAGCCGGAGACACTGTCCTCCTCTCTGTGCTGCACAGAAACCAGCCGGTGACACTGTCCTCCTCTCTGTGCTGCACAGAAACCAGCTGGTGACACTGTCCTCCTCTCTGCGCTGCACAGAAACAAGCCGGTGACACTGTCCTCCTCTCTGTGCTGCACAGAAACCAGCCAGAGACACTGTACTCCTCTCTCTGCTACTCAGAAACCAGCCAGTGACACTGTCCTCCCCTCTACACAGAAACCAGCCGGTAACACTGTCCTGCTCTCTGCGCTGCAAAGAAACCAGCCAGTGACACTGTCCTCCTCTCGGCACTGCACAGAAATCAGCCGGTGACACTGTCCTCCTCTCTGCGCTGCACAGAAACCAGCTAGTGACACTGTCCTCCTCTCTGTGCCGCACAGAAACCAGCCATGGACACTGTCCTCCTCTCTGCACTGCACAGAAACCAGCCGGTGACACTGTCCTCCTCTCCCTGCTGTACAGAAACCAGCCAGTGACACTGTCCTCCTCTCGGCACTGCACAGAAACCAGCCGGTGACACTGTCCTCTCTGTGCTGCACAGAAACCAGACGGTGACACTGTCCTCTCTGTGCTGCACAGAAACCAGCCAGTGACACTGTCCTCCTCTCGGCACTGCACAGAAACCAGCCAGTGACACTGTCCTCTCTGTGCTGCTCAGAAATCAGCCGGTGACACTGTCCTCCTCTCTGTGCTGCACAGAAACCAGCCAGTGACACTGTCCTCCTCTCTGTGCCGCACAGAAACCAGCCATGGACACTGTCCTCCTCTCTGCACTGCACAGAAACCAGCCGGTGACACTGTCCTCCTCTCTCTGCTGTACAGAAACCAGCCGGACACTGTCCTCCTCTCTGCACAAACCAGCTGGTGACACTGTCCTTTCTGCACAAACCAGCCAGTGACACTGTCCTCTCTGTGCTGCACAGAAACCAGCCGGTGACACTGTCCTCCTATCTGCGCTGCACAGAAACCAGCCGGTGACACTGTCCTCCTCTCTGCGCTGCACAGAAACCAGCAAGTGACACTGTCCTCTTCTCTGTGCTGAACAGAAACCAGCTGGTGACACTGTCCTCCCCTTTGTGCTGCACAGAAACCAGCAAGTGACACTGTCCTCTTCTCTGTGCTGAACAGAAACCAGCCAGTGACACTGTCCTCTCTGTGCTGCACAGAAACCAGCCGGTGACACTGTCCTCCTCTCTGCGCTGCACAGAAACCAGCAAGTGACACTGTCCTCCTCTCTGCACTGCACAGAAACCAGCCGGTGACACTGTCCTCCTCTCTGCGCTGCACAGAAACCAGCCGGTGACACTGTCCTCCTCTCTGCGCTGCACAGAAACCAGCCGGTGACACTGTCCTCCTCTCTGCGCTGCACAGAAACCAGCCAGAAACACTGTCCTTCTCTGCGCTGCACAGAAACCAGCCAGTGACACTGTCCTCCTCTCTCTGCTACACAGAAACCAGCCGGTGACACTGTCCTCCTCTCTGTGCTGCACAGAAACCAGCCGGTGACGCTGTCCTCCTCTCTGTGCTGCACAGAAACCAGCCAGTGACACTGTCCTTCTCTGCACTGCACAGAAACCAGCCGGTGACACTGTCCTTCCCTCTGCACAGAAACCAGACGGTGACACTGTCCTCCTCTCTGCAAAGAAACGAGCTGCAGACACTGTCCTCTTCTCTGTGCTGCACAGAAACCAGCCGGTGACACTGTCCTCCTCTCTGCGCTGCAAAGAAACCAGCCAGTGACACTGTCCTCCTCTCGGCACTGCACAGAAATCAGCCGGTGACACTGTCCTCCTCTCTGCGCTGCACAGAAACCAGCCAGTGACACTGTCCTCCTCTCTGTGCCGCACAGAAACCAGCCATGGACACTGTCCTCCTCTCTGCACTGCACAGAAACCAGCCGGTGACACTGTCCTCCTCTCCCTGCTGTACAGAAACCAGCCAGTGACACTGTCCTCCTCTCGGCACTGCACAGAAACCAGCCGGTGACACTGTCCTCACTGTGCTGCACAGAAACCAGCCGGTGACACTGTCCTCTCTGTGCTGCTCAGAAACCAGCCAGTGACACTGTCCTCCTCTCGGCACTGCACAGAAACGAGCCAGTGACACTGTCCTCTCTGTGCTGCACAGAAATCAGCCGGTGACACTGTCCTCCTCTCTGCGCTGCACAGAAACCAGCCAGTGACACTGTCATCCTCTCTGTGCCGCACAGAAACCAGCCATGGACACTGTCCTCCTCTCTGCACTGCACAGAAACCAGCCGGTGACATTGTCCTCCTCTCTCTGCTGTACAGAAACCAGCTGGACACTGTCCTCCTCTCTGCACAAACCAGCTGGTGACACTGTCCTCTCTGCACAAACCAGCCAGTGACACTGTCCTCTCTGTGGTGCACAGAAACCAGCCGGTGACACTGTCCTCCTCTCTGCGCTGCACAGAAACCAGCCGGTGACACTGTCCTCCTCTCTGCGCTGCACAGAAACCAGCAAGTGACACTGTCCTCTTCTCTGTGCTGAACAGAAACCGGCTGGTGACACTGTCCTCCCCTTTGTGCTGCACAGAAACCAGCAAGTGACACTGTCCTCTTCTCTGTGCTGAACAGAAACCAGCCAGTGACACTGTCCTCTCTGTGCTGCACAGAAACCAGCCGGTGACACTGTCCTCCTCTCTGCGCTGCACAGAAACCAGCAAGTGACACTGTCCTCCTCTCTGCACTGCACAGAAACCAGCCGGTGACACTGTCCTCCTCTCTGCGCTGCACAGAAACCAGCTGGTGGCACTTTCCTCCTCTCTGCGCTGCACAGAAACCAGCCGGTGACACTGTCCTCCTCTCTGCGCTGCACAGAAACCAGCCAGAAACACTGTCCTTCTCTGCGCTGCACAGAAACCAGCCAGTGACACTGTCCTCCTCTCTCTGCTACACAGAAACCAGCCGGTGACACTGTCCTCCTCTCTGTGCTGCACAGAAACCAGCTGGTGACGCTGTCCTCCTCTCTGTGCTGCACAGAAACCAGCCAGTGACACTGTCCTTCTCTGCACTGCACAGAAACCAGCCGGTGACACTGTCCTTCCCTCTGCACAGAAACCAGTCGGTGACATTGTCCTCCTCTCTGCAAAGAAACGAGCTGCAGACACTGTCCTCTTCTCTGTGCTGCACAGAAACCAGCTGGTGACACTGTCCTCCGCTCAGTGCTGCACAGAAAACAGCTGGTGACACTGTCCTCCTCTCTGCACTGCACAGAAACCAGCCGGTGACACTGTCCTCCTCTCTCTGCTACACAGAAACCAGCCGGTGACACTGTCCTCCTCTCTCTGCTACACAGAAACCAGTCGGTGACACTGTCCTCCTCTCTGCGCTGCACAGAAACCAGCCGGTGACACTGTCCTCCTCTCCGTGCTACACAGAAACCAGCCAGTGACACTGTCCTCCTCTCTGCACTGCACAGAAACCAGCCCATGACACCGTCCTCCTCTCTGCACTGCACAGAAACCAGCCGGTGACACTGTTGTCCTCTCTGTGCTGCCAAGAAACCAGAAAATGACAATGTCCTCCTCTCTGTACTACACAGAAACCAGACGGTGACACTGTCCTCCTCTCTGCAAAGAAACGAGCTGCAGACACTGTCCTCTTCTCTGTGCTGCACAGAAACCAGCCGGTGACACTGTCCTCCTCTCCCTGCTGTACAGAAACCAGCCAGTGACACTGTCCTCCTCTCGGCACTGCACAGAAACCAGCCGGTGACACTGTCCTCACTGTGCTGCACAGAAACCAGCCGGTGACACTGTCCTCTCTGTGCTGCACAGAAACCAGCCAGTGACACTGTCCTCCTCTCGGCACTGCACAGAAACGAGCCAGTGACACTGTCCTCTCTGTGCTGCACAGAAATCAGCCGGTGACACTGTCCTCCTCTCTGCGCTGCACAGAAACCAGCCAGTGACACTGTCATCCTCTCTGTGCCGCACAGAAACCAGCCATGGACACTGTCCTCCTCTCTGCACTGCACAGAAACCAGCCGGTGACATTGTCCTCCTCTCTCTGCTGTACAGAAACCAGCTGGACACTGTCCTCCTCTCTGCACAAACCAGCTGGTGACACTGTCCTCTCTGCACAAACCAGCCAGTGACACTGTCCTCTCTGTGCTGCACAGAAACCAGCCCGTGACACTGTCCTCCTCTCTGCGCTGCACAGAAACCAGCCGGTGACACTGTCCTCCTCTCTGCGCTGCACAGAAACCAGCAAGTGACACTGTCCTCTTCTCTGTGCTGAACAGAAACCGGCTGGTGACACTGTCCTCCCCTTTGTGCTGCACAGAAACCAGCAAGTGACACTGTCCTCTTCTCTGTGCTGAACAGAAACCAGCCAGTGACACTGTCCTCTCTGTGCTGCACAGAAACCAGCAGGTGACACTGTCCTCCTCTCTGCGCTGCACAGAAACCAGCAAGTGACACTGTCCTCCTCTCTGCACTGCACAGAAACCAGCCGGTGACACTGTCCTCCTCTCTGCGCTGCACAGAAACCAGCTGGTGGCACTTTCCTCCTCTCTGCGCTGCACAGAAACCAGCCGGTGACACTGTCCTCCTCTCTGCGCTGCACAGAAACCAGCCAGAAACACTGTCCTTCTCTGCGCTGCACAGAAACCAGCCAGTGACACTGTCCTCCTCTCTCTGCTACACAGAAACCAGCCGGTGACACTGTCCTCCTCTCTGTGCTGCACAGAAACCAGCTGGTGACGCTGTCCTCCTCTCTGTGCTGCACAGAAACCAGCCAGTGACACTGTCCTTCTCTGCACTGCACAGAAACCAGCCGGTGACACTGTCCTTCCCTCTGCACAGAAACCAGTCGGTGACACTGTCCTCCTCTCTGCAAAGAAACGAGCTGCAGACACTGTCCTCTTCTCTGTGCTGCACAGAAACCAGCTGGTGACACTGTCCTCCGCTCAGTGCTGCACAGAAAACAGCTGGTGACACTGTCCTCCTCTCTGCACTGCACAGAAACCAGCCGGTGACACTGTCCTCCTCTCTCTGCTACACAGAAACCAGCCGGTGACACTGTCCTCCTCTCTCTGCTACACAGAAACCAGTCGGTGACACTGTCCTCCTCTCTGCGCTGCACAGAAACCAGCCGGTGACACTGTCCTCCTCTCCGTGCTACACAGAAACCAGCCAGTGACACTGTCCTCCTCTCTGCACTGCACAGAAACCAGCCGATGACACCGTCCTCCTCTCTGCACTGCACAGAAACCAGCCGGTGACACTGTTGTCCTCTCTGTGCTGCCAAGAAACCAGAAAATGACAATGTCCTCCTCTCTGTACTACACAGAAACCAGCCAGTGACACTGTCCTCCTCTCTGCAAAAACCAGCCAGTGACACTGTCCTCTCTGTGCTGCACAGAAACCAGCCGGTGACGATATCCTCCTCTCTGTGCTGCACAGAAACCAGCCAGTGACACTGTCCTCTTATCTGCGCTGTAAAGAAACCAGCCAGTGACACTGTCCTTCTCTGCGCTGCACAGAAACCAGCCGGTGACACTGTCCTTCCCTCGGCACAGAAACCAGACGGTGACACTGTCCTCCTCTCTGCACAGAAACCAGCCGGAGACACTGTCCTCTTCTCTGTGCTGCACAGAAACCAGCCAGTGACACTGTCATCCCCTCTGTGCTGCACAGAAACCAGCCGATGACACTGTCCTCCTCTCTGCGCTGCACAGAAACCAGCCAGTGACACTGTCCTCCTCTCTGCACTGCACAGAAACCAGCCGGTGACACTGTCCTCCTCTGTGTGCTGCCAAGAAACCAGCCAATGACACTGTCCTCCTCTCTGCACTGCACCGAAAACAGCCAGTGACACTGTCCTCTGTGGTGCACAGAAACCATCCAGTGACACTGTCCTCCTCTCTGCACTGCACAGCAACCAGCCGGTGACACTGTCCTCTCTATGCTACACCAAAACCAGCAGGTGACACTGTCCTCCTCTGTGTGCTGCCAAGAAACCAGCCAGTGACACTGTCATCCCCTCTGTGCTGCACAGAAACCAGCCGATGACACTGTCCTCCTCTCTGCGCTGCACAGAAACCAGCCAGTGACACTGTCCTCCTCTCTGCACTGCACAGAAACCAGCCGGTGACACTGTCCTCCTATGTGTGCTGCCAAGAAACCAGCCAATGACACTGTCCTCCTCTCTGCACTGCACCGAAACCAGCCAGTGACACTGTCCTCTGTGCTGCACAAAAACCAGCCAGTGACACTGTCCTCCTCTCTGCACTGCACAGCAACCAGCCGGTGACACTGTCCTCTCTATGCTACACCGAAACCAGCAGGTGACACTGTCCTCCTCTCTGTTCTACACAGAAACCAGCCAGTGACACTGTCCTCCTCTCTGCACAAACCAGCCAGTGACACTGTCCTCTCTGTGCTGCACAGAAAACAGCCGGTGACACTGTCCTCCTCTCTGCGCTGCACAGAAACCAGCCGGTGACACTGTCCTCCTCTCTGCGCCGCACAGAAACCAGCAACTGACACTGTCCTCCTCTCTCTGCTGTACAGAAACCAGCCGGACACTGTCCTCCTCTCTGCACAAACCAGCTGGTGACACTGTCCTCTCTGCACAAACCAGCCAGTGACACTGTCCTCTCTGTGCTGCACAGAAACCAGCCGGTGACACTGTCCTCCTCTCTGCGCTGCACAGAAACCAGCCGGTGACACTGTCCTCCTCTCTGCGCTGCACAGAAACCAGCAAGTGACACTGTCCTCTTCTCTGTGCTGAACAGAAACCAGCTGGTGACACTGTCCTCCCCTTTGTGCTGCACAGAAACCAGCAAGTGACACTGTCCTCTTCTCTGTGCTGCACAGAAACCAGCCGGTGACACTGTTCTCCTCTCTGCGCTGCACAGAAACCAGCAAGTGACACTGTCCTCCTCTCTGCACTGCACAGAAACCAGCCGGTGACACTGTCCTCCTCTCTGCGCTGCACAGAAACCAGCTGGTGAAACTGTCCTCCTCTCTGCGCTGCACAGAAACCAGCCGGTGACACTGTCCTCCTGTCTGCGCTGCACAGAAACCAGCCAGAAACACTGTCCTTCTCTGCGCTGCACAGAAACCAGCCAGTGACACTGTCCTCCTCTCTCTGCTACACAGAAACCAGCCGGTGACACTGTCCTCCTCTCTGTGCTGCACAGAAACCAGCTGGTGACGCTGTCCTCCTCTCTGTGCTGCACAGAAACCAGCCAGTGACACTGTCCTTCTCTGCACTGCACAGAAACTAGCCGGTGACACTGTCCTTCCCTCTGCACAGAAACCAGACGGTGACACTGTCCTCCTCTCTGCAAAGAAACGAGCTGCAGACACTGTCCTCTTCTCTGTGCTGCACAGAAACCAGCTGGTGACACTGTCCTCCCCTCAGTGCTGCACAGAAAACAGCTGGTGACACTGTCCTCCTCTCTGCACTGCACAGAAACCAGCCGGTGACACTGTCCTCCTCTCTCTGCTACACAGAAACCAGCCGGTGACACTGTCCTCCTCTCTCTGCTACACAGAAACCAGTCGGTGACACTGTCCTCCCCTCTGCGCTGCACAGAAACCAGCGGTGACACTGTCCTCCTCTGCGTGCTACACAGAAACCAGCCAGTGACACTGTCCTCCTCTCCGCGCTACACAGAAACCAGCCAGTGACACTGTCCTCCTCTCTGCGCTGCACAGAAACCAGCAAGTGACACTGTCCTCCTCTCTGCACTGCACAGAAACCAGCCGGTGACACTGTCCTCCTCTCTGCGCTGCACAGAAACCAGCTGGTGGCACTTTCCTCCTCTCTGCGCTGCACAGAAACCAGCCGGTGACACTGTCCTCCTCTCTGCGCTGCACAGAAACCAGCCAGAAACAGTGTCCTTCTCTGCGCTGCACAGAAACCAGCCAGTGACACTGTCCTCCTCTCTCTGCTACACAGAAACCAGCCGGTGACACTGTCCTCCTCTCTGTGCTGCACAGAAACCAGCTGGTGACGCTGTCCTCCTCTCTGTGCTGCACAGAAACCAGCCAGTGACACTGTCCTTCTCTGCACTGCACAGAAACCAGCCGGTGACACTGTCCTTCCCTCTGCACAGAAACCAGTCGGTGACACTGTCCTCCTCTCTGCAAAGAAACGAGCTGCAGACACTGTCCTCTTCTCTGTGCTGCACAGAAACCAGCTGGTGACACTGTCCTCCGCTCAGTGCTGCACAGAAAACAGCTGGTGACACTGTCCTCCTCTCTGCACTGCACAGAAACCAGCCGGTGACACTGTCCTCCTCTCTCTGCTACACAGAAACCAGCCGGTGACACTGTCCTCCTCTCTCTGCTACACAGAAACCAGTCGGTGACACTGTCCTCCTCTCTGCGCTGCACAGAAACCAGCCGGTGACACTGTCCTCCTCTCCGTGCTACACAGAAACCAGCCAGTGACACTGTCCTCCTCTCTGCACTGCACAGAAACCAGCCGATGACACCGTCCTCCTCTCTGCACTGCACAGAAACCAGCCGGTGACACTGTTGTCCTCTCTGTGCTGCCAAGAAACCAGAAAATGACAATGTCCTCCTCTCTGTACTACACAGAAACCAGACGGTGACACTGTCCTCCTCTCTGCAAAGAAACGAGCTGCAGACACTGTCCTCTTCTCTGTGCTGCACAGAAACCAGCCGGTGACACTGTCCTCCTCTCTGCGCTGCAAAGAAACCAGCCAGTGACACTGTCCTCCTCTCGGCACTGCACAGAAATCAGCCGGTGACACTGTCCTCCTCTCTGCGCTGCACAGAAACCAGCCAGTGACACTGTCCTCCTCTCTGTGCCGCACAGAAACCAGCCATGGACACTGTCCTCCTCTCTGCACTGCACAGAAACCAGCCGGTGACACTGTCCTCCTCTCCCTGCTGTACAGAAACCAGCCAGTGACACTGTCCTCCTCTCGGCACTGCACAGAAACCAGCCGGTGACACTGTCCTCACTGTGCTGCACAGAAACCAGCCGGTGACACTGTCCTCTCTGTGCTGCACAGAAACCAGCCAGTGACACTGTCCTCCTCTCGGCACTGCACAGAAACGAGCCAGTGACACTGTCCTCTCTGTGCTGCACAGAAATCAGCCGGTGACACTGTCCTCTCTGCGCTGCACAGAAACCAGCCAGTGACACTGTCATCCTCTCTGTGCCGCACAGAAACCAGCCATGGACACTGCCTCCTCTCTGCACTGCACAGAAACCAGCCGGTGACATTGTCCTCCTCTCTCTGCTGTACAGAAACCAGCTGGACACTGTCCTCCTCTCTGCACAAACCAGCTGGTGACACTGTCCTCTCTGCACAAACCAGCCAGTGACACTGTCCTCTCTGTGCTGCACAGAAACCAGCCGGTGACACTGTCCTCCTCTCTGCGCTGCACAGAAACCAGCCGGTGACACTGTCCTCCTCTCTGCGCTGCACAGAAACCAGCAAGTGACACTGTCCTCTTCTCTGTGCTGAACAGAAACCGGCTAGTGACACTGTCCTCCCCTTTGTGCTGCACAGAAACCAGCAAGTGACACTGTCCTCTTCTCTGTGCTGAACAGAAACCAGCCAGTGACACTGTCCTCTCTGTGCTGCACAGAAACCAGCCGGTGACACTGTCCTCCTCTCTGCGCTGCACAGAAACCAGCAAGTGACACTGTCCTCCTCTCTGCACTGCACAGAAACCAGCCGGTGACACTGTCCTCCTCTCTGCGCTGCACAGAAACCAGCTGGTGGCACTTTCCTCCTCTCTGCGCTGCACAGAAACCAGCCGGTGACACTGTCCTCCTCTCTGCGCTGCACAGAAACCAGCCAGAAACACTGTCCTTCTCTGCGCTGCACAGAAACCAGCCAGTGACACTGTCCTCCTCTCTCTGCTACACAGAAACCAGCCGGTGACACTGTCCTCCTCTCTGTGCTGCACAGAAACCAGCTGGTGACGCTGTCCTCCTCTCTGTGCTGCACAGAAACCAGCCAGTGACACTGTCCTTCTCTGCACTGCACAGAAACCAGCCGGTGACACTGTCCTTCCCTCTGCACTGCACAGAAACCAGCCGGTGACACTGTTGTCCTCTCTGTGCTGCCAAGAAACCAGAAAATGACAATGTCCTCCTCTCTGTACTACACAGAAACCAGCCAGTGACACTGTCCTCCTCTCTGCAAAAACCAGCCAGTGACACTGTCCTCTCTGTGCTGCACAGAAACCAGCCGGTGACGATATCCTCCTCTCTGTGCTGCACAGAAACCAGCCAGTGACACTGTCCTCTTATCTGCGCTGTAAAGAAACCAGCCAGTGACACTGTCCTTCTCTGCGCTGCACAGAAACCAGCTGGTGACACTGTCCTTCCCTCGGCACAGAAACCAGACGGTGACACTGTCCTCCTCTCTGCACAGAAACCAGCCGGAGACACTGTCCTCTTCTCTGTGCTGCACAGAAACCAGCCAGTGACACTGTCATCCCATCTGTGCTGCACAGAAACCAGCCGATGACACTGTCCTCCTCTCTGCGCTGCACAGAAACCAGCCAGTGACACTGTCCTCCTCTCTGCACTGCACAGAAACCAGCCGGTGACACTGTCCTCCTCTGTGTGCTGCCAAGAAACCAGCCAATGACACTGTCCTCCTCTCTGCACTGCACCGAAACCAGCCAGTGACACTGTCCTCTGTGCTATACAGAAACCAGCCAGTGACACTGTCCTCCTCTCTGCACTGCACAGCAAACCAGCCGGTGACACTGTCCTCTCTATGCTACACCGAAACCAGCAAGTGACACTGTCCTCCTCTCTGTGCTACACAGAAACCAGCCAGTGACACTGTCCTCCTCTCTGCACAAACCAGCCAGTGACACTGTCCTCTCTGTGCTGCACAGAAAACAGCCGGTGACGCTGTCCTTCCCTCTGCACAGAAACCAGACGGTGACACTGTCCTCCTCTCTGCACAGAAACCAGCCGGAGACACTGTCGTCTTCTCTGTGCTGCACAGAAACCAGCCGATGACACTGTCCTCCTCTCTGCGCTGCACAGAAACCAGCCAGTGACACTGTCCTCCTCTCTGCACTGCACAGAAACCAGCCGGTGACACTGTCCTCCTCTGTGTGCTGCCAAGAAACCAGCCAATGACACTGTCCTCCTCTCTGCACTGCACCGAAACCAGCCAGTGACACTGTCCTCTGTGCTGCACAGAAACCAGCCAGTGACACTGTCCTCCTCTCTGCACTGCACAGCAACCAGCCGGTGACACTGTCCTCCTCTCTATGCTACAAAGAAACCAGCCAGTGACACTGTCCTCCTCTCTGTGCTACACAGAAACCAGCCAGTGACACTGTCCTCCTCTCTGCACAAACCAGCCAGTGACACTGTCCTTTCTGTGCTGCACAGAAAACAGCCGGTGACGCTGTTCTCCTCTCTGTGCTGCACAGAAAACAGCCGGTGACACTGTCCTCCTCTCTGCGCCGCACAGAAACCAGCAAGTGACACTGTCCTCCTCTCTCTGCTGTACAGAAACCAGCCGGACACTGTCCTCCTCTCTGCACAAACCAGCTGGTGACACTGTCCTCTCTGCACAAACCAGCCAGTGACACTGTCCTCTCTGCGCTGCACAGAAACCAGCCGGTGACACTGTCCTCCTCTCTGCGCTGCACAGAAACCAGCAAGTGACACTGTCCTCCTCTCTGTGCTGCACAGAAACCAGCCGGTGACACTGTCCTCCTCTCTGCGCGGCACAGAAACCAGCCGGTGACACTGTCCTCCTCTCTGCGCTGCACAGAAACCAGCAAGTGACACTGTCCTCCTCTCTGTGCTGCACAGAAACCAGCCGGTGACACTGTCCTCCTCTCTCTGCTGTACAGAAACGAGCCAGTGACACAGTCCCTCCCTCTGCGCTGCACAGAAACCAGCCAGTGACACTGTCCTCCTCTCTATGCTACACAGAAACCAGGCAGTGACACTGTCCTCCTCTCTGTGCTACTCAGAAACCAGGCAGTGACATTGTCCTCCTCTCTGCGCTGCACAGAAACCAGCCAGTGACACTGTCCTCTTATCTGCGCTGCACAGAAACTAGCCAGTGACACTGTCCTTCTCTCTGCGCTGCACAGAAACCAGCCGGTGACACTGTCCTTCCCTCTGCACAGAAAAGAGACGGTTACACTGTCCTCCTCTCTGCACAGAAACCAGCTGGAGACACTGTCCTCCTCTCTGTGCTGCACAGAAACCAGCCGGTGACACTGTCCTCCTCTCTGTGCTGCACAGAAACCAGCTGGTGACACTGTCCTCCTCTCTGCGCTGCACAGAAACCAGCCGGTGACACTGTCCTCCTCTCTGTGCTGCACAGAAACCAGCCAGAGACACTGTCCTCCTCTCTGTGCTGCACAGAAACCAGCCGGTGACACTGTCCTCCTCTCTGTGCTGCACAGAAACCAGCTGGTGACACTGTCCTCCTCTCTGCGCTGCACAGAAACAAGCCGGTGACACTGTCCTCCTCTCTGTGCTGCACAGAAACCAGCCAGAGACACTGTCCTCCTCTCTCTGCTACTCAGAAACCAGCCAGTGACACTGTCCTCCCCTCTACACAGAAACCAGCCGGTAACACTGTCCTGCTCTCTGCGCTGCAAAGAAACCAGCCAGTGACACTGTCCTCCTCTCGGCACTGCACAGAAATCAGCCGGTGACACTGTCCTCCTCTCTGCGCTGCACAGAAACCAGCCAGTGACACTGTCCTTCTCTCTGTGCCGCACAGAAACCAGCCATGGACACTGTCCTCCTCTCTGCACTGCACAGAAACCAGCCGGTGACACTGTCCTCCTCTCCCTGCTGAACAGAAACCAGCCAGTGACACTGTCCTCCTCTCGGCACTGCACAGAAACCAGCCGGTGACACTGTCCTCTCTGTGCTGCACAGAAACCAGACGGTGACACTGTCCTCTCTGTGCTGCACAGAAACCAGCCAGTGACACTGTCCTCCTCTCGGCACTGCACAGAAACCAACCAGTGACACTGTCCTCTCTGTGCTGCACAGAAATCAGCCGGTGACACTGTCCTCCTCTCTGCGCTGCACAGAAACCAGCCAGTGACACTGTCCTCCTCTCTGTGCCGCACAGAAACCAGCCATGGACACTGTCCTCCTCTCTGCACTGCACAGAAACCAGCCGGTGACACTGTCCTCCTCTCTCTGCTGTACAGAAACCAGCCGGACACTGTCCTCCTCTCTGCACAAACCAGCTGGTGACACTGTCCTTTCTGCACAAACCAGCCAGTGACACTGTCCTCTCTGTGCTGCACAGAAACCAGCCGGTGACACTGTCCTCCTATCTGCGCTGCACAGAAACCAGCCGGTGACACTGTCCTCCTCTCTGCGCTGCACAGAAACCAGCAAGTGACACTGTCCTCTTCTCTGTGCTGAACAGAAACCAGCTGGTGACACTGTCCTCCCCTTTGTGCTGCACAGAAACCAGCAAGTGACACTGTCCTCTTCTCTGTGCTGAACAGAAACCAGCCAGTGACACTGTCCTCTCTGTGCTGCACAGAAACCAGCCGGTGACACTGTCCTCCTCTCTGTGCCTCACAGAAACCAGCCATGGACACTGTCCTCCTCTCTGCACTGCACAGAAACCAGCCGGTGACACTGTCCTCCTCTCTCTGCTGTACAGAAACCAGCCGGACACTGTCCTCCTCTCTGCACAAACCAGCTGGTGACACTGTCCTTTCTGCACAAACCAGCCAGTGACACTGTCCTCTCTGTGCTGCACAGAAACCAGCCGGTGACACTGTCCTCCTATCTGCGCTGCACAGAAACCAGCCGGTGACACTGTCCTCCTCTCTGCGCTGCACAGAAACCAGCAAGTGACACTGTCCTCTTCTCTGTGCTGAACAGAAACCAGCTGGTGACACTGTCCTCCCCTTTGTGCTGCACAGAAACCAGCAAGTGACACTGTCCTCTTCTCTGTGCTGAACAGAAACCAGCCAGTGACACTGTCCTCTCTGTGCTGCACAGAAACCAGCCGGTGACACTGTCCTCCTCTCTGCGCTGCACAGAAACCAGCAAGTGACACTGTCCTCCTCTCTGCACTGCACAGAAACCAGCCGGTGACACTGTCCTCCTCTCTGCGCTGCACAGAAACCAGCCGGTGACACTGTCCTCCTCTCTGCGCTGCACAGAAACCAGCCGGTGACACTGTCCTCCTCTCTGCGCTGCACAGAAACCAGCCAGAAACACTGTCCTTCTCTGCGCTGCACAGAAACCAGCCAGTGACACTGTCCTCCTCTCTCTGCTACACAGAAACCAGCCGGTGACACTGTCCTCCTCTCTGTGCTGCACAGAAACCAGCCGGTGACGCTGTCCTCCTCTCTGTGCTGCACAGAAACCAGCCAGTGACACTGTCCTTCTCTGCACTGCACAGAAACCAGCCGGTGACACTGTCCTTCCCTCTGCACAGAAACCAGACGGTGACACTGTCCTCCTCTCTGCAAAGAAACGAGCTGCAGACACTGTCCTCTTCTCTGTGCTGCACAGAAACCAGCCGGTGACACTGTCCTCCTCTCTGCGCTGCAAAGAAACCAGCCAGTGACACTGTCCTCCTCTCGGCACTGCACAGAAATCAGCCGGTGACACTGTCCTCCTCTCTGCGCTGCACAGAAACCAGCCAGTGACACTGTCCTCCTCTCTGTGCCGCACAGAAACCAGCCATGGACACTGTCCTCCTCTCTGCACTGCACAGAAACCAGCCGGTGACACTGTCCTCCTCTCCCTGCTGTACAGAAACCAGCCAGTGACACTGTCCTCCTCTCGGCACTGCACAGAAACCAGCCAGTGACATTGTCCTCACTGTGCTGCACAGAAACCAGCCGGTGACACTGTCCTCTCTGTGCTGCACAGAAACCAGCCAGTGACACTGTCCTCCTCTCGGCACTGCACAGAAACGAGCCAGTGACACTGTCCTCTCTGTGCTGCACAGAAATCAGCCGGTGACACTGTCCTCCTCTCTGCGCTGCCCAGAAACCAGCCAGTGACACTGTCATCCTCTCTGTGCCGCACAGAAACCAGCCAGGGACACTGTCCTCCTCTCTGCACTGCACAGAAACCAGCCGGTGACATTGTCCTCCTCTCTCTGCTGTACAGAAACCAGCTGGACACTGTCCTCCTCTCTGCACAAACCAGCTGGTGACACTGTCCTCTCTGCACAAACCAGCCAGTGACACTGTCCTCTCTGTGCTGCACAGAAACCAGCCGGTGACACTGTCCTCCTCTCTGCGCTGCACAGAAACCAGCCGGTGACACTGTCCTCCTCTCTGCGCTGCACAGAAACCAGCAAGTGACACTGTCCTCTTCTCTGTGCTGAACAGAAACCGGCTGGTGACACTGTCCTCCCCTTTGTGCTGCACAGAAACCAGCAAGTGACACTGTCCTCTTCTCTGTGCTGAACAGAAACCAGCCAGTGACACTATCCTCTCTGTGCTGCACAGAAACCAGCCGGTGACACTGTCCTCCTCTCTGCGCTGCACAGAAACCAGCAAGTGACACTGTCCTCCTCTCTGCACTGCACAGAAACCAGCCGGTGACTCTGTCCTCCTCTCTGCGCTGCACAGAAACCAGCTGGTGGCACTTTCCTCCTCTCTGCGCTGCACAGAAACCAGCCGGTGACACTGTCCTCCTCTCTGCGCTGCACAGAAACCAGCCAGAAACACTGTCCTTCTCTGCGCTGCACAGAAACCAGCCAGTGACACTGTCCTCCTCTCTGCACTGCACAGAAACCAGCCGGTGACACTGTCCTCCTCTCCCTGCTGAACAGAAACCAGCCAGTGACACTGTCCTCCTCTCGGCACTGCACAGAAACCAGCCGGTGACACTGTCCTCTCTGTGCTGCACAGAAACCAGACGGTGACACTGTCCTCTCTGTGCTGCACAGAAACCAGCCAGTGACACTGTCCTCCTCTCGGCACTGCACAGAAACCAGCCAGTGACACTGTCCTCTCTGTGCTGCACAGAAATCAGCCGGTGACACTGTCCTCCTCTCTGCGCTGCACAGAAACCAGCCAGTGACACTGTCCTCCTCTCTGTGCCGCACAGAAACCAGCCATGGACACTGTCCTCCTCTCTGCACTGCACAGAAACCAGCCGGTGACACTGTCCTCCTCTCTCTGCTGTACAGAAACCAGCCGGACACTGTCCTCCTCTCTGCACAAACCAGCTGGTGACACTGTCCTTTCTGCACAAACCAGCCAGTGACACTGTCCTCTCTGTGCTGCACAGAAACCAGCCGGTGACACTGTCCTCCTATCTGCGCTGCACAGAAACCAGCCGGTGACACTGTCCTCCTCTCTGCGCTGCACAGAAACCAGCAAGTGACACTGTCCTCTTCTCTGTGCTGAACAGAAACCAGCTGGTGACACTGTCCTCCCCTTTGTGCTGCACAGAAACCAGCAAGTGACACTGTCCTCTTCTCTGTGCTGAACAGAAACCAGCCAGTGACACTGTCCTCTCTGTGCTGCACAGAAACCAGCCGGTGACACTGTCCTCCTCTCTGTGCCTCACAGAAACCAGCCATGGACACTGTCCTCCTCTCTGCACTGCACAGAAACCAGCCGGTGACACTGTCCTCCTCTCTCTGCTGTACAGAAACCAGCCGGACACTGTCCTCCTCTCTGCACAAACCAGCTGGTGACACTGTCCTTTCTGCACAAACCAGCCAGTGACACTGTCCTCTCTGTGCTGCACAGAAACCAGCCGGTGACACTGTCCTCCTATCTGCGCTGCACAGAAACCAGCCGGTGACACTGTCCTCCTCTCTGCGCTGCACAGAAACCAGCAAGTGACACTGTCCTCTTCTCTGTGCTGAACAGAAACCAGCTGGTGACACTGTCCTCCCCTTTGTGCTGCACAGAAACCAGCAAGTGACACTGTCCTCTTCTCTGTGCTGAACAGAAACCAGCCAGTGACACTGTCCTCTCTGTGCTGCACAGAAACCAGCCGGTGACACTGTCCTCCTCTCTGCGCTGCACAGAAACCAGCAAGTGACACTGTCCTCCTCTCTGCACTGCACAGAAACCAGCCGGTGACACTGTCCTCCTCTCTGCGCTGCACAGAAACCAGCCGGTGACACTGTCCTCCTCTCTGCGCTGCACAGAAACCAGCCGGTGACACTGTCCTCCTCTCTGCGCTGCACAGAAACCAGCCAGAAACACTGTCCTTCTCTGCGCTGCACAGAAACCAGCCAGTGACACTGTCCTCCTCTCTCTGCTACACAGAAACCAGCCGGTGACACTGTCCTCCTCTCTGTGCTGCACAGAAACCAGCCGGTGACGCTGTCCTCCTCTCTGTGCTGCACAGAAACCAGCCAGTGACACTGTCCTTCTCTGCACTGCACAGAAACCAGCCGGTGACACTGTCCTTCCCTCTGCACAGAAACCAGACGGTGACACTGTCCTCCTCTCTGCAAAGAAACGAGCTGCAGACACTGTCCTCTTCTCTGTGCTGCACAGAAACCAGCCGGTGACACTGTCCTCCTCTCTGCGCTGCAAAGAAACCAGCCAGTGACACTGTCCTCCTCTCGGCACTGCACAGAAATCAGCCGGTGACACTGTCCTCCTCTCTGCGCTGCACAGAAACCAGCCAGTGACACTGTCCTCCTCTCTGTGCCGCACAGAAACCAGCCATGGACACTGTCCTCCTCTCTGCACTGCACAGAAACCAGCCGGTGACACTGTCCTCCTCTCCCTGCTGTACAGAAACCAGCCAGTGACACTGTCCTCCTCTCGGCACTGCACAGAAACCAGCCAGTGACATTGTCCTCACTGTGCTGCACAGAAACCAGCCGGTGACACTGTCCTCTCTGTGCTGCACAGAAACCAGCCAGTGACACTGTCCTCCTCTCGGCACTGCACAGAAACGAGCCAGTGACACTGTCCTCTCTGTGCTGCACAGAAATCAGCCGGTGACACTGTCCTCCTCTCTGCGCTGCCCAGAAACCAGCCAGTGACACTGTCATCCTCTCTGTGCCGCACAGAAACCAGCCAGGGACACTGTCCTCCTCTCTGCACTGCACAGAAACCAGCCGGTGACATTGTCCTCCTCTCTCTGCTGTACAGAAACCAGCTGGACACTGTCCTCCTCTCTGCACAAACCAGCTGGTGACACTGTCCTCTCTGCACAAACCAGCCAGTGACACTGTCCTCTCTGTGCTGCACAGAAACCAGCCGGTGACACTGTCCTCCTCTCTGCGCTGCACAGAAACCAGCCGGTGACACTGTCCTCCTCTCTGCGCTGCACAGAAACCAGCAAGTGACACTGTCCTCTTCTCTGTGCTGAACAGAAACCGGCTGGTGACACTGTCCTCCCCTTTGTGCTGCACAGAAACCAGCAAGTGACACTGTCCTCTTCTCTGTGCTGAACAGAAACCAGCCAGTGACACTATCCTCTCTGTGCTGCACAGAAACCAGCCGGTGACACTGTCCTCCTCTCTGCGCTGCACAGAAACCAGCAAGTGACACTGTCCTCCTCTCTGCACTGCACAGAAACCAGCCGGTGACTCTGTCCTCCTCTCTGCGCTGCACAGAAACCAGCTGGTGGCACTTTCCTCCTCTCTGCGCTGCACAGAAACCAGCCGGTGACACTGTCCTCCTCTCTGCGCTGCACAGAAACCAGCCAGAAACACTGTCCTTCTCTGCGCTGCACAGAAACCAGCCAGTGACACTGTCCTCCTCTCTCTGCTTCACAGAAACCAGCCGGTGACACTGTCCTCCTCTCTGTGCTGCACAGAAACCAGCTGGTGACGCTGTCCTCCTCTCTGTGCTGCACAGAAACCAGCCAGTGACACTGTCCTTCTCTGCACTGCACAGAAACCAGCCGGTGACACTGTCCTTCCCTCTGCACAGAAACCAGTCGGTGACACTGTCCTCCTCTCTGCAAAGAAACGAGCTGCAGACACTGTCCTCTTCTCTGTGCTGCACAGAAACCAGCTGGTGACACTGTCCTCCGCTCAGTGCTGCACAGAAAACAGCTGGTGACACTGTCCTCCTCTCTGCACTGCACAGAAACCAGCCGGTGACACTGTCCTCCTCTCTCTGCTACACAGAAACCAGCCGGTGACACTGTCCTCCTCTCTCTGCTACACAGAAACCAGTCGGTGACACTGTCCTCCTCTCTGCGCTGCACAGAAACCAGCCGGTGACACTGTCCTCCTCTCCGTGCTACACAGAAACCAGCCAGTGACACTGTCCTCCTCTCTGCACTGCACAGAAACCAGCCGATGACACCGTCCTCCTCTCTGCACTGCACAGAAACCAGCCGGTGACACTGTTGTCCTCTCTGTGCTGCCAAGAAACCAGAAAATGACAATGTCCTCCTCTCTGTACTACACAGAAACCAGCCAGTGACACTGTCCTCCTCTCTGCAAAAACCAGCCAGTGACACTGTCCTCTCTGTGCTGCACAGAAACCAGCCGGTGACGATATCCTCCTCTCTGTGCTGCACAGAAACCAGCCAGTGACACTGTCCTCTTATCTGCGCTGTAAAGAAACCAGCCAGTGACACTGTCCTTCTCTGCGCTGCACAGAAACCAGCCGGTGACACTGTCCTTCCCTCGGCACAGAAACCAGACGGTGACACTGTCCTCCTCTCTGCACAGAAACCAGCCGGAGACACTGTCCTCTTCTCTGTGCTGCACAGAAACCAGCCAGTGACACTGTCATCCCCTCTGTGCTGCACAGAAACCAGCCGATGACACTGTCCTCCTCTCTGCGCTGCACAGAAACCAGCCAGTGACACTGTCCTCCTCTCTGCACTGCACAGAAACCAGCCGGTGACACTGTCCTCCTCTGTGTGCTGCCAAGAAACCAGCCAATGACACTGTCCTCCTCTCTGCACTGCACCGAAAACAGCCAGTGACACTGTCCTCTGTGCTGCACAGAAACCAGCCAGTGACACTGTCCTCCTCTCTGCACTGCACAGCAACCAGCCGGTGACACTGTCCTCTCTATGCTACACCAAAACCAGCAGGTGACACTGTCCTCCTCTGTGTGCTGCCAAGAAACCAGCCAGTGACACTGTCATCCCCTCTGTGCTGCACAGAAACCAGCCGATGACACTGTCCTCCTCTCTGCGCTGCACAGAAACCAGCCAGTGACACTGTCCTCCTCTCTGCACTGCACAGAAACCAGCCGGTGACACTGTCCTCCTATGTGTGCTGCCAAGAAACCAGCCAATGACACTGTCCTCCTCTCTGCACTGCACCGAAACCAGCCAGTGACACTGTCCTCTGTGCTGCACAGAAACCAGCCAGTGACACTGTCCTCCTCTCTGCACTGCACAGCAACCAGCCGGTGACACTGTCCTCTCTATCCTACACCGAAACCAGCAGGTGACACTGTCCTCCTCTCTGTTCTACACAGAAACCAGCCAGTGACACTGTCCTCCTCTCTGCACAAACCAGCCAGTGACACTGTCCTCTCTGTGCTGCACAGAAAACAGCCGGTGACACTGTCCTCCTCTCTGCGCTGCACAGAAACCAGCCGGTGACACTGTCCTCCTCTCTGCGCCGCACAGAAACCAGCAACTGACACTGTCCTCCTCTCTCTGCTGTACAGAAACCAGCCGGACACTGTCCTCCTCTCTGCACAAACCAGCTGGTGACACTGTCCTCTCTGCACAAACCAGCCAGTGACACTGTCCTCTCTGTGCTGCACAGAAACCAGCCGGTGACACTGTCCTCCTCTCTGCGCTGCACAGAAACCAGCAAGTGACACTGTCCTCTTCTCTGTGCTGAACAGAAACCAGCCATTGACACTGTCCTCCCCTTTGTGCTGCACAGAAACCAGCCGGTGACACTCTCCTCCTCTCTCTGCTACACCCAAACCAGCCAGTGAAACTGTCCTCCTCTCTGCACAAACCAGCCAGTGACACTGTCCTCTCTGTGCTGCACAGAAAACAGCCGGTGACGCTGTTCTCCTCTCTGTGCTGCACAGAAACCAGCCGGTGACGCTGTCCTCCTCTCTGTGCTGCACAGAAACCAGCCAGTGACACTGTCCTCTTATCTGCGCTGCACAGAAACAAGCCAGTGACACTGTCCTTCTCTGCGCTGCACAGAAACCAGCCAGTGACATTGTCCTCCTCCCTGCACAGAAACCAGATGGAGAAACTGTCCTCTTCTCTGTGCTGAACAGAAACCAGCTGGTGACACTGTCCTCCCCTTTGTGCTGCACAGAAACCAGCCGATGACACTGTCCTCCTCTCTGCACTGCACAGCAACCAGCCGGTGACACTGTCCTCATCTCTCTGCTACACAGAAACCAGCCGGTGACACTGTCCTCCTCTCTATGCTACACGGAAAGCAGCCAGTGACACTGTCCTCCTCTCTGTGCTACACAGAAACCAGCCAGTGACACTGTCCTCTCTGTGCTGCACAGAAACCAGCCGGTGACACTGTCCTCCTCTCTGCGCTGCACAGAAACCAGCAAGTGACACTGTCCTCCTCTCTGCACTGCACATAAACCAGCCGGTGACACTGTCCTCCTCTCTGCGCTGCACAGAAACCAGCCAGAGACCCTGTCCTTCTCTGTGCTGCACAGAAACCAGCCAGTGACACTGTCCTCCTCTCTCTGCTACACAGAAACCAGCCGGTGACACTGTCCTCCTCTCTGTGCTGCACAGAAACCAGCTGGTGACGCTGTCCTCCTCTCTGTGCAGCACAGAAACCAGCCGGTGACACTGCCTCTTATCTGCGCTGCACAGAAACCAGCAAGTGACACTGTCCTTCTCTGCACTGCACAGAAACCAGCCGGTGACACTGTCCTTCCCTCTGCACAGAAACCAGACGGTGACACTGTCCTCCTCTCTGCAAAGAAACGAGCTGCAGACACTGTCCTCTTCTCTGTGCTGCACAGAAATCAGTCAGTGACGCTGTCCTCCTCTCTGCACAAACCAGCCAGTGACACTGTCCTCTCTGCGCTGCACAGAAACCAGCCGGTGCCACTGTCCTCTTCTCTGTGCTGAACAGAAACCAGCTGGTGACACTGTCCTCCTCTCTGCGCTGCACAGAAACCAGCCGGTGACACTGTCCTCCTCTCTATGCTACACCAAAACCAGCCAGTGACACTGTCCTCCTCTGTGCTGCACAGAAACCAGCCAGTGACACTGTCCTCCTCTCTGCACTGCACAGAAACCAGCCGGTGACACTGTCCTCCTCTCTATGCTACACCGAAACCAGCCAGTGACACTGTCCTCCTCTCTGTGCTACACAGAAACCAGCCAGTGACACTGTCCTCTCTGTGCTGCACAGAAACCAGCCAGTGACACTGTCCTCCTCTCTGCACAAACCAGCCAGTGACACTGTCCTCTCTGTGCTGCACAGAAAACAGCCGGTGACACTGTCCTCCTCCCTGTGCTGCACAGAAAACAGCCGGTGACACTGTCCTCCTCTCTGCGCCGCACAGAAACCAGCAAGTGACAGTGTCCTCCTCTCTCTGCTGCACAGAAACCAGCCAGTGACACTGTCCTCTTATCTTCGTTGCACAGAAACCAGCCAGTGACACTGTCCTTCTCTGCGCTGCAGATAAACCAGCTGGAGACACTATCCTCTTCTCTGTGCTGCACAGAAACCAGTCAGTGATGCTGTCCTCCTCTCTGTGCGGCACAGAAACCAGCCTGTGACACTGTCCTCTTATCTGCGCTGCACAGAAACCAGCCAGTGACACTGTCCTTCTCTGCGCTGCACAGAAACCAGCCGGTGACACTGTCCTTCCCTCTGCACAGAAACCAGACGGTGACACTGTCCTCCTCCCTGCGCAGAAACCATCTGGAGAAACTGTCCTCTTCTCTGTGCTGCACAGAAACCAGCCGATGACACTGTCCTCCTCTCTGCGCTGCACAGAAACCAGCCAGTGACACTGTCCTCCTCTCTGCACTGCACAGCAACCAGCCGGTGACACTGTCCTCATCTCACTGCTACACAGAAACCAGCCGGTGACACTGTCCTCCTCTCTATGCTACACCGAAACCAGCCAGTGACACTGTCCTCCTCTCTGTGCTACACAGAAACCAGTCAGTGACACTGTCCTCTCTGTGCTGCACAGAAACCAGCCGGTGACGCTGTCCTCCTCTCTGTGCTGCACAGAAACCAGCCGGTGACACTGTCCTCCTCTCTGCGCCGCACAGAAACCAGCAAGTGACACTGTCCTCCTCTCTCTGCTGTACAGAAACCAGCCGGACACTGTCCTCCTCTCTGCACAAACCAGCTGGTGACACTGTCCTCTCTGCACAAACCAGCCAGTGACACTGTCCTCTCTGTGCTGCACAGAAACCAGCCGGTGACACTGTCCTCCTCTCTGCGCTGCCCAGAAACCAGCAAGTGACACTGTCCTCTTCTCTGTGCTGAACAGAAACCAGCCATTGACACTGTCCTCCCCTTTGTGCTGCACAGAAACCAGCCGGTGACACTCTCCTCCTCTCTCTGCTACACCCAAACCAGCCAGTGAAACTGTCCTCCTCTCTGCACAAACCAGCCAGTGACACTGTCCTCTCTGTGCTGCACAGAAAACAGCCGGTGACGCTGTTCTCCTCTCTGTGCTGCACAGAAACCAGCCGGTGACGCTGTCCTCCTCTCTGTGCTGCACAGAAACCAGCCAGTGACACTGTCCTCTTATCTGCGCTGCACAGAAACAAGCCAGTGACACTGTCCTTCTCTGCGCTGCACAGAAACCAGCCAGTGACATTGTCCTCCTCCCTGCACAGAAACCAGATGGAGAAACTGTCCTCTTCTCTGTGCTGAACAGAAACCAGCTGGTGACACTGTCCTCCCCTTTGTGCTGCACAGAAACCAGCCGATGACACTGTCCTCCTCTCTGCACTGCACAGCAACCAGCCGGTGACACTGTCCTCATCTCTCTGCTACACAGAAACCAGCCGGTGACACTGTCCTCCTCTCTATGCTACACGGAAAGCAGCCAGTGACACTGTCCTCCTCTCTGTGCTACACAGAAACCAGCCAGTGACACTGTCCTCTCTGTGCTGCACAGAAACCAGCCGGTGACACTGTCCTCCTCTCTGCGCTGCACAGAAACCAGCAAGTGACACTGTCCTCCTCTCTGCACTGCACATAAACCAGCCGGTGACACTGTCCTCCTCTCTGCGCTGCACAGAAACCAGCCAGAGACCCTGTCCTTCTCTGTGCTGCACAGAAACCAGCCAGTGACACTGTCCTCCTCTCTCTGCTACACAGAAACCAGCCGGTGACACTGTCCTCCTCTCTGTGCTGCACAGAAACCAGCTGGTGACGCTGTCCTCCTCTCTGTGCAGCACAGAAACCAGCCGGTGACACTGCCTCTTATCTGCGCTGCACAGAAACCAGCAAGTGACACTGTCCTTCTCTGCACTGCACAGAAACCAGCCGGTGACACTGTCCTTCCCTCTGCACAGAAACCAGACGGTGACACTGTCCTCCTCTCTGCAAAGAAACGAGCTGCAGACACTGTCCTCTTCTCTGTGCTGCACAGAAATCAGTCAGTGACGCTGTCCTCCTCTCTGCACAAACCAGCCAGTGACACTGTCCTCTCTGCGCTGCACAGAAACCAGCCGGTGCCACTGTCCTCTTCTCTGTGCTGAACAGAAACCAGCTGGTGACACTGTCCTCCTCTCTGCGCTGCACAGAAACCAGCCGGTGACACTGTCCTCCTCTCTATGCTACACCAAAACCAGCCAGTGACACTGTCCTCCTCTGTGCTGCACAGAAACCAGCCAGTGACACTGTCCTCCTCTCTGCACTGCACAGAAACCAGCCGGTGACACTGTCCTCCTCTCTATGCTACACCGAAACCAGCCAGTGACACTGTCCTCCTCTCTGTGCTACACAGAAACCAGCCAGTGACACTGTCCTCTCTGTGCTGCACAGAAAGCAGCCAGTGACACTGTCCTCCTCTCTGCACAAACCAGCCAGTGACACTGTCCTCTCTGTGCTGCACAGAAAACAGCCGGTGACACTGTCCTCCTCCCTGTGCTGCACAGAAAACAGCCGGTGACACTGTCCTCCTCTCTGCGCCGCACAGAAACCAGCAAGTGACAGTGTCCTCCTCTCTCTGCTGCACAGAAACCAGCCAGTGACACTGTCCTCTTATCTTCGTTGCACAGAAACCAGCCAGTGACACTGTCCTTCTCTGCGCTGCAGATAAACCAGCTGGAGACACTATCCTCTTCTCTGTGCTGCACAGAAACCAGTCAGTGATGCTGTCCTCCTCTCTGTGCGGCACAGAAACCAGCCTGTGACACTGTCCTCTTATCTGCGCTGCACAGAAACCAGCCAGTGACACTGTCCTTCTCTGCGCTGCACAGAAACCAGCCGGTGACACTGTCCTTCCCTCTGCACAGAAACCAGACGGTGACACTGTCCTCCTCCCTGCGCAGAAACCATCTGGAGAAACTGTCCTCTTCTCTGTGCTGCACAGAAACCAGCCGATGACACTGTCCTCCTCTCTGCGCTGCACAGAAACCAGCCAGTGACACTGTCCTCCTCTCTGCACTGCACAGCAACCAGCCGGTGACACTGTCCTCATCTCACTGCTACACAGAAACCAGCCGGTGACACTGTCCTCCTCTCTATGCTACACCGAAACCAGCCAGTGACACTGTCCTCCTCTCTGTGCTACACAGAAACCAGTCAGTGACACTGTCCTCTCTGTGCTGCACAGAAACCAGCCGGTGACGCTGTCCTCCTCTCTGTGCTGCACAGAAACCAGCCGGTGACACTGTCCTCCTCTCTGCGCCGCACAGAAACCAGCAAGTGACACTGTCCTCCTCTCTCTGCTGTACAGAAACCAGCCGGACACTGTCCTCCTCTCTGCACAAACCAGCTGGTGACACTGTCCTCTCTGCACAAACCAGCCAGTGACACTGTCCTCTCTGTGCTGCACAGAAACCAGCCGGTGACACTGTCCTCCTCTCTGCGCTGCCCAGAAACCAGCAAGTGACACTGTCCTCTTCTCTGTGCTGAACAGAAACCAGCCATTGACACTGTCCTCCCCTTTGTGCTGCACAGAAACCAGCCGGTGACACTCTCCTCCTCTCTCTGCTACACCCAAACCAGCCAGTGAAACTGTCCTCCTCTCTGCACAAACCAGCCAGTGACACTGTCCTCTCTGTGCTGCACAGAAAACAGCCGGTGACGCTGTTCTCCTCTCTGTGCTGCACAGAAACCAGCCGGTGACGCTGTCCTCCTCTCTGTGCTGCACAGAAACCAGCCAGTGACACTGTCCTCTTATCTGCGCTGCACAGAAACAAGCCAGTGACACTGTCCTTCTCTGCGCTGCACAGAAACCAGCCAGTGACATTGTCCTCCTCCCTGCACAGAAACCAGATGGAGAAACTGTCCTCTTCTCTGTGCTGAACAGAAACCAGCTGGTGACACTGTCCTCCCCTTTGTGCTGCACAGAAACCAGCCGATGACACTGTCCTCCTTTCTGCACTGCACAGCAACCAGCCGGTGACACTGTCCTCATCTCTCTGCTACACAGAAACCAGCCGGTGACACTGTCCTCCTCTCTATGCTACACGGAAAGCAGCCAGTGACACTGTCCTCCTCTCTGTGCTACACAGAAACCAGCCAGTGACACTGTCCTCTCTGTGCTGCACAGAAACCAGCCGGTGACACTGTCCTCCTCTCTGCGCTGCACAGAAACCAGCAAGTGACACTGTCCTCCTCTCTGCACTGCACATAAACCAGCCGGTGACACTGTCCTCCTCTCTGCGCTGCACAGAAACCAGCCAGAGACCCTGTCCTTCTCTGTGCTATACAGAAACCAGCCAGTGACACTGTCCTCCTCTCTCTGCTACACAGAAACCAGCCGGTGACACTGTCCTCCTCTCTGTGCTGCACAGAAACCAGCTGGTGACGCTGTCCTCCTCTCTGTGCAGCACAGAAACCAGCCGGTGACACTGCCTCTTATCTGCGCTGCACAGAAACCAGCAAGTGACACTGTCCTTCTCTGCACTGCACAGAAACCAGCCGGTGACACTGTCCTTCCCTCTGCACAGAAACCAGACGGTGACACTGTCCTCCTCTCTGCAAAGAAACGAGCTGCAGACACTGTCCTCTTCTCTGTGCTGCACAGAAACCAGTCAGTGACGCTGTCCTCCTCTCTGCACAAACCAGCCAGTGACACTGTCCTCTCTGCGCTGCACAGAAACCAGCCGGTGCCACTGTCCTCTTCTCTGTGCTGAACAGAAACCAGCTGGTGACACTGTCCTCCTCTCTGCGCTGCACAGAAACCAGCCGGTGACACTGTCCTCCTCTCTATGCTACACCAAAACCAGCCAGTGACACTGTCCTCCTCTGTGCTGCACAGAAACCAGCCAGTGACACTGTCCTCCTCTCTGCACTGCACAGAAACCAGCCAGTGACACTGTCCTCCTCTCTATGCTACACCGAAACCAGCCAGTGACACTGTCCTCCTCTCTGTGCTACACAGAAACCAGCCAGTGACACTGTCCTCTCTGTGCTGCACAGAAACCAGCCAGTGACACTGTCCTCCTCTCTGCACAAACCAGCCAGTGACACTGTCCTCTCTGTGCTGCACAGAAAACAGCCGGTGACACTGTCCTCCTCCCTGTGCTGCACAGAAAACAGCCGGTGACACTGTCCTCCTCTCTGCGCCGCACAGAAACCAGCAAGTGACAGTGTCCTCCTCTCTCTGCTGCACAGAAACCAGCCAGTGACATTGTCCTCTTATCTTCGTTGCACAGAAACCAGCCAGTGACACTGTCCTTCTCTGCGCTGCAGATAAACCAGCTGGAGACACTATCCTCTTCTCTGTGCTGCACAGAAACCAGTCAGTGACGCTGTCCTCCTCTCTGTGCTGCACAGAAACCAGCCAGTGACACTGTCCTCTTATCTGCGCTGCACAGAAACCAGCCAGTGACACTGTCCTTCTCTGCGCTGCACAGAAACCAGCCGGTGACACTGTCCTTCCCTCTGCACAGAAACCAGACGGTGACACTGTCCTCCTCCCTGCGCAGAAACCATCTGGAGAAACTGTCCTCTTCTCTGTGCTGCACAGAAACCAGCCAATGACACTGTCCTCCTCTCTGCGCTGCACAGAAACCAGCCAGTGACACTGTCCTCCTCTCTGCACTGCACAGCAACCAGCCGGTGACACTGTCCTCATCTCACTGCTACACAGAAACCAGCCGGTGACACTGTCCTCCTCTCTATGCTACACCGAAACCAGCCAGTGACACTGTCCTCCTCTCTGTGCTACACAGAAACCAGTCAGTGACACTGTCCTCTCTGTTCTGCACAGAAACCAGCCGGTGACGCTGTCCTCCTCTCTGTGCTGCACAGAAACCAGCACAGAAACCAGCCGGTGACACTGTCCTCCCCTCTGCGCTGCACAGAAACCAGCAAGTAACACTGTCCTTCTCTCTGCACTGCACAGAAACCAGCCGGTGACACTGTCCTCCTCTCTGCGCTGCACAGAAACCAGCCGGTGACACTGTCCTCCTCTCTGCGCTGCACAGAAACCAGCCAGTGACACTGTCCTCTCTGTGTTGCACAGAAACCAGACGGTGACACTGTCCTCCTCTCTGCGCTGCACAGAAACCAGCCAGTGACACTGTCCTCCTCTATGCGCTGCACAGAAACCAGTCGGTGACACTGTCCTCTCTGCGCTGCACAGAAACCAGCCGGTGACACTGTCCTCCTCTCTCTGCTACACAGAAACCAGCCGGTGACACTGTCCTCATCTCTATTCTACACCGAAACCAGCCAGTGACACTGTCCTCCTCTCTGTGCTGCACAAAAACCAGCCGGTGTCACTGTGCTCCTCTCTGCACAAACCAGCCAGTGACACTGTCCTCCTCTCTGCACAGAAACCACCAGCGACACTGTCCTCCTCTCTGCGCTGCACAGAAACCAGCCGGTGACACTGTCCTCCCCTCTGCACAGAAACCAGCCAGCGACACTGTCCTCCTCTCTGCGCTGCACAGAAACCAGCTGGTGACACTGTCCTCCTCTCTGCGCTGCACAGAAACCAGATGGTGACACTGTCCTCCCCTCTGTGCTGCACAGAAACCAGCCGGTGACGCTGTCCTCCCCTCTGCACAGAAACCAGCCGGTGACGCTGTCCTCCTCTCTGCGCTGCACAGAAACCAGACGGTGACACTGTCCTCCTCTCTGCACTGCACAGAAACCAGACGGTGACACTGTCCTCCCCTCTGTGCCTCTGCGCTGCACAGAAACCAGCCGGTGACACTGTCCTCCCCTCTGCACAGAAACCAGCCAGTGACACTGTCCTGTCCTCTATGCTCCACAGAAACCACATGGTAACGCAGTGTGTCTTTCAGCGATGTGACTCGTAGAATTAAGCACCCTCTGCCGTACATCACCAGAATAGTGCAAGGTCCTGATAAGCTCTGTCACCATAAAGGGGCATGAGGAAGAAGGCCCTCATAAGGTCCTTGAACTCAGAAGCGACTTCCAATAACTTTTATCATGCAGAAGAGGGTATTTTATTCTTTATAATACATGGCAACACCATCATCCTTCCAAAGAACACTTAACTCCTTGCTCTCTTGCTCACTCATTTTAAAGAGATTGTATTTTTGGATCTAGAAAGAATAAAAGCACACTCTGTTGCACAACAAAATACACTAAAAAGCATTTAGTATTTTTTTTTTGCTGTTGCACAAATATGTTAGTATTGGTTTCATGTAAACCAGATTAAAAACTGCTGCAGCTCAGAATGTGTAGAAATATGAAGATACATTCGACCTTTCCTGTTCCCACTCACAGTCGAAAATAAACATGTTGCTATAAATCTCCTTCCAGCTGATCACTGTTCATTTTAGAAAAGCAGATCAGAAGAATGAAAAGCCAATTCTGTGTATTCTTGTTCCACTGTAATTATGGTCCCTGTCCTGCCTTTCTCCTTGGATGCTGGTTGTATCAGAAGACATTATAATGTCATAATTCAACTATAATAACTTATTACAGCTGAGCAGCTACACCGCTTTCCTATTACAGGTAACTAGAAATGCCACAGTTGGCTCTAAAAGGACACTAGAGTCTGCCTTTCATACAGACATTGCGGCCTGAGATATTAAAGCATCTCTCGTTCTGCGGTGACCGACACAGGCCTGAGGCGCTCTCCTCTCTGAGCTGCACAGAAACACATTCATGCTGCAAAGTCCTCACAGGAACAACATCCTTGTTATATATCAGCTTCACTTTGTGGTGATTCCAGTTTCTTTCTCTTTGTTTATCTCTTTGTCTTTGACGCATGATGAATTGTTAATAGATTTCTAATCAAACATGGCAAGGAGCCTATCAACCTACAGTTTCCTAATGTGTTCTATACAAATAAATAAAAATTAAATGTAAACACAAAGCAAACTACAAAGCAACAGAGCACCGTGCAGTAGTGAGAATCTGACGCACCAAGAATGGTCCCCGCCAGTCACAGACTGCAGACAACCAGATGCAAACACATGTGAGACACATGCAGGGACCTCTGCGTGATCTCCAGAGCCCATACGGTGCCCTCATGTTTACATTTCTATGACCCACGCAGTGCCCTCATGTCTACCTCTCTATGACCCATGCAGTGCCCTCATGTCTACCTTTCTATGACCCATTCAGTGCCCTCATGTCTACCTTTCTATGACCCATGCAGTGCCCTCATGTCTACCTTTCTATGGTCCATGCAGTGCCCTCATGTCTACCTTTCTATGACCCTTGCAGTGCCCTCATGTCTACCTTTCTATGACCCATGCAGTGCCTCATTTCTATCTCTCTATATCCCATGCAGTGCCTCAATTCTACCTTTCTATGACCCATGCAGTGCCCTCATGTCTACCTCTCTATGACCCATGCAGTGCCCACATTTCTACTTTTCTATGACCCATGCAGTGCCCTCATGTCTACCTTTTTATGATCCATGCAGTGTCCTCTTTTCTACGTTTCTATGACCTATGCAGTGCCCTCATTTCTACCTTTCTATGACCCATGCAGTGCCCTCATTTCTACCTTTCTATGACCCATGCAGTGCCCTCATGTCTACCTTTCTATGATCCATGCAGTGTCCTCTTTTCTACCTCTCTATGACCTATGCAGTGCCCTCATTTCTACCTTTCTATGACCCATGCAGTGCCCTCAATTCTACCTTTCTATGACCCATGCAGTGCCTTAGTTTCTACCTTTTTACATTTTTATGACCCGTGCAGTACCTTATTTCTACATTTCTATGACCCAGGCAGTTCCCTTATTTCTACTTTCTATGATCCACGCAGTGCCCTCATTTCTACTTTCTATGAACTGTGCAGTGCCCTCATTTCTACCTCAATATAACCCATGTTGTGCCCTCATTTCTACCTCAATATAACCCATGCATGCATCATTTCTACCCTTCTGTGACCCATGAAGTGCCTCAATTCTACCTTTCTATGACTCATGTAGTGCCTCAGTTCTATCTTTCTATGACCTAAGCTATGCCATATGACCCATTCAGTGCCTACATTCTACTTTTCTATGACCCATGCAGTGCCCTCATGTCTACCTTTGATAGACACATGCAGTGCCTCATTTCTATCTTTCTAAGGACCATACAGTGGCATCATTTCTACCTTTCTATGACCCATGCAGTGCCCTAATTTCTATCTTTCTATGACTCATAAAGGGCCCTAATTTCCACCTTTCTGTGACCCATACAGTGCCCTCTTTTCCACTTTCTATGACCCATGCAGTGCCCTCATTCTCACCTTTCTATGACCCATATAGTGCCCTCATGTCTACCTCTCTATGACCCATGCACTGCCCTCATTTCTACCTTTCTATGACCCATGCGGTGCCCTCATTTCTACCTTTTCTATGACCCATGCAGTGCCTCATGTCTACCTTTCTATGACCCATGCAGTGCCCTCATTTCTACCTCTCTAAGACCCATGCAGTGCCCTCATGTCTACCTTTCTATGAGCCATGCAGTGCCTCAATTCTACCTTTCTATGACCCATGCAGTGCCCTCATTTCTACCTCTCTATGACCCATGTAGTGCCCTCATGTTTACCTTTCTATGACCCATGCAGTGCCCACATTTCTACTTTTCTGTGACCCATGCAGTGCCCACATGTCTACCTTTCTATGACCCATGATGTGCCCACATGTTTACCTTTCTATGACCCATGCAGTGCCTCATGTCTACCTTTCTATGACCCGGACAGTGCACTCATGTCTACCTTAGATTGACACAAACAGTGCCTCATTTCTACCTTTCTAAGGCTCATGCAGTGCCTCAACTCTATCTTTCTATGTCCTAAGCTGTACCATATGACCCATTCAGTACCTACATTCTACCTTTCTATGACCCATGCAGTGCACTCATGTCTACCTTTGATTGACACATGCAGTGCCTCATTCTACCTTTCTATGACCCATGCAGGGACCTCATTTCTACGTTTGATTGACACATGCAGTGCCTCATTCTACCTTTCTATGACCCATGCAGCACCCTCTTTTCTACTTTCTATGACCCATGCAGTGCCTCATTTCTACCTTTCTATGATCCATGCAGTGCCCTCATTTCTACTTTTCTATGACCCATGCAGCGCCCTCTTTTCTACTTTCTATGAGCCATAAAGTGCCCTCATTTCTACCTTTCTCTGACCCATGCAGTGCAGACCATGCAGTGCAGACGGTCGCTGCAGTGACCTATGCTTCTCTGCCAGCTCCTGAGTTTTTTGTGAACCCCATGAAATGAGTTCATTTCACTGCCCTTGAATACGTCTGAGAACCGAGCCATATTGGAGGCCTTTTGTTGCAACCTGGTGGCCCCTCAGGTAGAGCCTTAAAGCCCGCTGCCTACTGCACACTGATGTAACAGTGTCCAGTGCTCGGGTGTTAAGTGACTATTACTTCATTTACCTATTTATTTTCTACCTGAGATACAGAATGTTTTCTTCCTGTCCCAGGAGCCTCAAGGCACTATCCTGACCTGATCCCCGTGAGACATTGAATGCATTGCACCACTTTGTAAATCTGACAATATGGTGGCGCTAAGGCCGTGCCAGGGGCTTGTTATATACGGAGCAACATTATAGTTAAGTTTTTACAGATAAATACAGAGAGAAAGCACCACTTTCCATAAATGTGACCCTCTGTGTTTTGTCCAGTGACAGTTTTGGCTTAATCTGCCTGCACATGGTATAACATGCAGATCACTCATTGGTATTTTATTTCTAGAGGTCAGTGGACTACTGACACTAAGAACATTTTGTTTCTTCCAGGTCATAATTTGCAAGCCTTCTAATATAGCACAGTGATTTACTTATTGGCATCAAGGAGCTACATGCAAACTGGAATTCATGGGTTTAGATCCTTTTATTCCAAGATTGCAAAGAAGGAATCGTATTGGAATTAATAAAGTCTTGGTAGTGCAGACAACGACAATCACTGTGTTACATTTTATAACCTGACTTTGTTTCCTTGAACATTCTTTCTTTACATATGGGCCCTCATTATGACCCTGACGGTCTGTGGTAATAGGGTGGAAAGTACTGCCAACAGGCTGGCAGTACTTTCCACCATATTATGACATTGGTGGTTTGGCTGAATCCAAACCGCCAATGTACCACACCGACCATCATGTCAGTAACGGCCGCCGGGCTGGAGATATAATTCTCCAGCCAGGCGGCCGTCACGGTGCCGCCTGTGGGATAATGACCCCACCTACCGCCATGGTTTTCATGTCTTCCTTACCACCACAAAAACCATGGCGGTAGGCACTATCAGTGACAGGTCTTCCCCATCCCCACCTCAGCCAAAGACTGTCTACAGGAGCGCAGCTGAGGGCAGGTTACCGGTACAACCAAGGATAGAACGAATAATTATTCTTTGGTTGAGGCTTGCGCGTTCATAGGATGCTCATTCTCGACTATGGGATGGGCGACTGATTGACTTACTGACGTTGACGATTTGTCTTCACTCAGTAAGTGACTATTCAGCACTTGCTGTTGCATTTTGGAATAGGAGAAGTAGTGGTTACGGTCCTGATGAAGCATCATGGGATCATTTGTTGACCATCAAGACGCGAAACATGTTGACCATTTTACTATAGGATTAGGTACACTACCTTTTTCCTCCATGTAGAGTGTAATGGGACATTATCCCCGTATTCACTCCCTTTGTTGTTTTTTTAAATCTTGGCCTGAACCTATCCTGATTCATTAAAGTGATGTTTAAGGCTTAGAGCTAATTTTAACTATTTCAGTCTCTCCTACATACATATATATATATATATATATATATATATATATATATATATATATGTCTTTTCACAGTCAGTATTCCCTTCAGACCCAATTTAAATTTGGCAAACAATCTTCGGTACAGTACCATCCCTATTGTAGGGGTGGTCCGCCAGACATTGCAGCACCGGTCTGACGAGGAGATTGCCCAGTGATGAAGCTTGGCATCCTATTGGGTGTTTGAGGGCTCTCCTGATATCACTGACTGACCCTACATTCTTATTACTATTATTTTTTGGAACAGTGTACCATTTCTACTTTACAGTAAGCCTTGGGAGACTGTACACTGGACCATCAACCTCCCAGTCCCTCTTCTTTTTTTGATACTGGTGTGGCACTGCTGTGGGCAGCAGCGCCACCTTACCGCATCCGCCAGCATCTCCACACCTGGATTTCCGCCATCCGGCTGTGTCATAATACGGCAGATGGCTGGTAGCCGTGGTGACAGTCTTTTGGCGTCCGTCGCTGCAGCGGTAGGCGATTTATATCGCCGATGACATAATGAGGGCCATAATGTTTATAAGTGTAGATGACATGTTTGTAGGAAAGTACCATCTTGCCTGGCATGTTACCCCCATTTTTCACTGTATATATGTTGTTTTAGTTGTATGTGTCACTGGGACCCTGGTAACCCAGGGCCCCAGTGCTCATAAGTGTGCCTGAATGTGTTACCTGTGTAGTGACTAACTGTCTCACTGAGGCTCTGCTAATCAGAACCTCAGTGGTTATGCTCTCTCATTTCTTTCAAATTGTCACTAACAGGCTAGTGACCAATTTTACCAATTTACATTGGCTTACTGGAACACCCTTATAATTCCCTAGTATATGGTACTGAGGTACCCAGGGTATTGGGGTTCCAGGAGATCCCTATGGGCTGCAGCATTTCTTTTGCCACCCATAGGGAGCTCTGACAATTCTTACACAGGCCTGCCACTGCAGCCTGAGTGAAATAATGTCCACGTTATTTCACAGCCATTTTACACTGCACCTAAGTAACTTATAAGTCACCTATATGTCTAACCTTTACCTGGTAAAGGTTAGGTCCAAAGTTACTTAGTGTGAGGGCACCCTGGCACTAGCCAAGGTGCCCCCACATTGTTCAGGGCCAATTCCCCGGACTTTGTGAGTGCGGGGACACCATTACATGCGTGCACTACATATAGGTCACTGCCTATATGTAGCTTCACAATGGTAACTCCGAATATGGCCATGTAACATGTCTAAGATCATGGAATTGCCCCCTCTATGCCATCCTGGCATTGTTGGCACAATTCCATGATCCCAGTGGTCTGTAGCACAGACCCTGGTACTGCCAAACTGCCTTTCCTGGGGTTTCACTGCAGCTGCTGCTGCTGCCAACCCCTCAGACAGGTTTCTGCCCCCCTGGGGTCAAGCCAGGCTTGTCCCAGGATGGCAGAACAAAGGACTTCCTCTGAGAGAGGGTGTTACACCCTCTCCCTTTGGAAAATGGTGTGAAGGCAGGGGAGGAGTAGCCTCCCTCAGCCTCTGGAAATGCTTTGTTGGGCACAGAGGTGCCCAATTCTGCATAAGCCAGTCTACACCGGTTCAGGGGACCCCTTAGCCCTGCTCTGGCGCGAAACTGGAAAAAGGAAAGGGGAGTGACCACTCCCCTGACCTGCACCTCCCCTGGGAGGTGTCCAGAGCTCCTCCAGTGTGCTCCAGACCTCTGCCATCTTGGAAACAGAGGTGCTGCTGGCACACTGGACTGCTCTGAGTGGCCAGTGCCACCAGGTGACGTCAGAGACTCCTTGTGATAGGCTCCTTCAGGTGTTGCTAGCCTATCCTCTCTCCTAGGTAGCCAAACCCTCTTTTCTGGCTATTTAGGGTCTCTGTCTCTGGGGAAACTTTAGATAACGAATGCATGAGCTCAGCCGAGTTCCTCTGCATCTCTCTCTTCACCTTCTGATAAGGAATCGACTGCTGACCGCGCTGGAAGCCTGCAAAACTGCAACATAGTAGCAAAGACGACTACTGCAACTCTGTAACGCTGATCCTGCCGCCTTCTCGACTGTTTTCCTGCTTGTGCATGCTGTGGGGGTAGTCTGCCTCCTCTCTGCACCAGAAGCTCCGAAGAAATCTCCCGGGGGTCGACAGAATCTTTCCCCTGCAACCGCAGGCACCAAAAAGCTGCATTTCCGGTCCCTTGGGTCTCCTCTCAGCACGACGAGCGAGGTCCCTCGAATCCAGCGACTCTGTCCAAGTGACCCCCACAGTCCAGTGACTCTTCAGTCCAAGTTTGGTGGAGGTAAGTCTTTGCCTCACCTCGCTGGGCTGCATTGCTGGGAACCACGAATTTTGCAGCTACTCCGGCCTCTGTGCACTTCCGGCGGAAATCCTTTGTGCACAGCCAAGCCTGGGTCCACGGCACTCTAACCTGCATTGCACGACTTTCTAAGTTGGTCTCCGGCGACGTGGGACTCCTTTGTGCAACTTCGGGTGAGCACCGTTTCATGCATCCTCGTAGTGCCTGTTTCTGGCACGTCTCTGGGTGCTACCTGCTGCTGAGAGGACTCCTAGTCTTGCACGACGTCCCCTCTCTCTCCTGGTCCAATTTGCGACCTCCTGGTCCCTCCAGGGCCACAGCAGCGTCCAAAAACGCTAACCGCACGATTTGCAGCTAGCGAGGCTTGTTGGCCTTCTTTCGGCGGGAAAACACTTTTTCACGACTCTCCATGGCGAGTGGGATCCGTCCACCAAAGGGGAAGTCTCTAGCCCTTTTCGTTCCTGCAGAAACCGCAGCTTCTTCTGTCCAGTAGAAGCTTCCTTTGCACCCGCAGCTGGCATTTCCTGGGCATCTGCCCATCTCCGACTTGCTTGTGACTTTTGGACTTGGTCCCCTTGTTCCACAGGTACCCTAGATTGGAAATCCACAGTTGTTGTATTGTTGGTTTGTGTCTTTCCTGCATTATTCCTCTAACACGACTTCTTTGTCCTTAGGGGAACTTTAGTGCACTTTGCACTCACTTTTCAGGGTCTTGGGGAGGGTTATTCTTCTAACTCTCACTATTTTCTAATAGTCCCAGCAACCCTCTACAAGGTCACATAGGTTTGGGGTCCATTCGTGGTTCGCATTCCACTTTTGGAGTATATGGTTTGTGTTGCCCCTATCCCTATGTTTCCCCATTGCATCCTATTGTAACTATACATTGTTTGCACTGTTTTCTAAGACTATACTGCATATTTTTGCTATTGTGTATATATATCTTGTGTATATTTTCTATCGTCTCACTGAGGGTACACTCTAAGATACTTTGGCATATTGTCATAAAAATAAAGTACCTTTATTTTTAGTATAACTGTGTATTGTGTTTTCTTATGATATTGTGCATATGACACTAAGTGGTACTGTAGTAGCTTCACACGTCTCCTAGTTCAGCCTAAGCTGCTCTGCTAAGCTACCATTATCTATCAGCCTAAGCTGCTAGACACCCTATACACTAATAAGGGATAACTGGGCCTGGTGCAAGGTGCAAGTATCCCTAGGTACTCACTACAAGCCAGTCCAGCCTCCTACATTGGTTGTGCAGCGGTGGGATAAGTGCTTTGAGACTACTTACCACTCTTGTCAGTGTACTTTTCATAAGAGAAAAATATACAAAACAAGGTCAGTGTATATACACATAGCCAAAAAGTTTTGCATTTCCTCTTTTCACTCTTTTCTAAGTGCTGAAAAGTACTTCTAAACTTTCAAAAAGTTCTTAAAAGTTTAAAAAGTTTTTTTTCTGTCTTTCTAAAAAGTTCTGAAAACTTTTTTCTCTTTTTCTATCACTTTAACTCTCTCTAAAAAATGTCTGGCACAGGCCAAAATGTTGATCTGTCCAAACTTGCATATGACCACCTTAGCTGGAAAGGAGAAAGGAGTCTCTGGCCCTCATTCTGACCTTGGCGGTCGGCGGAGAGGCGGCGGTCGGACCGCGAACAGACCGGCGGTATTAAAAATGGCATTCTGACCGCGGCGGTCACCGCCGCGACCGACCGCCACTTCCCCACTCCGACAGCCACGGCGGTCATTACCGACGGGCTGGAGTCTGCGCACTCCGGTCCGGCGGTCGACCCAAGACCGCCAACGGTATCATGACCCTGCTTACCGCCGCGGTTTCTGGCGTTCGGGAACCGCCATGCGAACCATGGCGGTAGGCACTATCGGGGCCAGGGAATTCCTTCCCTGGCACTGATAGGGGTCTCCCCCACCCCCCACTGCCCCCCGAGTCCTCCCCCCACACCCTCCACCCCCCTGCCACCCCCCAGAGGTGGTACGAACCCCCTCCCCACCCCCACCCCGACATGCACATACACGCACCCCGACATGCACACACCCCCAACATGCACATATACACACCCCCTACACACACACATACACAACGGGGACACATACCCGCACACATACATGCCGACATGCGCACCCGCCGAACTACACACATTGCCCATAGGCACAGCAGCACTCCCCGCCCGCATGCACGCACTCACACACCCCCTCTACACACTCACACGCACACCCCCATGCACGCACACATCACACAACACCCCCCCACCCCCTCCCCTCACGGACGATCAACTTACCTTGTGCGCTGGTCCTCCGGGAGGCGACGGGAGCCATAGGGACGTGACCGCCAACAGAAGACCGCCAACAGAAGACCGCCACACAGAAATGTGGGTCGTAATTCTGGGGGCGGTGTTCTGCTGGCGTGGTGGTGGAGGTTGACCAGTCTCCACTTTCCCGCCGACCGCCAGTGTGGCTGCTGGCGGTATTCCGGCGGAACGCTCCCAGCGGTCGGAATACGCGCAGCGGCATACCGCCGCGGTCGGCGGTCTTTACCGCGGCGATAACTCGGCGGTCTTGCGAAAAGACCGCCAAGGTCAGAATGAGGGCCTCTGTGTAGAGAGAGGTTTGAGTGTAGGGAAGAATCCTTCTTTGGAATTATTGCTTAACATGCTTAGATAACAAGATAAGGCCATAGGGGCCACATCTGTTGAAAAAGTAGCAAATGGTTCCCAATCTGATCCAGGGACTCCCCCAGGAAAAGATTCAGGAAAGAAACTTCCTAGCCTGCCCATTACTAGACAGTCTAGCATAGTTGGTAATGATGGAGAGCCTCACCATAGAAATAGTGTCGTCTCACATCATAGCAAAAGCATTTATTCTCACCATACTGGTAGTGATGTTTCTGTTAGCCAAGCTGTTAGGGTGGCTTCTGTAAGGGACAGGTCTCCTTCTGTTCATTCTTCTGTGTCTAAGAATGTCCCTCCCACCAACCCTGATGACAGAATGTTAGAGAGGGAACTCAATAAGTTGAGAGTGGAACAAACCAGACTGAAGCTTAAAAAGCAACAGCTGGATTTGGATAGACAGTCTTTTGAACTAGAGAAAGAAAGACAGAAGTTGGGTTTAGATACCCATGGTGGCAGCAGCAGTATTCCCCATAGTCATCCTGCAAAAGAGCATGATTCCAGGAATCTGCACAAGATAGTTCCCCCTTATAAGGAGGGGGATGACATTAACAAGTGGTTTGCTGCACTTGAGAGGGCCTGTGTTGTACAGGATGTCCCTCAAAGGCAGTGGGCTGCTATCCTATGGCTATCATTTAGTGGAAAAGGTAGGGATAGGCTCCTTACTGTAAAAGAAAATGATGCTAATAATTTCCAAGTTCTTAAGAATGCACTCCTGGATGGTTATGGCTTAACCACTGAACAGTACAGGATAAAGTTCAGAGAGACCAAAAAGGAGTCTTCACAAGACTGGGTTGATTTCATTGACCATTCAGTGAAGGCCTTGGAGGGGTGGTTACATGGCAGTAAAGTTACTGATTATGACAGCCTGTATAACTTGATCCTGAGAGAGCATATTCTTAATAATTGTGTGTCTGATTTGTTGCACCAGTACTTGGTGGACTCTGATCTGACCTCTCCCCAAGAATTGGGAAAGAAGGCAGACAAATAGGTCAGAACAAGGGTGAACAGAAAAGTTCATACAGGGGGTGACAAAGATGGCAACAAAAAGAAGGATGGTAAGTCTTCTGACAAGGGTGGGGACAAATTTAAAAATGAGTCTTGATCAGGCCCACAAAAACACTCTGGTGGGGGTGGTGGGCCCAAATCCTCTTTTAATCAGAACAAGGAAAAGAAACCATGGTGCTATTTATGTAAAATGAAAGGCCATTGGACAACAGATCCCAGTTGTCCAAAGAAAAGCACCAATGCTCCTACCACTACAACCCCTACTGCTACCCCTAGTGTCCCTACTAATAGCAGTGGTGGTGGGAGCAAACCTACTAATAGCCAATCCAAGGGAGTAGCTGGGCTCACTATTGGTAACTTAGTTGGGGTTGGCATTGTTAGGGAGGCCACAGAGGCTGTGTTAGTCTCTGAGGGGGCTATTGATTTAGCCACCTTAGTTGCTTGTCCCCTTAATATGGATAAGTACAAGCAGCTACCCCTAATAAATGGTGTTGAGGTTCAGGCCTACAGGGACACTGGTGCCAGTGTGACTATGGTCATAGAGAAACTGGTCCACCCTGAACAACACCTACTTGGTCACCAGTACCAAGTAACCGATGCTCACAACAACACACTTAGCCACCCCATGGCTGTTGTTAATCTCAACTGGGGGGGGGTTACTGGTCCAAAGAAAGTTGTGGTAGCTTCAGATTTACCTGTAGACTGTCTATTAGGGAATGATTTGGAGACATCAGCTTGGTCAGATGTGGAGTTGGAGGCCCATGCAGCAATGCTGGGCATCCCAGGGCATATTTTTGCTTTAACAAGGGCTCAGGCCAAAAAGCAAAAAGGACAGGGAAGCTTGGATCCTCGAACAATGGACCAAGTGCTCCCTAAAGCTAGGGCTAGTAGAAGCAAACCACTTCCTACTATCCCTCCCTCTACAGTGGATTCAACTTCTGAGGAAGAAGAATTCCCTCCCTGTGCAGAACCTACACCAGAGGAGCTGGAAGCAGACACTGCTGAGCTTTTGGGTGAAGGGGGGCCTGCCAGAGAGGAGCTGAGTGTGGCACAGCAAACCTGTCCCACATTAGAGGGTCTCAGACAGCAAGCTGTCAAACAGGCTAATGGGGATGTCAGTGACTCTCACAGAGTTTACTGGGAGGACAACCTCTTGTACACTGAGCATAGGGATCCTAAACCTGGAGCTGCCAGGAGATTAGTGATTCCTCAGGAGTACAGAAAGTTCCTCCTAACACTGGCACATGACATTCCCCTAGCTGGGCATCTAGGACAAATGAAAACTTGGGACAGGCTTGTTCCCCTGTTTCATTGGCCTAGAATGTCTGAGGACACAAAGGAATTTTGTAAGTCCTGTGAAACCTGTAAAGCCAGTGGCAAGACAGGTGGCACCCCAAAGGCACCCCTTATTCCACTGCCTGTGGTTGGGGTTCCCTTTGAAAGGGTAGGGGTTGACATAGTTGGCCCCCTTGACCCTCCTACTGCTTCAGGCAATAGGTTTATCTTGGTGGTAGTGGACCATGCCACAAGATATCCTGAAGCTATTCCTTTAAGGACCACTACAGCACCTGCAGTGGCAAAGGCCCTCCTGGGAATATTTTCCAGGGTGGGCTTCCCAAAGGAAGTGGTATCAGACAGGGGAAGCAATTTCATGTCTGCATACTTAAAGGCCATGTGGAAGGAGTGTGGTGTAACGTACAAGTTCACAACACCCTATCATCCACAAACAAATGGACTGGTGGAGAGATTTAATAAAACTCTCAAAGGCATGATTATGGGTCTCCCTGAAAAACTCCGCAGGAGATGGGATATCCTTCTACCATGCCTCCTTTTTGCCTACAGGGAGGTACCCCAGAAAGGATTGGGCTTCAGCCCCTTTGAACTTCTTTTTGGACACCCTGTTAGGGGTCCACTCACACTTGTAAAGGAGGGTTGGGAACAACCTTTAAAAGCTCCTAAGCAGGATATTGTGGATTATGTACTTAGCCTCAGATCAAGGATGGCTGAGTACATGAAAAAGGCCAGTAAAAACCTTCAGGCCAGCCAAGAGCTCCAGAAGCAATGGCATGATCAGAAGGCTGTTTTGGTTCAGTACCAACCAGGGCAGAAAGTGTGGGTCTTGGAGCCTGTGGCCCCAAGAGCACTCCAAGATAAATGGAGTGGGCCCCACACAATTGTGGAGAAAAAGGGTGAAGTCACCTATTTAGTTGACTTAGGCACTGCAAGGAGTCCCCTTAGGGTACTCCATGTAAACCGCCTGAAACCCTACTATGACAGGGCTGATCTCACCCTGCTCATGGCAACAGATGAGGGACAGGAAGAAGACAGTGATCCTCTACCTGATCTCTTCTCTTCCACAGAACAAGATGCTCTTGTGGAAGGTGTAGTTTTGGCGGATTGTCTTACTGCTGAGCAGAAAGACAATTGCATAAACCTCCTAGATCAATTCTCTGATCTCTTCTCTACTGTGCTAGGTACCACTTCTTGGTGTGAGCACACTATAGATACTGGAGACAGTTTACCTGTCAAAAGTAAGATCTATAGGCAGCCTGACCATGTCAGGGACTGCATAAAGCAAGAGGTCCAGAAAATGTTAGAACTAGGAGTGGTTGAGCCATCTGACAGTCCATGGGCTTCTCCTGTGGTACTGGTACCAAAACCCCATTCCAAAGATGGAAAGAAGGAAATGCGGTTTTGTGTAGACTATAGAGGTCTCAACTTGGTAACCAAAACTGATGCTCACCCTATACCCAGGGCAGATGAGCTCATAGATACACTGGCATCTGCCAAGTATCTAAGCACTTTTGACTTGACTGCAGGGTATTGGCAGATCAAATTGTCAGAAGATGCTAAACCTAAGACTGCATTTTCAACCATTGGAGGACATTACCAGTTTACTGTAATGCCTTTTGGTTTGAAAAATGCACCTGCCACTTTTCAGAGGTTGGTGAACACAGTCCTGCAAGGGCTGGAAGCTTTCAGTGCAGCATATTTGGACGATATAGCTGTCTTTAGCTCCAGCTGGGATGATCACCTGGTCCACCTATGGAAAGTTTTGGAGGACCTGCAAAAGGCAGGCCTCACTATCAAGGCTTCAAAGTGCCAGATAGGGCAGGGTAAGGTGGTTTATCTGGGACACCTTGTTGGTGGGGAACAGATTGCACCACTACAGGGGAAATTCCAAACAATTATTGATTGGGTTCCCCCTACTACACAGACTCAGGTGAGAGCCTTCCTAGGCCTCACTGGGTATTACAGGAGGTTCATTAAGAACTATGGCTCCATTGCAGCCCCTCTTAATGACCTCACTTCCAAAAAGATGCCTAAAAAGGTATTATGGACAGCAAACTGTCAGAAAGCTTTTGAGGAGCTGAAGCAGGCCATGTGCTCTGCACCTGTCCTGAAAAGCCCTTGTTACTCTAAAAAATTCTATGTCCAAACTGATGCATCTGAATTAGGAGTAGGGGCAGTCCTATCACAACTTAATTCTGAGGGCCAGGATCAACCTGTTGCTTTTATTAGTAGGAGGTTGACCCCTAGAGAAAAGCGTTGGTCTGCCATTGAGAGGGAGGCCTTTGCTGTGGTCTGGGCTCTGAAGAAGTTGAGGCCATACCTGTTTGGCACTCACTTCATTGTTCAGACAGACCACAAACCTCTACTTTGGCTAAAACAAATGAAAGGTGAAAATCCTAAATTGTTGAGGTGGTCCATATCCCTACAGGGAATGGACTATACAGTGGAACATAGACCTGAGAGTAGCCACTCCAATGCAGATGGACTCTCCAGATATTTCCACTTAGACAATGAAGACTCATCAGGTCATGGCTAGTCTTATTGTCCTTCATTTGGGGGGGGGTTGTGTAGGAAAGTACCATCTTGCCTGGCATGTTACTCCCATTTTTCACTGTATATATGTTGTTTTAGTTGTATGTGTCACTGTGACCCTGGTAACCCAGGGCCCCAGTGCTCATAAGTGTGCCTGAATGTGTTACCTGTGTAGTGACTAACTGTCTCACTGAGGCTCTGCTAATCAGAACCTCAGTGGTTATGCTCTCTCATTTCTTTCCAAATTGTCACTAACAGGCTAGTGACCATTTTTACCAATTTACATTGGCTTACTGGAACGCCCTTATAATTCCCTAGTATATGGTACTGAGGTACCCAGGGTATTGGGGTTCCAGGAGATCCCTATGGGCTGCAGCATTTCTTTTGCCACCCATAGGGAGCTCTGACTATTCTTACACAGGCCTGCCACTGCAGCCTGAGTGAAATAACGTCCACGTTATTTCACAGCCATTTTACACTGCACTTAAGTAACTTATAAGTCACCTATATGTCTAACCTTTACCTGGTAAAGGTTAGGTGCAAAGTTACTTAGTGTGAGGGCACCCTGGCACTAGCCAAGGTGCCCCCACATTGTTCAGAGCCAATTCCCTGAACTTTGTGAGTGCGGGGACACCATTACACACGTGCACTACATATAGGTCACTACCTATATGTAGCTTCACAATGGTAACTCCGAAAATGGCCATGTAACATGTCTATGATCATGGAATTGCCCCCTCTATGCCATCCTGGCATAGTTGGCACAATCCCATGATCCCAGTGGTCTGTAGCACAGACCCTGGTACTGCCAAACTGCCCTTCCTGGGGTTTCACTGCAGCTGCTGCTGCTGCCAACCCCTCAGACAGGCATCTGCCCTCCTGGGGTCCAGCCAGGCCTGGCCCAGGATGGCAGAACAAAGAGCTTCCTCTGAGAGAGGGTGTGACACCCTCTCCCTTTGGAAAATGGTGTGAAGGCAGGGTAGGAGTAGCCTCCCCCAGCCTCTGGAAATGCTTTGTTGGGCACAGAGGTGCCCAATTCTGCATAAGCCAGTCTACACCGGTTCAGGGGACCCCTTAGCCCTGCTCTGGCGCGAAACTGGACAAAGGAAAGGGGAGTGACCACTCCCCTGACCTGCACCTCCCCTGGGAGGTGTCCAGAGCTCCTCCAGTGTGCTCCAGACCTCTGCCATCTTGGAAACAGAGGTGCTGCTGGCACACTGGACTGCTCTGAGTGGCCAGTGCCACCAGGTGACGTCAGAGACTCCTTGTTATAGGCTCCTTCAGGTGTTGCTAGCCTATCCTCTCTCCTAGGTAGCCAAACCCTCTTTTCTGGCTATTTAGGGTCTCTGTCTCTGGGGAAACTTTAGATAACGAATGCATGAGCTCAGCCGAGTTCCTCTGCATCTCTCTCTTCACCTTCTGATAAAGAATCGACTGCTGACCGCGCTGGAAGCCTGCAAAACTGCAACATAGTAGCAAAGACGACTACTGCAACTCTGTAACGCTGATCCTGCCGCCTTCTCAACTGTTTTCCTGCTTGTGCATGCTGTGGGGGTAGTCTGCCTCCTCTCTGCACCAGAAGCTCCGAAGAAATCTCCCGTGGGTCGACGGAATCTTCCCCCTGCAACCGCAGGCACCAAAAAGCTGCATTTCCGGTCCCTTGGGTCTCCTCTCAGCACGACGAGCGAGGTCCCTCGAATCCAGCGACTCTGTCCAAGTGACCCCCACAGTCCAGTGACTCTTCAGTCCAAGTTTGGTGGAGGTAAGTCCTTGCCTCACCTCGCTGGGCTGCATTGCTGGGAACCGCGACTTTTGCAGCTACTCCGGCCCCTGTGCACTTCCGGCGTAAATCCTTTGTGCACAGCCAAGCCTGAGTCCACGGCACTCTAACCTGCATTGCACGACTTTCTAAGTTGGTCTCCGGCGACGTGGGACTCCTTTGTGCGACTTCGGGTGAGCACCATTTCACGCATCCTCGTAGTGCCTGTTTCTGGCACTTCTCCGGGTGGTACCTACTGTTGAGGGGGCTCTTTGTCTTGCTCGACGTCTCCTCTCTCTCCTGGTCCAATTTGCGACCTCCTGGTCCCTCCAGGGCCACAGCAGCGTCCAAAAACGCTAACCGCACGATTTGCAGCTAGCAAGGCTTGTTGGCGTTCTTTCGGCAGGAAATCACTTTTGCACGACTTTCCTCGGCGAGTGGGATCTGTCCACCAAAGAGGAAGTCTCTAGCCCTTTTCGTTCCTGCAGAAACCGCAGCTTCTTCTGTGCAGTAGAAGCTTCTTTGCACCCGCAGCTGGCATTTCCTGGGCATCTGCCCATCTCCGACTTGCTTGTGACTTTTGGACTTGGTCCTCTTGTTCCACAGGTACCCTAGATTGGAAATCCACAGTTGTTGCATTGTTGGTTTGTGTCTTTCCTGCATTATTCCTCTAACACAACTTCTTTGTCCTTAGGGGAACTTTAGTGCACTTTGCACTCACTTTTCAGGGTCTTGGGGAGGGTTATTTTTCTAACTCTCACTATTTTCTAATAGTCCCAGCAACCCTCTACAAGGTCACATAGGTTTGGGGTCCATTCGTGGTTTGCATTCCACTTTTGGAGTATATGGTTTGTGTTGCCCCTATCCCTATGTTTCCCCATTGCATCCTATTGTAACTATACATTGTTTGCACTGTTTTCTAAGACTACACTGCATATTTTTGCTATTGTGTATATATATCTTGTGTATATTTTCTATCCTCTCACTGAGGGTACACTCTAAGATACTTTGGCATATTGTCATAAAAATAAAGTACCTTTATTTTTAGTATAACTGTGTATTGTGTTTTCTTATGATATTGTGCATATGACACTAAGTGGTACTGTAGTAGCTTCACACGTCTCCTAGTTCAGCCTAAGCTGCTCTGCTAAGCTACCATTATCTATCAGCCTAAGCTGCTAGACACCCTATACACTAATAAGGAATAACTGGGCCTGGTGCAAGGTGCAAGTATCCCTAGGTACTCACTACAAGCCAGTCCAGCCTCCTACAATGTTATACCTTCTAGCCCTCATGCTCTTATGTAACAATCCCTGTACATTGTTTACACACTTGTATGCTTTATTGACCGTCTGAGTGTGATGTGAGTGTGGGTGACCCCCTGACCTGCGGTGACCCCCTGCCCTGCTTTGGGCCAGGAGTACACTTCGGCTCCACCAGCCTGCCTCCGTGCCCTGGATCCCACCGTCACTGCAAACAGAAGAAGTTCGAGGCCCTCCACCACCCGCAGTCACCCGCCTGCACCTCATCCCTGCTGCCTAGTGGTAGGCGTGTCTGGTATTTCGTTCCGCAGATTGTATTTCGTTTTCTGTATTTAATTTTCGTTTTTAGAATTGTTTATTTACCTGGACTGTGACCTTTTTGTGCCCGCCTTGTTTTCGCTCTCAAATTGTGCCAGTTTTCTTTTCCAGCTCTCGCCGGTTCATGTAAAATCCATCCGCTGCGTCCCCTGTTGCCCGCCTCCCTTGTGCCCCCATTGGACACGCCCTACTGCCTCCCAGCTGCTCCTCCCTCCCACCTCCACTTCTTCATGGCAGCCACTGGCGCACCAGAGGCGCACCATAGGCAAGCCCGAGCCCGTGCCCAGCGCCCGTCCCCCTGATCCACGCTCCTCCAACCCCCCGAAGAACCACTACTCCTCCACAGAACTCCTTGCTCTCAACCCAGGCCCGCATCCTGCTTGCGCCCAAACACACACAGACCTTTCACATGCCACTTATGCCATTTCTCCTATACTCACACCAACACCAGCAACACCAACAAGCACCGCAACAACACCAAACCCCGCAATCACCTCAACTGCACCCTCCTTAACACCCTCTCCGTCCACAAGCACTCCATCGAGCTTTGGGACCTGCTCACCACAAACTCCCCTGACATCTACTTCCTCACTGAAACATGGATGAACTCCTCATCAGAACCCGACATCGCCATAGCCATCCCAGAGGGTTACAAAATCACCCATAGAGACCGCACCAACAAACTAGGAGGAGGTATCGCCATAATATACAAGAACTCCATCAAAATCTCCACCAACACCAACAACACCCTAGACAACTCTGAACTCCTACACTTTCAAATACAAATCAACGCCAACACCACCCTTAGAGGAACCCTCATCTACAGGCCACCAGGACCCCGCCCCCAATTCTGGGACACCATCGCCGATACCATCAGCTCCCACACCCTCACCTCCACAAACTACATACTCATTGGTGACTGCAACTTTCACCCGGAAAGCACCCATGACTGCAACACCACAGCCCTGCTGGACAACCTCACAAACCTCGGCCTCAAGCAACTGGTCACCACACCCACCCACTCAGCGGGACACACGCTAGATGCCATCTTTACCTCCAGCAGCCACATCACCTTCGCTCACACCACCGAACTCCACTGGACTGACTACCACAGTGTCCACTTCTCCTTCATGAAACCCACCACCCACCACCGACAACACACTACACCCTACCGCAAGTGGAACAAGATCTCCAAGGATCTCCAACCTCGTACAAGCTCCACCTCCCATCACCAATGACCCCAACACCGCCCCCCACAACCTCACACGATGGCTAGAAACCTGCGCAGACTCCCTCGCCCCTTTGAAAACAAACAACAACACCCGCACCATGAAGACCGCCCCCTGGTTCACCATAGAACTTGAATCTTCCAAATGAGAATGACGAAAAATTGAGAAAGCCTGGCGCCAGGAACCCTCAATGAGCAACTTCTCCGCCTTCAAAACAGCCATACGCAAACACCACCAACTCATCCGGACCACCAAACTGTCCTTCTACAAAGAACGCATAGACAACAACACGCACAACAGCAAGGAACTCTTTGCCATCATCAAAGAACTCACCAAGCTCAAATCCTGCACCATCGACCCTCCACAATCCCAAGACCTTTGCAACTCCCTCTCCAACTACTTCCACTGCAAAATCGCAGACATACACGACAGCTTCACATCATCAGCACCCACTGACACAACCAACACTACAACACCCTGCCGCACCAACCGACTGAACACCTGGACCCCCACCAATGCCGAAGAAATCGGCAAAACCATGAACTCCATCCACTCAGGCTCCCCAACAGACCCGTGCCCTCAACAAAGCCAGCCAAATCATCACTCCCCAGCTCCGTGCCGTCATCAACAGTTCCTTCGACACAGCAACGTCCCCAGATATTTGGAAGCACGCCGAAGTCAACGCTCTTCTCAAAAAACCCAAAGCAGACCCGGAAGACCTTACAAAGTACCAACCCATTTCTCTTCTCTCCTTCCCCGCAAAGGTCGCTGAGAAGATAGTTAGCGCACAACTGTCTCAACGCCTCCCAGTCTGGATTCACAAGAACCACAGCACTGAGACTGCCCTCATTGCCTGCACAGACGACGTCAGGACCAGAGTGGACAAGGGCGAGACCGTCGCCCCAATACTACTAGACCTCTCTGCAGCTTTTGGCTCACCTCTTTCCTCTCCGAAAGAACTCAAAGAGTTTGCCTCCCTCCTTTCCGGTCTACAGCCACCAAGATCATCTGTGGGGTCCGCCAAGGATCCACCCCCACCCCCACCCTCTTCAACATCAACATGGCTCCTCTCGCCAACATCCTCCGTCCCTACGGCATCACCATCATTTCATACGCTGATGACACCCAGGTCATCATCTCCCTCACCAGGAACCCAGCCACCGCCAAAATTAACCTGCACACCAGACTCCTCGACAACAAGCCACCTCAAATTGAACTCAAACAAAACAGAGATCATCATCTTCGGCCCCAACAGGACAGCATGGAACGACTCCTGGTGGCCCACCACCCTCAGACCACCCCCTACACCCACCACACACGCATGCAACCTTGGCATCATACTGGACTCATCCCTCTCTATGACCTAGCAAATCAACACCATATCATCCTCCTGCTTCAACACCCTTCGCATGCTACGCAAGACTTTCAAATGGATACCTTTAGAAACAAGAAGAACAGTCACCCACGCCCTCATTAGCAGTAGACTGGACTACGGCAACGTCCTCTACACAGGGACCACAGCCAAGCTTCAAAGAAAACTCCAGAAAATCCAGAATGCAGCCGCACGTCTCATCCTCAACCTCCCTCGCCACAAACACATATCCACCCACCTCAGATCCCTAAACTGTTTGTCTATCAACAAAGGGATCATTTTCAAAGTCCTCGTCCTTGTTCACAAAGCCCTCCACGACATTGGACCGACCTATCTCAAGGAACGAGTAAACTTCCACATACCAACTCGCCAGGTCCGCTCTGCCGACCTCACCTTCACTACAGTCCCCCGCATCCAACGCACCACCACCAGCGGCAGATCCTTCTCCCACCTTGCTGCCAAGACCTGGAACTCCCTCCCCACCAACCTACGCAAGACCCAGGACCTCCTAACCTTCAGAAAGCACCTAAAAATATGCCTTTTCGAGCAGTAAAGGCCCCTTCCCTCCCAGTGCCTTGAGGCCCTACCAGGTGAGTAGCGCGCGTAAGAAATTATTTGATTGATTGATGTAAAGCACTCTGACCCTCTATACTGACAGGGCACACACATGTGAAGTTAAGTAAAGTAAATGTATCCTTACTTGTATAGTCTCACCTTGTTAATGTTTTGGGACTCAATATTATTTCACAACATTTGGGTAACACAATTTATTGAAATTTGTATTTATGTGGAACATCCCAGGGGGTTGGGCCAAGCCGGTGGTTACTGGTAGAATCTGTGGTTAATACTTTTGTTTACTATTCGTGCCTGATGGCCTGAGACACTATTTCATTCTAACTAAATACCAGATGCATGCTTTTTGTACATTTATGTCTTCATTTGGGACATAACTCAGAAGGAACAGCACTCAATGGCTGATAAATGTGGAGCATGTCTCAACAGCATGTGCAGCCATCCGCAGTCTCTTCAGATTTCACCCATATTTATTTTCTTCAGCTGTGTTTCCTTATACTATGCAGTCATGAATGTGGAATTTCCCACCCCCACCATAGTCCTCGGAAATGTACTTCATTTCAAGTGATCTCACTAAAATGGGAAAGTTCAATTGCCACATCAGTATAGTACTGGGTTTGACTTTAACAAGTCGGGCATAAGTACTATAAGTAATATATGTTTTATCTAGTAATGTATTGTAGTACTTGTAAAGTGCTTCACAACTGTCATGAGGTCCCTAAGGCACTTTCTTTGTAGTTGAATAACTTGGTATAATAGGTGTTAGTTTATAGTGTAACATACGTGCAGTTGGTTTAGTGTTGTACATGAGATTTGACAGTGTGCTTCAATCGTGTTGCAGGTACTGTGTAGTAACGTTTATGCAGGAAAGTGATTGTGAAAACAATATAGGATCTGAGATTGCAAATATGTCTCTTTACATCTTATAACTTGCACCTGACAGATCATGTGTAAAGTAGCAGCCAAGAGATGCACAGAGATGAAACATTGCCCAACTCCCTACTGCACTTATGTCATGCAAGTGAGATGTTTCAGCAGAGAATCCAGTCTCTCCCTACACCCTGCTAGGCATATTTGTCTTCAAAGAGAGACGTGTCAGAGAAGAGGCCAGTCCCTCCCCACACCCTACTCAGCACTTTTCTCATCCAAGAGAGAGGTCCCAACAGAGATGCCAGTCCTTCTACAGAACCTAGTATGCAAACCTGTCATCCAAGAGAGTTGTAGAGGCCAGTCCATCCCCAGGCCCCATCTGTCTTCCAACAGAAAGGGGTCAGCAAAGAGTTCAGTCCCTCCAACATCCTACTGTGTACTTCTTTCATGTGAGAAAGGTCTCAGCGGAGACACCAGACTCTCACCACACCCTAGTATGCACACCCATCATTCAGGAGATAGGTGTCATGCTCCACTACTCACTTTGTTATGCAAGCAAGACATTTAATCAGAGAGACTAGTCCCTTCCAATGCCCCAGCATGCACACCCTTCGTCCAAGACAGAGGTCCCAGTGGAGAGGGCAGCTACTCCTCACACCATAATATGCACCACTGTCTTCCAGGAAAGATGTCTCAGAAGAGAGAAACATCCCTCTCCTCACCCTGTTATGCACACCTGTCATCCAAGAGAGGTCTTAACAGAGAGGCCAGTCCCTCCCTACACCCTTCTATAAAACCATCATCCAAGGGAGAGGCCTCAAGGAAAGAACACTCCCTCTCCAAAACCCACTATGCACTTCTGTCAGGCAAGAAAGAGTCCTCTGCGGCGAGTCAAGTTCCTTCCAACACCCTACCATGCTTAACTGGTAGAGAGTCCAACCCCTCCCCATGCCCTACTAATAACTTCTGTCAAGCAAGAGAGAGGGCTCAGCAAAGAGGCAAGTCATCCTTTCTCTCACTAGCCTACTATGCACCAGCATCATCCAAGAGAGCTGTCTCAGTGTAGAGTCAAGGGTCTCCCCACACCCTGCGATGGGCTTTTGGCATGCATAAGAAAGGTCTAAGCAGAGAGGTCAGTTCCTCCATACATTCTAATACATATGTTTGAGGAGGGTTCTTAGCGGAAAGGCTGGAACTACATTCTTCATAGATTTTTCCCACACTCTAGCATGCACACCCGATGCCCTGAGGAGGGGTCTCATTGGTGAGGTTGGTCCTTTCTCACACCGTGTGAAACACACCTGTTACTCTGTAGAGTTCTCTGAACCATGCATGCCGGTCACCCTGGGGAGATATGTTTGCAGAGCAGGAAGTTTCTTGCAATGCACAGTTATTAGCCATATTATATAGACGGGATGTTTCAGCCTGCTAGATGCGAGGGAGCTTTAGAAAAAACAATCAGCTAATGTGGAGCTTTAACAAAAAACAATCAGCTAATGTAGAAATAGGGTGGCTCTGAAAAGAGCCTTTGTGTTTATAGTGTATACTATACAGTTAGATGGCAAACTGGATGCATAGATCCAGATATTTTTATGATATTGTTACTGATAATTGTGTCACAATGAAAAAATGATTACATTTGTTTTTGTTTTTTATTGAAGTTCTAGAAGTGACTTATGAATCAAGGAGAAAATCAGAAGAAGTAGAAGAAGAGGCAAATCTATTATGAGCAATCCTGTAGAGTTTGAAGACAGTCCAAAGAGTGGAAAGATGGTAAAATAAAACATTGCATTCTAGTAAAAGCACACAATCTTTCATTTAAAAAAGTTAGTAACCACATGTAACTTTTCTCATGTTGCGTTAGTTGTAATACAAAAGTATGAATATCTTACAAAAGATGTTATTCTTCCCAAAAATGCAAAAAATACAAAAGAAACCTAGCAGCAAAAAAGATTAAGGAGCAAGAAATTAAAAAAACGTCATCAGAAGTTCTTCCGTAGTACAGTAGTCTCAATGTTATGGGAAACATGAAGAGTGTGAGAAGGAGAAAAACATTACAGTAGCAGAAATAGTTTGTTGAGTGTCTATAGAGAAGGCATTTGTTTTAAAGAGAAAGCTATTCACTTTTTGTCAAAAGGTGCAAATTAATAAAACAAATGTTTCAACTACTTTCCAGGGACAGTGGAGAAACAGTGCCAGTGGTGAGGCATTTTTACTGAGGAAAGTTACTTTTTTAAGAATGATTTAAGCTTTGCAATTGACATAGATGCTTGTGTATATGAAATGAATGAGGGTACACCAATTGAGAAAGAAAAAATTGCACCTACAAATGTAGAAGAAGATATAATCAATTAAGTTCCTGATAGCGGAGGGGAATACTCTGTCACAAACATGACGGTTATCCTATCCACAGTATTACAATACTATTATTTCCTATGGAGATCCTAATTTGACCAGCGGGATATCCTCTACGTTTTTAATGGAGTATCCCATCTGCCGAGATCTAAATAAGGCCCATAGTCTTAGGTCAACATTGTCAACATCCAGTTTTCGAGTGTAAGTGCAGGAAAATTTGAAACATAAAACAAGAGTCTATTGAGAAACTCAGAAAATTCTTGGCTGAGTACAGCAGAGGAACTATCGAACAAAGAATTAAGACACAGATATATTGCTGACAAAACTTTAATGGCATTCATTGGCTTTTTTATCACTACAGATTTGTTGCAGTAGTTTCCATCACATACGGATGCTGTCTGTTCACCGCACTAAAATACTTAACCTAGTAGAAGGTTGTATTTAGTCAATTGTCCTGCCCTTTATCTTCAAAAATGAAATAAATTGTTACTAAGAGGTATTTATTGTTAACTGTCCTTGGTAAAAGTTGATATTTAGATGACAAATATTTGGCCTGAAAGGCCAACTGAAGAGAATGAGGAGAATGTGTAGATGAACAATTACATTTCCTGTGCAAACAACGTTTTAGAAACATTTGAAACTAAAACTGCTGCATTTGCTACAAGCTCTGCAGAACTTTGTTATAAAGTTTGTGTTTGCTCTTATGCTTTCTGGACAAAATCTATGGGGAATGTAGCACAAGTCCAATCGACTGCATAGGTCAATCAACAGCCAGATGCATGTGTCAATGACCAACCAGCTCCATGCAGTGGTGCATGGCTTGCTACATGCATCTATGACCAGCCAGCTGCTTCACTGAATCTGTGACCCATCAAGCTACAGACACACTGAAGACTGTGTATAGACCACAGCAGTCGGCTCTATTGAAGTGGGACCAGCTCTCAGATCAATATGAGGTTAGGTTAATGCTAGCACACAAAAGAGCTGCAGGCACACCAAGCACAGTGCTGAATACTGCTGAACAAGCACAGACTGATCTGATACTTCTGTAACTTTGACATGGAATATCAGTGTTGTTTGAAGATGATGCGGGCCCCCTTTGAGGGTGTTCTTCTGGGTTTTACAACTGCACACATCTTCCTAGCGCCTCGCCTTGCTGGATTGGGAGCAATGCAGGCAGAAGCAGCGGAAACATGTTGAATAGAGTGGGACGCCACTGTGCAATGGATGAATTCCTGCATCCAGGTACCTCCTGTTGCTGCTGGCAAAGAGTACCCCACTGGCACCAAATATTCATGACCCATGAACATCTGTCACTGCATGTCCAGGGTAAAAGTCTTTGATGCCACTGTGTGCATGACCAGCTGCAGGCACTAAAGAACCAAGGTGAGCTGCAGGAAGAGCTGGGGCAAGCCAACACCTCCCCTACAGCCACTTGTGAACTGGTGGGATGGGGGGGCACTAGTGTTAGAGGGAGACACAACAAGGGGTGCAGAGAGAGGGGCAGAGAAGCAGCCAGCTACAGACTTACCTGCACTGTCCACATAAAGAAGAGGCTACTGTCCTTATGCAGGTCACGTGACCGGAGAGGCAGCCGGCTCCAGTCTTACCTGTACTGTCCACATAAAGAAGAGGCCACTGTCCTTATGCAGGTCACATGACCAGAGAGGCATCCAGCTCCAGCCTTGCTGCACTGTCCACATAAAGAAGAGGCCACTGTCCTTATGCAGGTCACGTGACCAGAGAGGCAGCCAGTTCCAGCCTTGCCTGCACTGTCCACATACAGAAGAGGCTTCTGTCCTTATGCAGGTCACATGACCACTGCACAATGAATCCCTCCTGTGTCTGTGCGCTGACAAAGCCCCTGTAACTAATGACATATATCCAGTGTTGAAAGGGTTCAAGCACAAAGTCTGCTTATGTATGCTCAAATGATTGCAAATGACCTTCAGAGATCATGTGTAATTGTATATTGATACCTGTAATGTCACTAAACATGGGGTCCTTCAGAATCAGTGCTTTTTAATTTGAAGTCTCACATTTCCCCGCGCAGGTGAGTGTGGTGCACATGGCTGCATGACCCCAACATCTTGTGAGTAGAATGTCATGTATGGACCCCTGAGAGCAAGGCAGGATTGCCATCTTCTGTTTGTAAGAGTTCAGAATGCTCCTTTCCAAATCCACTTCTACAGCTTTGTGTCAACAGATTTCCAACTTCTGAGGTGTGTGCTTGGTGGTGACTTCATAGGAGGTGCTTGGTGGTGACTTCATAGGAGGAGCTTCCTGAAACCACTGATTGTGGCTGGTGCTTATAGTTCAGAGCAGGGGTGGGATGAAAAGTCTCCCACGAGGCTCCAGAGGATGTGAGCTTGAGAGCGCAAGCGAGATTTGGCATCCCCCTTGTGTAATTTCCTAACACTCAAGTGGCTGTGCAGTCTTGCACAACGCATGGTGCCGTTTGCGTTAATTTTCAGCTCTGCTCGTCTCACCGGCACTAAACTGCAGTGCAAGCAGTGCAAACTGCATATTTTCCGTCCGTTGGCAAAATTCTATGGAACTTCACTGAGTGTTTCTGTAGCTCTGTGGAATTCTATGGAGTGAAATGCAGCAAGTCCTGCATACCCCTAGATCTGAGGACTTCAGCCAGGATGTTGACAAGTCACATTTGAATCTTGTATTTTTACAGCCCAGCCCAAGACGTTAAGGGCCGAATTTAAGAAAAGTGGTGCTGCATCCAATGAAGTGCCGCTTTTCTTCCCCCCACCAACGTCACCATGTGTGCACCGTATTTATGATACGGTGCACCATGGCAATATTAGGAACAATGGCATCAAAATGATTGACGCTATTTTGGTGCTTTGCTCAACTAGAGTAAAAAATGTTGATGCTAGTGGAGCAAATTGTAAGGAGGCCATTTGATTAAAATGGGTGAGTCCTATTAAAAATGATGGTAAAAATGGTGCAATTAAATCTTATAGATCTCCTTGCGCGTAACACTCCTTTGCATACATTATGCCTGACGCATGCATAATGTGGCGCAAAGAGTTACTAAGTAAGCTATGTAAATATCGCACAGCAATTTGCAAGCCTAACGCCACATTAGCGTAAACAATAACATCTTAAAGTTGGGCCCAAGTTCTTATGGACAACGTACCACATACCAAGTGAAATCAGGGTGTCACAAATAATTTCATGAGCTCAACTTTGCACCAGTTATTAGCAGTATTTCAGTTTTTCCAATTAATCCAATACTTTGAGAAGACAGAAAACAGTGTGTTTATGTCCATAAGGTCTGGGATGTGAACTTTAGCCATAACAGAGTGGGGAGAACACAAGAATGCCTTCTGGGATCCTGCCACTGTCACAGCACCATGAATGATGACTGATAGACATGTTGCTGTTATAAGAGGGTCCAGTGGCAGCTGAAACTCTAATGGGACAGGGGACACCTGTGTGAGTACTCTGATTAATTGGAAAATAAGTATAAATAAAAACTTCACAGATGCCGGCATGCCGCAGGGGAGGAGAAGACCCCGGAGATGCCAGCGTGTGTGGGAGAAAAGGAGAGGAATTCAGAGACGGCAGCGTGTGCAGTGGAGAAGGAGAGGAATCGAGAGGCGACTGCGTGTGCAGTGGAGAAGGAGAGGAATCGAGAGACGGCAGCGTGTGCAGTGGAGAAGGAGAGGAGTTTGGAGACGGCAGCGTGTGCAGTGGAGAAGGAGAGGAATCGAGAGGCGGCAGCGTGTGCAGTGGGGAAGGAAAGGAATTGAGAGGCAGCAGCGTGTGCAGTGGAGAAGGAGAGGAGTTCAGAGACGGCAGCGTGTGCAGTGGAGAAGGAGAGGAGTTCGGAGACGGCAGCGTGTGCAGTGGAGAAGGAGAGGAGTTCGGAGGCGGCAGAGTGTGCAGTGGAGAGGGAGAGGAATCGAGAGGCGGCAGCGTGTGCAGTGGAGAAGGAGAGGTGTTCGGAGACGGCAGCGTGTGCAGTGGAGAAGGGGAGGAGTTCGGAGGCGGCAGCGTGTGCAGTGGAGAAGGAGAGGAGTTCGGAGGCGGCAGCGTGTGCAGTGGAGAAGGGGAGGAGTTCGGAGGCGGCAGCGTGTGCTGTGGAGAAGGAGAGGAATCGAGAGGCGGCAGCGTGTGCAGTGGGGAAGGAGAGGAGTTCGGAGACGGCAGTCTGTGCAGTGAAGAAGGAGAGGAGTTTGGAGACGGCAGCCTGTGCAGTGGAGAAGGAGAGGAATCGAGAGGCAGCTGCGTGTGGATGCGGATTAAATCCTGGGAGCCCGTGAAGAAGACGCTCCAAACGAAGACGGCGGGCCGGAGGGCACATCCGACTACGGAGAGAGAAGACGCTCGGAGGCCGGACACGTTCTGAGAAGAACGTGGCCCATTCAGGTACGAAGTTCGCCCTCCTTGGGACACGGGGAGAAGGGGTTTTGAGATAGAAAGGGGGAGAGGGGTGAGAAAGGGAGGCGCAAATAAAGAATCTTGAGCAGCGGGCACATTAAAAATAAAAAGATAAAACGAAGATCACAGAAAGAAGCTATGACTCATAGTAATGAAGATTACTAGTAAGGGACCACCTTATTAGCTACCTCGTGTGTCTTCCTCATCCCAGTCCTAAAAAGTGAGCAAGCATCTAATTTATAAAAAATACGAGGCGGGAAGCAGTGTTATCTTTTTGAAAATCTTCTCTGGAGAAGGAGCATTATTTCTTTTTTACTCTCCATTATCACAATTATTTGCCTGGAAGTGATGGACAGTAAAAAAACAGCTATATGTCCACCCCAAAATATATATATAATTTTTGTATGGACTTTAATCCGTAGGGCTGTCGGAGACGTTTGGCCACAGCAGTGACGGAGTGATCACTGCTGTGGCCAAACTCAAGGTCCAGATCAGGCGGCAGGCGGAGAACTCTGTCACCTTGTTAGTTCTAGAGTGGCACACAATCACAAACAACTAGAACACAATTTTCCCTCTCTGGTCCAGGAAAACCTAGAGTTCCTTGTTTTCATTTTTTTCAAAATATCTTTCCCTAAAACAAAAAGGTCTAAATAAATCCCTGCAAGGGTTAATGAGGGATGTTTGCACCTGAAATCAGAGACAAAAGAAGCCCTGAAGAATAAGTAATACACAGTAAGCCATTCCTTACGGGAAGGAAACCCTCCCCTCTGGTGCCCACATATCTTCATGGGTGGTTCCCTCCCCCCGAGGCCCTTCTCTCCAGGGCGGGACTCCCCCCTTCCTGAAGCCTCTCTCAGGCCGCTTTAACTTTCCGTTCTCAGGATCCCTCAGTTGACACCCAGAGCCGACAGTCACAGATGGAGTTTGTCACTTCTTGATCACAACATATTGTGTGTCTAGTTCCTGCTGCTGACTGTGGTGTTTGTGGGTAGGTTGTGGTATTTCACACACCAAGTGTGACACGAGGAAGCACATGTGTCTGGGGTGGGATTTAGTGACATGTTGTGCATTATTCCCTGGCATGTCTTGTGGACGCCTCCAATATATAGATACACTTGGGCTAATATATTTAATGTTTTACAGAACACGCTTGTAATTTACCTTTCATTTATTCTCCACAGGTGCAGAAACCAGTAACCAGGTCCTGCAGCCTCTGGGGTCAGAAGTCACAGAGGAGGGACTGTGGAGGTCACCTGTGACCACACCATCACCGACCCCCAGTACCTCACCCAGTAACAGCACTTGCCTGGGGGGGTCTCCCGAGCTCCTGATTTCTGGGTACAGCTTTAACGAGACCATTGGTCGTCTCTCAATGTACATCACCAAGGACCGTGTGTCCACTACTCTGAGGATCCGTGGAGCTGCAGTGAGGGACGCTGCTGTGTATTACTGTGGTGTGAGGGACACAGTGAGGGAAGTGAGGGGAAACCTGCACAAAAACAGGTGCGGAGAACCGTGGGCAGTTTCAGGAGCAACCCTGGAGTGTGTGTCTCTGGCACCACCTGGTGGAGTAATGTTTATAAATACTCAATAAAAAGCATTGACATAAACACAAGGTAACTCTACGTGGCTTAGTAAATCTGATTTAAGGGCTTGTTCCATTCTGTGACGCAAGGGTAATGCAAGCCTTTGATAAATCTGGGCATAAGTGTTCACACTAATGACACATACAGAGCTGAATTAAGTTTCTATATCCTAAATTAGTTAATAAAACAAGCTTAGTACTACAGAAACATTGTTTACAACAAACACTGGATGAAAAATATTCAAAATGCCAGCCAAATGAATGAAGCATTGCCAAGTCTATATTTTTTTTAGTGTTAGTGAAATTGCTTTTTTATTCAATTACTTGTTTGTGAGAGTATTTTTATGAATGGGTGAATTTAAGAATTGGTCAAAGGTTGAATGGATTGATGGAAACATGAGTACACTGGTGATGAACAGTGAGTGACTTGAAGATGAATGAATGCATTGGCAGTAACAGGTGCAGGACTAAGAGGCTGGTATAAGTGGTGAGTCAATGAACAGCTGAATGGGCAGTGTCAGGGTGTAAACAAAGTACAATTGAGTGTATTGATAATGTGAGGTGGGACAAAGAAAGTGTATGAGGGCAAAGCTGGTGTGTGTGGGGCCCTGTGCCAGTATGTGGTTGAACAGTGTGTGATTGGATAGTGTGTGGTTGGGCAGAGTACGGTTGGGCAGTGTGTGGTTGGGAAGTGTGTGAGGGTCTAGGGCAGTGTGTGGTTTGGCAGTGTATGGAGGCCTTGGATAGTGTGTGGTTGGGCAATGTTTGGTTGGACAGTGTGTGGTTAGGCAGTGTGTCGTTAGGAAGTGTATAGTTGGATAGTGTGTAATTGGGCAGTGTGTGGTTGGGCAGTGTGTGGCTGGACAGTGTGTGGTTAGGGGCACTGTGTGCTTGTGCAGCATGTGCTTGGTAGTGTGTGGTTGGGCACTTTGTGGGGGCCAGGGGCAGTATCTGGTTGAACAGTGTGTGAATGGGCAGTATGTGGTTAAGCAGTGTGTCAATAGGCAGTGTGTGGGCGGGCCAGTGTGTAGTTGTGAGTTTTTGGGGGCCTGGGACAGTGTGTCATTGGGCACTATGCAGTCAGGCAGTGTGAGGTTGGGCAGTCTGTGGTTGGCAGTGTTTGGCTGGGCAATGTGTGGTGGGGCAAGTATCGTTGGGCAGTCTGTCGTTGGGCAATGTATGGATGGACAGTGTGTGGCTGGCAGTGTGTGGTGATGCAGTGTGTGGATGGGCAGTGTGTGAATGGGCAGTGTGTGGTTGGCAGTGTGTGGTTGGGCACTGTGTGGATGGGCAGTGTGTGGTTGGCAGTGTGTGGTTGGGCACTGTGTGGATGGGCAGTGTGTGGCTGGGCATTGTGTGGATGGGCAGTGTGTGGATGGGTGTGTGTGGTTGAGCAGTTTGTGATTGGCAATGTGTGGATGGGCAGTGTGTGTTTGGACAATGTGTACTAGGGAAGTGTGTGATGGGGCAGTATGTTGGGAGGGGGCAGTCTCTGGTTGGGAAGTATGTGGATTGGCAGTATTTGGTAAAGCAGTGTGTGGATGGGCAGTATGTGGTGGTGTGGGGTGTTTTGGGGCAGTGTGAGGTTGGGTAGTTTGCTGTTGGGCAGTGTGTGGTGGAGCAGAGTATGGTTGGGCAGTGTGATAATGGCCAGTGTCTAAATGTCAGTTTGTGAAGGCCTGGGGCAGTGTATCATTGGACACTCTGCAGTCGGGCAGTGTGTGGTTAGGTAGTGTGTGGCTGGCAGTGTGTGGTTGGGCAATGTGTGGTGGGGCAGAGTGTCGTTGGGCAGTGTGTCATTGGGCAATGTATGGATGGCCAGTGTGGCTGGCAGTGTGTGGTGAAACAGTGTGTGGATGGGCAGTGGGTGGATGGATGTGTGTGGTTGAGCAGTGTGTGGTTGGCAATGTGTGGATGGGCAGTGTGTGGTTGGGCAGTATGTTCTAGGGAGGTGTGTGGTGGGCAGTGTGTGAATGGGCAGTGTGTGACTGGCAGTGTGTGCTTGGGCAGTGTGTGGACGGGCAGTGTGTGGTTGGGCAGTGTGTGAATGGGTGTGTGTGGTTAAGTAGTGTGTGTTTGGCAATGTGTGGAAAGGCAGTGTGTGGTTGGGTAGTGTGTTCTAGGGAGGTGTGGTGGGGCAGTGTGTGGGGAAGGGGCAGGCTCTCCTTGAGATACACGGAGGCAGAGGACCCCAGGCACCCCAAGATATTGAATCCTGAGGGTGAATATGAACCTGTTTCCAGATACTCTGTGCACAACAGAAAGCAGGCCTCAGTCAGCCTCCTTGAGTCTTCTGGGTACAAGTGGACGAACACTCAAGTTCCTATTCAAGGGGTGGTGTAGGGCGAGGCAGATGCACAACACTTTAATAATGTTTAAATATATAAATCCAACATGCATTATATAGAAGAATTATCATTGTAGAGAGCATACAAACACTGGGCCAGATTTACAAGGCCTTAGTGTCTCCTTGTGCCACACTAGCGTCATTTTTTTTACGTTAATGTGGCTCAAGGAGGCAATTTTCGCCACAACATATTAACAAAGGGACGCAAAGCATGGATTCTGCCCCTTTGGACCCCTTGTGCCACATTATGCCTGGGGTTAAAGTGAAGCATCCATTTTAATCAATGGGCCTCTGTACACTTTGCTGCACTAGCGTCAAAATATTTGACTCTAGTGCAGCAAATCGCCACAATAGCATCTACAATTTTGACGCTATTGGCCTAACGTGTGCCATGGTGCACCGTATTGTAAATTACAATTACCGTTTCCCTGGTTCCGGTTGCTGCTTTCCCTGGTTCCGGTTGCTGCTTTCCCTGGTTCCCAAACTCCGCGTCTCTCCGCTCCCTCCCACGGAGAGAAAGGCAAGGCGCTCACTTCCACCTGCAGCTTACAGACTCGCGCAGGGCGGAGCAGCCCCCACCGGCCCCCCACCTGTTAGCAGTGCTATTATTCAACTGAAAGAGAGGAGGAGGAAGAAAGCCGAGCAGCGCGAGCCCAACGGGTCCGGCTCTGCCCGCCAGTATTTTCCCTTGTCCCACCCCCACCGGCTCTGCGCGTCGCCTCTTTTCTCCTCGGGCTGCAGGCGTGGGTGACCGTGATGAACCCTCGCCGCTTCTGGAGTCCCGCCGTCTCCGCCTGATGAAGTGAGGCCGCCCCCGGGCCCGTACCCCACCGTACCACACCCGAACCCGCCCGCACCGCTAGGATCCTCGGAGAGGCTCCTGCGGGGAGGGAAGCGCCTGCTTTCGGTGCAGAGCCGCACATGGGAGGAGAGGACCCGCGCCTACGCACGCCGTGCTTCTGCCGTCCAGATTGCCCCCTACCTGGAGCCGGCCAACTGCCCTGTTCTTGTTTAGCAGCGCTTTGAGGCCGCCCCGGGACACACGTGCGTGTGGGATTGTGCGGTGTTCGTGTGGATTGTACCCTTCCTGCGGGGCTGCGAGGGAGCCTCCTGCTGCTCCCTGTAGCCGGGAGAGAGAGAAGTGGATCGTGGGCTCGCTGCCACGGCGAAGCCTGAAGAATTTGCCTCTAGGTCTCACACGTTCAAGAACAAGTCGTTTAAAAGGCCCAAGACCTGCAGTCTCTGTAAGCAAACCATTGACAGCCAAGGCATCTCGTGCAGAGGAACTGGGAGAGAAAGCGTTTTGCCCACAATTACAGTATTTTGAGCCGATACGGGACTACTACCTGATCTTCCCACAGAATGGCTCTGCAAGGAGACCAGTGGTAGTGGCAGCTCAGCCTGGTCGGAAGAGAAAGGCCAACTGTTTGGGAGCAGATGAGGACACAGGGCTGCCGGCTCGGACCATCGCCGTTGTAGGCTGCCTGCTAAAACACGTTGAGAGGACTACAATACCCAGAATCCTCTGGGTTTCCTGTGCGCCAAGTGGCGCAAAAGTGCTGTTACGCCCCCCGGGCCCTTAAATTGCAACAAGGTACACCGCACCGCGGGACGCGCGCGGGCGGCGCCGGGCAAGGGGCGGGCCCTTTGTGGCTCTCAGTGGCCTGAAGAGACTGGACTGGGACTGGGACTGGGCACGGGACTCTGCCTAAACTGTAAATTAGTTGTATTACATCTTGATTACGCGGTTTTGTGTTTTGTATTGCTGAATTATAGCTGGTGGTACTTACTGCAACCAACCTATGATGGCTAACTGTAAAAATCTAGGGGCTACTATGCTTGATAACTACCTGGTTAAGGTGGTTAAAAAGATTAATAGCAATCGCAGAGTCTCCCTAGGGAAAGGAGGTTCCCCCGTTCAGACACACCCTAGTTCCTCCCCACATATAGAGGGTCATTCTGACCCTGGCGGCCGGTGGCCGCCAGGGCCACCGACCACGGGATACACCGCCAACAGGCTGGCGGTGCTCCAATGAGCATTCTGACCGCGGCGGTTCAGCCGCGGTCAGAAGCGGAAAGTCAGCGGTCTCCCGCTGACTTTCCGCTGCTCTTTGGAATCCTCCATGGCTGCGGAGCGCGCTCCGCAGCCATGAGGATTCTGACCCCCCCTACCGCCATCCAGTTCATGGCGGGAAAGCCGCCATGAACAGGATGGCGGTAGGGGGGGTCGCGGGGCCCCTGGGGGCCCCTGCCGTGCCCATGCCAATGGCATGGGCACGGCAGGGGCCCCCGTAAGAGGGCCCCGAAAAGTATTTCAGTGTCTGCCTTGCAGACACTGAAATACGCGACGGGTGCCACTGCACCCGTCGCACCTTCCCACTCCGCCGGCTCGATTACGAGCCGGCATCCTTGTGGGAAGGTCGTTTTCCCCTGGGCTGGCGGGCGGTTTTACTGGAACCGCGCGCCAGCCCAGGGGAAAACTCGTAATACCCGCTGCGGTCTTTTGACCGCGGCGCGGTAAATTGGAGGGCGGGATCCTGGCGGGCGGCCTCCGCCGCCCGCCAGGGTCATAATGAGGCCCATAGTGTCTACTTTTGAGGATCTGGGCGCCAACACTGATGAGGATATGATACTAACTGAGGCACAGATACATTCTAATCCCTTAGACTCAATGGGTATAATTGGCGAGAGCCCATCTAGCCCCATGGTTATGGCAGAGACTCCCCCCCAACCGGCAAGAGCAGTTAGGGCTTGTAGAAAGTCGTTGGGCAAAAGAGGAGTGGGGAAGGTCAGCAATTCTCGAAAGCCCCTCGAAGCAAAAACCCATACAATTAAAACAATGGGATTAGCCGGGGGATCTGATAAGCCAGTGGGTTGCTGTCATGACAGGCAGCATATAGAAAATATACTGGCAACAGTAGAGGATAAGTTAGCGACAAAAATGGCTGGAATTTTTAGCACATTATTGTTGAAAATTGAAGTACTTACCCAAGAGGTTCATAGTCTGAGGGTACAAGCAACATCGACACCAGCAGATGTATTAACGGTACCTCTAGATTTACCATCTGGAAAATGTGTTGAGCAGGCAATACTCGCGGGCAGCAGTCTAAGACATAATGCCCCATGTAACGAAACAAGTTTGGAGGCGGAGCCCACCATACCTAGGGAATCCAAAGTGATTCGAGGGTCCCTAGAGGGTAGGCCTCAACCAACTCGAGTCCATAAGGAAGTAAGAGAGCACAACAATAATTATAATGTTAGGATTGATCTCCCACCGGAGGCCGCTCCATTTGTATGTATATTGTCAGGAGTCCCAGAATTTAGTTCAGGTAAAAAAGAAGGTTACAATGACTTAAAAAACAAAGTAGCCTTCTGGCTTACTAAGAATAGACCTCTCCCCCCTACCATTGATGGTAAAATCTTAAATGTGAGAAGGGTGGGTTGGCTTGGCCACATGATTAAAGATATCCCAGGTGATCTGGTAATAGTTAATTTCAGGAGTTCTAATGTGGTCCCATTTTTGAGAGGCTGGTGCCCGCAACTCGCAGATGGTCCAATAGTCACGTGGGAACTACCAGATTTTTATCCTACGGTGTATCCCGAGGTGAAGGTGCCTTCCCAGATTAACACAAATGTCATTAACCCTCCCAGGGGTTGGCTCGCACCAGAAAGCATTGAACCCTTGATTACTGCCGGGAGATATGGGCCGTTATCCTGTCTAGATGAGAATGATTGACTGATTGGTAGAGAAGAAATAGTTAATTTAACTTTATTGAAATCCCCCCACATAGAAGATATAAGTTGGAAGGCTATTGCCACAGATCAAAGTAATAATCCTGACATTACCCCTGTTGGTACATTGTCTGCATTACCCAAGTTTAGTATGGACTCACCCACTGCTTTAGCTGAGCCTGTTGATATGTTATCAAGGTATATATCCTGGAATATAGCCGGTCTGGAGTCCAGCCAGTGTATTCCTGATTGGAGGGACTTCATAGATCAGGGCGATATAATTGCATTCCAGGAAACATGGGCTATCACACCGATATTTCGGGTGGGGTATCTGAACTTTAGCAAGCCAGCAATTAGAGGCCAGAAAGGACATCCTGTTGGAGGTCTTACAATTTGGGTCCGCCAAAGTGCGGGTGTAAGAGTTGAAGAAGTGACAATTGATAGTCCAGACATTATTGCCTTAAAGATAAAGTCCAACCAAGGTACAAACATCCTGTTGGTTAATATTTATGTCAGGGGCCTCCAGGGAGGAAGGGTTTCTCCGACCCTCCTCCTGTTGGATGACATTTTATCAGGAACAACAACCGATGGCCACATGATTGTGATGGGGGATTTTAATACTTGTTTTTAGCCTTTGGGTATTGAGGACGGCCCGCTCACCGAGGATGAGGATCTATCCTGGGGTATTCCCCAACTCGAGATACCTCCGATTGCTAAGTGGTCGAGCTCAGCCACCTATATCAAGGGGCTATGCCTGGATATGGGTCTAAGAGCTGTTAATGGAAGGGTCAAGTCAGATAGGAAGGGCAGGCATACGTTCAACAACGGCAGACACAGTAGTCGTATCGACTATATTTTGGTCGATGTGAGGCAGTGGTTTGCAGTTGTTGATATGCTAGTTACGGAACGCCCAGAGAGCGATCATGACCCGCTGGTTTTGACCTTAAGGGATTCCAGCTTTCAGAGGTCTGAGGGCAGTTGTCCTAATATAACAGAAAAAGAGGTCATTGTGAGCAATGATACGCGCAGGGTACGCTGGCCCAAAATAGCTGTGGACGCTGGGGCCCGTAGGGCGATAAGAACCCTAGTGTCTAGTTCTGTGGAGCTTTTAAACAATTGTGGCTCACAGGACGAGATTAACAGCGAACTTATACGTACCCATTCTGACTTGTTTCAGGAACTTAAAAAGTTGTTCATCAAATTTATCCCTAAACAACCTAGGACCAAGAAATACTCATCTACTACCTGGTTTGATAAAGAGTGTAGCAAGACAAAAAGAGTTCTCTTTGAGGCTATTAAAAACAAAAATCATAGCCAGATTAGATCTTGTAGAAAACTCTTTAATGAGGCAAAACGCAAAGCAAAACAAAAGTGGGACGAGGAACGCTGGCTTATGCTGTCAGAAGCCTGTGGTAAACGCAATATGCAACAGTTTTGGTACCTCATAAAATGGGGTATCTCGCAGGACGCCCACTATAGCCCAGCATCTGTCTCTAATCATCAGTGGGTAAAAAATGTTGAGGATCAGTTTAAGTGTCATACAGTAGAAGTGACTATACCCTACTGTCTTGAGCCCGTCGAGCCGTTAATATTTTCAGTTATTGAAGTTATCAATTGCCTGCAAAACATTCCCAAAGGGAGGGCCCCTGGCCCAGATGGTATTCCAGCTGACATTTTTTTGGAAGACCAGGACCTGTGGGTACCTTATATACTCCACCTGGTGAATGCAGTTGCAGCAGGCGCTAAAATTCCTGACTCATGGTATGGGGCAGAAATCCTTCCTATATACAAGAAAGGCAATCGCTCAGTACCCTCAAATTACCGGCCTATCAGCCTTATTGATGCGATCCAAAAAATCATAGCGCGCCTCATTTTAGGGAGGATACAGGAATGGATAACAGACTCAGATATTTTGTCTCCGTTGCAGGCGGGTTTTAGACCTCATGTAAGCACCCTTGATCAAGCCTTTCGTTTTGCCCTTTTATATTGGAAAACAGTTTTTTTGGGTAAGGGCAAGTTGTATGCAGCTTTTGTGGATCTAAGATCTGCATTCGACTTGGTCCCTAGGACTAAATTATGGGATTGTATACTGGAACAGGGAATGCCCAGGGCTCTAGTGCGACTTTTAATGAATCTTCATACATACAGTACACTTATGCCCAAGTCCGCTGGGGTAAGCCTGGCGAGGTTACGGACAGGTTCCATGTTTTGAAAGGTGTTAGACAAGGATGTGTCCTGGCTCCCACTTTGTTTTCCCTGTTTACTAACAGGGTTACCAAATATTTTGCAACACATCCCACGGATGCTCCCCAGATAGCGGGAATGAAAGTACCATTGCTCATGTTCGCGGATGATACCTTGTTATTATCAAAGACAAGGCAAGGGCTCCAGCAGGCCCTACTCAGATTTGAGTTATTTTGTGACGAGCATGAGCTAGAAGTAAATGTTTCTAAAACAAAATTTATGGTACTAAGAGGTCGAACACAAACTGTGGCAAGGGTTAAAATGGGTGGTGCTATTCTTGAGCAAACTAATGAAATTACATATCTGGGTGTGCATTTTAGTGATAATTTTAGTTGGAAACCCCAGATTGATATCCAAGCACTTAAACATGTTCAATTTGGTGGTGCCCTTCTTAAGGAATATAAAAGATCATTTACCCGCCCGATGTCCCCACTTATGGAAATCTATGGGTCAAAAATTCTTCCCTCAGTCTTGTATGGGGCAGAGCTTTGGGGATATAGCAATCTGGACCGACTGATGCTGGCCCAAAACAGATTTACAAGAGGGGCGGTTGGTCTTCCGAGGTCATCCCCACGTATCCCGCTCCTTTATGACCTTGGGCTCCAACCGGTGGAAGATCAAGCCAGATTTCGGCCCTTGGCCTTCTGGCGGAGGTTGTGGTCTACCCCAGAGCTGTTATTATATGCGAAAGCATGCCTCGAGGTAAGGGACACCCTAGGATCCGATAAGATTGGTTGGTTTAAGGGTGTTAGAACCACCCTTTGTGCCATGGGTTTAGGTGCCCTTTGGCACAACCCAGACTCAGCTACTTTTACTTCAAAAAAAGAGCTGAAACAACTATATTGGGAATGGGTGGTAGGCATAAGACACTCATCCCTTATAGGTAGTTCCCTTACAACAACATTTGTACATGTGAAAGATGCCTCTGCAATTGAAAAGTACTGGGATGTTATTACAAAACCTATGGACCGCAAATTATATCACCAAGTTAGAGTGGGCTCAATACCATTAAGGTGTTTAACCTCAACCTGGGGCACTGGTGGCCCAGATAAATGCCCATTGTGTACTGAAATGCGGGAAAATGTGAGCCATTTGTTCTTTGTCTGTCCATTATATGCTGCCCCAGGAAGAAGTGGTTGGTACCCCTATGCAAAAATCTGGGCACACAATCGGCCGAGACTGCTTGTAGGATCCTTAAAACTGATCTTTCACCTACTATAGTAATAGGGGTGGCCAAATTCCTGGGGTGGGCATGGATAATTCGTTCTGAACTATTAAAACAGCTACATGTTTTAGATAAGTAAATTATCTTGAACTTTAGAACTGAGTTTTTAAAGTAATGTACTTTTTTTTTTTTTAATATGTTAAAATATTTAACAAATTAAGCATTAGATAGATTTAATACATTCTTAGTAGCTTTTATGAAATCTTGTATTTACTGTTATAATCGTTAGCATTGATAATTTTATAAGTATTATGACGTTTAGCATGTCTTTTATGATGAAATATCGAATAAAGACTTCATTGATTCGTATTGTAAATACGGCGCACCCATGGTGTACCGTATTGTAAATACGGCACACCCATGGTGTGGTTTGGTGGGGCAGGGGCGATGCAAGAAAACTGGTGCATCAGCACTGATGCGCCAGTTTCTTGTAAATATGCCCCACCATGCCCAATAAATGGTGAATTCACACTATAAAACAGTAATGCAACACATCACAGTAGTAAACCATGGCTTATATTTGTACAATGTGTTTGAGCATAAAATGATTGTTAACTTCAACTTCATCCTCTCAAAAGAATATCACCATAAAATACAGCTTCAGGAACACTGGATCAGTTCTACAATGGTTGAGAACCATTAAATAGGTGCATAGACTCAGTCTCCCCGGACGTACCTGCATCCAGTCCTCTGACCAGTCAAGGCTCTTGCAGACCCGGCTCTTGCACCTAGAGGCACCAGCCCCACCTCCCTCCCACTCTCACTTTGTTCTGTGTACCTGTGACTTTTTAATTCATTTCGCTCAATCTTTCTGCAAGATCATAGAACAAAAGCAAGCACATACCCACGATACCCAACCACACACACCCCACAAACACCTACCAACAAACACACTCACACCCCTGCCACACTAACATCATGCATGCTCCCTAGCACCCACTCGCTCAGCAGACACATCATGGTATCTGCTGGGAGTAGTGACACACAGCGGTGGGTGACAGGCAGAATGTTGGTTGCCTCTCAGAATAAATCTGCAGAGAGCTGTGTTCACTTGCAGCAGTTCCTGTTAGTGGTTGCACTGTGCAGTGTCCAGTGAGTGGCTAAATGTGCTGTGAAGGATGTTCTCCAACTGCCTTTGGGAGGTACCTACATCTAGGCACTAGCAACACTCAGATCCCAAGCCTCCTCTCTCCACCCCGTAGCCCAACATGGTCAGTTCTAATGGGGTTATGTTTGACACAGGACTTGGGAGCACATGCAGCATTAGGGAATGATTCCAGTGAAAACACAATCAATCTAAGCTGCATGCAGATGTCCCCTACACACTGTGGCCTCACCTTCTCATTGGGGTCCTTACTAGCCCCGTGTCACTGGTACAAGTTGCAGAGAGTAGGGCAGTTCAGCACCATGGAAGAGGTGGATGAACCTTATCAGAGAGTAGCCCTGGGGCCACCAGCTGCAGGACAGCAAGTAATTGTGGCAGCTGCTGATGGGCAGGGATCTGAGGACATCTCCCACCACAGGAGAGCAGGTGGTCCTCCCAGGTAGGGTTAGATGGCGTCTACACCCACCCATGAGGCTGCTGATAGCATCATTGGTGCCTCATCAGAGCTGCTGCCAGCATCATTGGTGGCTCAGAGCTGCTGCTGCCAGCATTATTGGTGCCTCAGAAGTGCTGCTAGCATTATTGGTGCTTCGGAGCTGCTGCCAGTATCATTGGTGTCTAATCAGAGATGCTGCCAGCATCATTGGTGCCTCAGAGGTGCTGCTGCCAGCATCATTGGTGCCTCATCAGAGATGCTGCCAGCAACATTAGTGCCTCATTGGAGCTGCTGCCAGCCTCATTGGTGCCTCATCATAGCTGTGTCCATCATCATTGGTGGCTTATCAGAGCTTAGATCAAAATGCTGTGTCTAGTTCATGGGCTGGTTTAATTAAACTCTTCTCAAATACATAGTTCAAGTTTCTAAACCTGCAAGTCTAAGATCTTCGATAGGTCTGTTACATGTCAAGACAAACAAGCATTGTCAAATCCAATAGGCCTGGTTTTGGCTGCCAGCCTTCTTGCTTTGAAGTCAGCCAGTGGCTGAAGTGGGCTGACACTCTACACATGATGTATGGTGAAATGGATGGAAACAATTGTGAAAGACAAATCAACAGACTAAAGGATGGCAGCTGTCTGAAAAACCCTATAAGCAATTATGTTACAGACATAGGACCTCATTTACAAGGCCTTAGAGCCACCGTTGAGCCATTTGCGTCATAGTTTGTTCATGTTTTGGGAACACTATTGTTAAGCCTTTGAGATTATGATGATGCCTTTACTTGTGTTACATTGGCTGGATTCTGATTGCCCACGTTTCACTGATGTTGTTGTTGCCTCGCTTGCAGGAGCTTAAGATCTCACACATGTTGCTGATACAGACAGATGTCTGTGAAGGAATTAGTTGACTGTGACACCTGAGTACTTTTCTGCTAAGTGCTTATGTTCCTAGTTTGGGGTGGGCAGAACTCCTGGAGTTACCTCAAAACCCTATGAGATCCTGCAGAGTTCAACGAGCAGCATAATTCTGTACATTGCTCTGAACTCGCAGATTTTTAGTGCCAGAAGCTTGTCTTGTGCTGTACAATCAGTGTGAACAGCAACATGCGGCGCACCAGAGTGTGCAACTTTTTTTACGACTTGAGTAGATTTCTACTCGAGCAGCAGCTTTGGCAGTGCAAGCAGCTGCTATCTTCACACCAGCGGTAGTGACATGACACGACCACCGCCATTGAAAAAATGGCACCCGGAAGCGGTCTAGCACTTTCTTGCTCATGCTCACCAATTTAGCACTTGTCCAAGTCTCCGCACTCCAAGGGGATTGTGAAGTGGGTAAAACTCTGCAAACTCTGCCAGATGAGCAGAGTCTACTGCCCACCCATAATCTTAGTGCTAAGCTCCAAGTGCTAGAGGGTCACAAAGAAGGAGGTTCCTGCCAATAAAGTGGCCAGTTTGGAGGAGAAGAAGAAGAAGCATGTGCTTCCGGTGCAAGCTGAAGACACACTGTAATCAGAGGGTGCACGACCTGAAAACAGTTGCAGTTGCTGGCAGGAGCGGAAGATACAATGTTGCAGAAGTCATATTTGCTTCTTTGTTGCAGTTTGTAGAATTCCTGGAGGGTCCAGCCACAGTTCCATCAGTATGAAATGAAGTAAAGGATGCAGAGGATTCCCGTGGAGTCATGCAATCCGAATCTGAGGGAACAACCAGAGGAGAGACCCTAAATAGCCCTGAAAGGGGGATTGGTCAGCTACACAGGTAAGCAGGGGAGGGATCTGACGTCACCTCCTGGCACTGGCCACTCAGATGCTCCCAGAGTGCCCCACCACCTTGGAATCCAAGATGGCAAAGCCCAGGTACACTCTGGAAGAGCTCTGAGCACCACGCCTGGGGTCGTGATGGACAGGGTAGTGGTCACTCCCCTATCCTTTGTCCAGTTGCGTGCCAGAGCAGGGACTGGGGGTCCCAGAACTGTTGTAGACTGGATTATGCAAGAAGGGCGCCATCTGTGTCCTTCAAAGCATTTCCAGAGGCTCTGGGAGGCTACCCCTCCCATTCCTGTTACACCTTTTTCCAAAGGGAGAGGGTGTAACACCCATCACCCGTCTCCCTATAGGAATGCTTTCTTCTGTCTTCCTGGACTCGAGCTGCTTGAGCAACAGGGGGGCAGAAACCAGTCTGTGAGGTGGCAGCAGCTGAGGCTGCCTGAAAAACCTCAGAAGGCTGGTATGGCAGTACTGGGGGTCCACTGTGGAGCCTCCTGAGTGCATGGAATTGTAAAACCAATACTAGAATCAGTATTGGGGTACAATTCCCAGGTGTTAGACACCTTTCATGGCCATATCTGTAGTTACCATTGTGAAGCTGGACCCATGTCCAGTGCACGCGTAAAATGGCATCCACGTTCTCACAAAGTCCGGGAAAATGGTCCTGGACAACGTGGGGGCACCTCTGCTAGTGGAGGGGTGCCCTCACACAAAATACTTTGCACTCAGCCTTCAGGGTTGGAAGGCCTAGCATATAGGTGACTTATAATTGACCTGGTGCAGTGTAAATGGCTGTGAAATGATGCATGCACCATTTCACACAGGCTGCAATGGGCTCGCTATGGGTGGCAAAAGTAATGCTGCAGCCCATAGGGATCCCATGGAACCCCAGTGCCCTTGGTACCTAAGTACCATAAACCATGGTCTTATAAGGGGGCACCAGTGTGCCAAGTTGTGATGAAATACTGGGTTACCAGTATGCAGTGACAAATTTGAGAGGAGAGAAAGCATAAGCACTGGGGTCCTGGTTAGCAGAACTCCAGTGACACAGTCAAACACACTGACATCAGGCAGAAATTGGGGGTAACATGCCAAACATGTGGGGTAACAACTTGTAATAATAAATCGTTTTTAATGGTAAAGTTTGATTTATGATTATAACTTTAAAAATACCACTTTTAGAAAGTTGGCATTTTTCTGCTCCTAAGCCCTGTGTGCCTGCTGCCTGCCTCCAATACACCCCTTGGTTAGGTAACAGCTAGGATTTGTGCATTCCCTTTAGACAATCACACACAGAGGAAGCTGAAATGTGCCATTTACATCCTGATGACCCATCACCAGGCTGATGAGTCTTCCTGAGGTACATGGGAGGGAGGAGCTCACACCTGCACCTGAATAGGGCTGTGCCTGTCCCCACACAAAGAGCTGCATATCCCTCTGTTGTGGATCTGGTGTCAGGGCCAGAAATGGAGGATCCGTCTGCACTTCAAAACCCTTCTTTGAAGTCGCCCACACTTCAAAGGCACCACTGGGTATAAGAGCTGGACTTCTGACCCAACCACATCAGTTCACTTCTGGACCTGAGGACATTCTGCCAGGAAGAAGGACTGCTGTGCTGAAGGGACTGTAACTCTGTGGGAACTCTGCCAGACTTTGCTGGACTCCTGCTTTGTTGTGCCTGCCCTGCTGCCTTCTGCCTCCTTGCCTGGGAGTGAGAGGGACTGGACCTGAATCTCTACATCCCCAGAACCAAGTGACTCATAGGGTTTGCTGGCTTGCCTCCTGTTCTGCAGTCTCAGGAACATCAAAGCCTGTCTGCATCTCCAACAGCACCCGGACTCTGACATCTGTGAGGCCTGCCCTGCCGAGTAGTGCCAATCCAGCCCTTGGAAGTGGGTTCTTCTGTGCAACAACTTTTGACGTTGGCACATTGCTGCCAGTTTGCAGCTGCTCATGCTAGCTAAATGTGTTCTTGTGTTGGAATTATTTCCTTCAAATAAATCTTAACTATGCGAAGAGGATCACATCATTATTTGTAATTCCACTTAGAGGAGTAATGGGGAGTTACTGAAATTACTCCAATTATTCCGGCGAAATTGAAATTACACCGAGCCCTACTTCCTAAAAACAGTCTCATAGCCTTGAATTATGGTATCACAGGAAGATTTCCTTTCTGGTAAATTAGTTCAGGGGGTCAATGCATCTGTTGCAGACATATGTGCACCCTACATGCTCACATCCCAGATGAGTACCATTGGTAATATTCCTTCAGTAAGTACTGACAGTACTGCATGTACTGGGCTCCTTCTGTTACAGTACTTTACACTCAGCATTGCAAACACCACAAGCTTGGGTATTTTGGGAATTTATATTTACTGCAGGACTCTAAACTATCCTTTGAGGAAGGGGGATCAACATTGTCAGCTGGTGTTTCCAGGGCTATTTCGGCAAAACATTCCCAAACTCTAGGTCATTGTCCCCCATTTCTGATCTTGTGAATGTGACCCCAGAAAAAAAACCATGGTAATTATGGGTGAGGTAATGAGGGCACACAATTAGTGCATTACCTGTAATACCAATGAGAGTGCAAACTCCAGTCACTGAAGGCATGTCAGGAAAGAGTTAACTCTTTGTGGGCGGGCCTGAGTTGGAGGACTGCAGTGTTAACAGCTGACGGTGGAGCTGGCGTGAACAGTTACGCCCTGTGAACCTCTCACACACCTGTGATCTTCAGCACACAGGAGGAAGCAGCGCTGGGAATGTCTTCACTGCGCCTCTTCACCGGGCTCTTTGTGTTGGGTGAGATGAACCTCGGGGACAGTGGCGGGGTGCGGAGAGGGTAGATAGGTGTACACAAGAAGGGTGTGGAGGGGATAAATGGGGTACACACAGGAAATGTGGGGGATGGATAGGGGTACACTCAGGGATATAGAGGTAATAGATAGGGGTACACATGGGAGCATAGAGGGCATAGATAGGGTTACACATGGGGTGTGGAGAGGATAGATAGGGGTACACTCGGGGTGTGGAGGGGTAGAAGGGGGTACACACTGGGTTGTGGAGGGATAGATAGGGGTACAAACAAGTTGTGGGGGGGTAGGTAGGGGTACACGGTGTGTAGAGGTGTAGATACGGGTATACAGGGTATGGAGGGGATACATACAGGTGCACACAGGGGGTGGAGGTGATATATAGGGGTACACACAGGGGTGTGGATATGATAGGGGTGCACAAGGGGAGAGTGTAGGGAGGACATATGGGGTACACACATGGGTGTGGAGGGATAGATAGGGGTACACACAGGTTGTGAAGGGGTAAATTGGGGTACACACGGGTGTGAAGGGGATATATAGCTGTACACAGGGGTGTGGAGGGGATATATAGGGGTACACGGGGTGTGGAGGGGATATACAGGGATGCACACAGGGTTGTGGAGGTGTAGATAGGGGTACACACAAAGTGTGGAGGGAATAAATAGGGGTGCACACAGGGGTTTGGAAGGGCAGATAGAGGTTCACACATGGTGTGGAGAGATGTGGAAGTGTAGATGGGCTGATTTTTATAAAAAATACTTCCACACGTCATAATATTAGAATATGTTTATTGGGCGCAATCAGAGCTCGTGTGCTGAGTTATAGTTTAATTCTCATACTATTGTGTTCACTGTGCACCCATATTTCTCTTGTGCACCCCAGTGTTCACTGGGCACCCACATTTCTCTTGTGCACCCAGTTTTCACTGTGCACTCACATTTCTCTTGTGCACAACAGTTTTCACTGTGCACCCACATTTCACTTGTGCATTGCAATGTTCACTGTGCACCCACATTTCTCTTGTACACCCCAGTGTTTACTGGGCACCCACATTTCTCCTGTGCAACCCACATTTGCACTGTGCACCCACATTTCTCTTGTGCACCCTACCGATCTCCTTCCTATCATTTCACAGGTGTTGCTGTTGGTGACTCTGTCTTCCAGTCTCCCCCTGCTCTGCAGATCGCCCAGGGGCAGGAGGGCTCCATTGAGTGTAGTTTTACCACAGCTAGCATTGACACAAGTGTGTTCTGGTACCGGCAGCAGCAGGACCGTCCTCCCCACAGGCTCCTCCATGTCACCAGGTACAGAGGCCAGGACCATTCGGCGGACGGAGGCCTCTCAGCGGCCATGGACTGGGATCGGAGGCAGGTGCCGCTGCAGGTGTTCCGGGCCAGCCCGGAGGATGATGGTGCAGTGTACTACTGTGCACTGAGGCCCACAGTGACTGAGTCACAGCGCACCCCCATGCAAGAAGTGTGAGCACGCCTCTGAGCTCCACCTGCTGCAAGGAAACATCTGCTTCATGTAACATAAAGATGCAATGTTAGGAGCAGAGAAACTTGCAACACAGAACATATATATATATATATATATATATATATATATATATATATATATATATATTTGTATTTTTATTTTTATTTCTGTGGGGAAAAAATGATCAATTTCGGAAAAGAGAAAAAAAATCCCTGGAAAGTCAGAGAAAAGCCATTTTATATTTCACATATTTAATGGTAAAATTATTGAAAACCATAGCTTGAAATTCTACAGAAAGCCTCAGGATGGCTGGGAGGCTTGAGAGATCATGCGACAAACACGCAGTGACCTCTTGGCCATGGGTTGAATGTTCAGAAGGTCAACTAATTCGTTCATCCTTCCTAGGTTGGGAGATTGAGGGCCATTAAATTTACTGATTCAGTGACTATAAGCAGACAGAAGTTAATTATGAAGCACTATGATTACATCAAACTAGTCTTACTCTTAGAGTCCATCAGAATTTAGAAAGCACACTTTGCATTAAAATACATACATCTGTTGTCTCTCATCCTTCCCTCAGCCCACCAGTGTATAATTATTTGAGATAAGAGAATTCACTGGAAAGAGAAGTTGTGAAACAAATTAATCTCCCTTGAATTGGTAATTCAACCTATTTCATCATAAAAAGATTCAAATGAAAGAAAAGCAGAGCAATTCATTTGAAACAATCAAATTCACTACAAAGGTAAATAGAGTTGAAAAAAGTCCACATGTGACAAGAAGAATGGATTGTCACGAAAACGAATGAATTCCATGGACGAAGAAAGGGCTACTTACCGACAAAAAGATGGAGTTCCAGGAAGAACAGTGAGTCATGCCTTGCACATCCTAATATCAGTATCTGTGTCCCCTCACACATCTCTCCTCAGCCCCTTGTATATCCTAATATCAGTATCTGTGTCCCCCACACATCTCTCCTGACCCCCTTGTATATACTAATATCAGTATCTGTTTCCCCCACACATCTCTCCTGACCCCCTTATATGTCCTATTATAAGTATCTGTGTCCCCTTACTCATACGTCCTCAGGCCCTTGTATATCCAAATGTCAGTATCTGTGCCCCCTCCCACATCTGTCCTCAGCCCCTTGTACATTCTAATATCAGTATCCGTGTCCCCCTCAAATGCCTCTCCTCTGCGCCTTGAACAGATAATATCAGTATCTGTGTCCCCCTCGCACACCTCTCCTCAGATCCTTGTACAGCTTAATATCAGTTTCCATGTCTCCTCATACATCTCTCCTCAGTGCACTTGTGCATTCTAATATCAGAATCTGTGCCCCTCACACATCTCTCCTCATCCCCTTGTACATCGTAATGTCCGTATCTGTGTCCCCCTTACAAATCTGTCCTCAGCCCCTTGTAAATCCTAAAATCTAGGGGCCCAGAGGGTGAAAGAGGAGCACAGAGGCTCAAGAATTGGCAGGTGGGCACAGAGGAACAGGGCTGTAAGTGGGGTACAGACTCAAAGGGGCTGGCAGGTGGGGCACAGAGGCTTAGAGGCTGGCAAGTGGACACAGACACACAGAGGCTGGCAGGTGGCGCACAGACACACAGAGGTTGGCAGGTGGCATACCGACACACAGAAGCTGACAGGTGGGGCACAGAGGCTGGCAGGTGGGCACAGAGACACAGGGGCTGGCAAGTGGGGCACAGGGGCTGGCTAGTGGGACACAGACACACATGTCCTGGTAGGTGGGGTACAGAGTCACAGGGGCTGGCAAGTGGGGTACAGAGTCACAGGGCCTGGCAGGTGGGCACATAGTCACAGGGGCTGGCTGGTGGAGCACAGAGGCACAGGCGATGGCAGGTGAGGCACAGAGGCTGGCAGGTGGGGCACAGAGTCACAGGGGCTAGCAAGTCGTGTAGAGAGTCACAGGGGCTGGCAGGTGGGTACAGAGGCACAAAGGCTGGCAGGTGGGCACAGAGGAACAGGGGCTATCATCTGCACCAACCAAGAACTTGAATCTGTCTTCTTGGGTGCACTACTGTGTGTTGTTCTTCACCTGTGGTTCTTCTTTTGTACCTCTATCCGGGTTAGCAGGGGCTCCTGTTTCCCCCGGACTCTATAGAGCTTCTTGGACTTGGTCCCCTTTTTCCAGAGATCTTCATGTCCAGGAATCCATCGTTGGTGTCTTGCAGTCTCTTCTGGTTCTTGCATAATCTTCTATTTTGACTTCTTGTGTATTTCAGAAAACTTACTGTGATTTTCTCCTGTTTTTCTGGGCTCTGGGTGGGTTCTATTACTTACCTTTGGTGTTTTCTTACACTCCCAGTGCCTCTCTAAACACTACACTTGCCTAGGTGGGAAACCGACTTTCGCATTCCACTATTTTAGTATATGGTTTGTGTTCCCCCTAGGCCCATTGCAACCTATCGTGATTTTCACTATTTGCTCTGTTTTCTGACTGCATTGCAGTGTTTATACTGTGTATATTATTTACCTCCTAAGGGAATATAGGGGGTCATTATGACCCCGGCGGTTGGCGTTAATAAGGAGAAAAGTACTGCCAACAGACTTTTCTCTTTTCATATTATGACATTGGCGGTTTGGCTAAAGCCAAACGGCCAATGTACCACACTGATCTCCATGGCGGTAATGACCACGGGGCTGGAGACTTCACTCACCAGCCCAGCGGCCGTCACTTGCCGGCCTGTGGGGATATGACCCCGCCTACCGCCATGGTTTTTCGGGCATCCTTACTGCCACGAAAACCATGGCGGTAGGCACTATCAGTGACAGGGAATCCCCTCCCTGTCAATGATAGGGGTCTTCCCCACACCACTCCCCCTCCCCAGGATTCCCCTCCCAGCCCCGCTTCCTCTCCAGACCCCCCATACACGCCCCTCCCTTCACATACACACACCCATTCCAACATTCATCCATACATGCATACATCCATTCACACACACATCCACACACATTTACATACATACACGCACACACACATTCACACAACTTAGCATACAAGCACTCAGACATCCATACATGCAGACACACACACCACGCAACACATACCCACATACACGCATGCACAGACATACACACACCCCCAATAAACAACACACACAACACCCTCAGCCCCCCTCCCCTGTCGGAGCACCCAACTTACCTGTAGTCAGCGGGTCCTCCAGCAGGAGACGGGACGAGCCGCTGCTGCCAGCAGCTGCGTCCGCCAGCAAAACACTGCCAGGCCATATTATTCTCAGAATATGGCTGACGGCAGTGTACTGGAGTGGTGCTGCTGCTGGCACCTGCTGGCATGGCCTTAGCCGGATTTCCACCATCCTTCTGGTGGAAACCCGGCTGTGGTCATAATCCGGCAGACGGCGACGGTCTTTTGCCAGCTGTCGCCACAGCAGTAGGCGGTTTTTAGCGCCGGGATGTTAATGACCCCTATAGTCTCAAAGGTATTTTAGCATTGTGTCACTAAAAATAAAGTACCTTTATTTTTGCAACACTGAGTATTTTCTTTCATGTGTGTTATTACTGTGTGACTACAGTCATATTGCATGAGCTTTGCATGTCTCCTAGTTAGGCCTTGGCTGCTCATCCACACCACCCCTAGAGAGCCTGGCTTCTAGATATTGCCTACATTTCACTAATAAGGGATAACTAGACCTGGTATAAGGTGTAAGTACCCTTTGGACCCACTACAAACCAGACCTGCTTCCTACAACATGCTTGTTCCTTAAGTCAGTCTTTTGTTTTGGTTTCCCTATCTGATGAGTCCCAGTACAAAAACTATCCTTTAGCACTTTCCCTGCTGTGTATGTGTGCTGTAGAGTGCAGCACACATGCAAAAGGGGAAAAATGCTGGGCTTATTTATGATGCCCCTAGCACCACCTTGCACCACATTTGCGTCATCTTTTTTTTGTTGCAAATGCAGCGTTAAGGTGGCTTTTCCCATGCGCCCTGTTTACAGAGTGCCACTTTGTAAATCTTTGCGTCACATTATGCCTGCGGCAGACATAATGTATGCAAGGGGGGCGTTCTCACATACGGAGGCCCTGAAAAATGGTGCAGAGAAATTTACTAGATTTCACTGCGCTATTTTTAGCATCATTATTAACGCCTGCCAGAGGCAGACATTAGGATGACGTTCCCATTAAGAACAAGGTTTAAGTGTGAGATGTTCACCAGTGTTCCTAAGGTCTCTAGCTTCAAATGCAAGAGGTTCACCAGCACGCCTAAGGGCTCTAGTTTCAAGTGCAAGATGTTCACCAGTCCCCATGAGATCTCTGACTTCAAGTGGGAGATGTTCACTAGTGGCCCTAAGATCTCGAGCTTCAAGGGTGAGATGTTCACCAGCACTCTTAAGATCATTAGCTTCAAGTGTGAGAAAGTGTGAGACAGCTAAATGTGTGTATGCGAGCGTGAAATCTAGAGTGAGTCATACAGCAGAGGTGACAGTGTGACAGTGTAGGAGGCTGGACTGGCTTGTAGTGAGTACCAAGGGGTACTTACACCTTGCACCAGGCCCAGGTATCCCTTATTAGTGCATAGGGTTGTCTAGCAGCTTAGGCTGAAAGAAAATGGTAGCTTAGCAGACCAGCTTAGGCTGAACTAGGAGACGAGTGAAGCTCCTACAGTACCACTAGTGTCACTTGCAAAATATCATAAGAAAACACAATACACAGATATACTAAAAATAAAGCTACTTTATTTTTATGACAATATGCCAAAGTATCTCAGTGAGTACCCTCAGTATGAGGATAGCAAATATACAGTACACAAGATATATGTACACAATACCAAAATATGCAGTAATAGCAATAGAAAACAGTGCAAACAATGTATAGTCACAATAGGATGTAATGGGGGCACACAGGGATAGGGGCAACACAAACCATATACTCTAGAAGTGGAATGCGAACCACGAATGGACCCCAAACCTATGTGACCTTGTAGAGGGTCGCTGGTACTGTAAGAAAACAGTGAGGGTTAGAAAAATAGCCCACCCCAAGACCCTGAAAAGTGAGTGCAAAGTGCACTGAAGTTCCCCAAAGAGCACAGAAGTCGTGATAGGGGAATTCTGCAGGAAAGACCCCCATCAGCAATGCAACAACAATGGATTTCCAGATGAGAGTACCTGTGGAACAAGGGGACTAAGTCCAAAAGTCACGATCAAGTCGGGAGTGGGCAGATGTCCAGGAAATGCCAGCTGATGGTGCAAAGAAGCTGCCACTGGACAGTAAAAGGTGAGGATTCTGCAAGAACGACAAGGGCTAGAAACTTCCCCTTTGGAGAATGGATGTCCCACGTCGTGAAGAGTCGTGCAGAAGTGTTTCCCGCAGAAAGACCGCGAACAAGCCTTGCTAGCTGCAAAGCTCGCAGTTAGGGTTTTTGGATGCTCCCGTGGCCCAGGAGAGACCAGGATGTCACCAATTGCGTGAGGGGATAGAGGGGGCATCTGTAGGAGGCTGGACTGGCTTGTAGTGAGTACCAAGGGGTACTTACACCTTGCACCAGGCGCAGGTATCCCTTATTAGTGTATAGGGTGTCTAGCAGCTTAGGCTGATAGATAATGGTAGCTTAGCAGAGCAGCTTAGGCTGAACTAGGAGATGAGTGAAGCTCCTACAGTACCACTAGTGTCACTTGCACAATATCATAAGAAAATACAATACACAGATATACTAAAAATAAAGCTACTTTATTTTTATGACAATATGCCAAAAGTATCTCAGAGTGTACCCTCAGTATGAGGATAGCAAATATACACAAGATATATGTACACAATACCAAAAATATGCAGTATAGTCTTAGAAAACAGTGCAAACAATGTATAGTTACAATAGGATGCAATGGGGACACATAGGGATAGGGGCAACAAAAACCACATACTCCAAAAGTGGAATGCGAACCACGAATGGACCCCAAACTTATGTGACCTTGTAGACGGTCGCTGGGACTGTAAGAAAACAGTGAGGGTTAGAAAAATATCCCACCCCAAGACCCTGAAAAGTGAGTGCAAAGTGCACTAAGGTTCCACAAAGAGCACAGAAGTCGTGATAGGGGAATTCTGCAGGAAAGACACAAACCAGCAATGCAACAATGATGGATTTCCAGTCGAGGTTACCTGTGGGACAAGGGGACCAAGTCCAAAAGTCACAAGCAAGTCGGAGATGGGCAGATGCCCAGGAAATGCCAGCTGTGGGTGCAAAGAAGCTGCTACTGGACAGTAGAAGCTGAGGATTCTGCAGGAACGACAAGGGCTAGAGACTTCTCCTTTGGAGGATGGATCCGTCACGCCGTGGAGAGTTGTGCAGAAGTATTTTCCCGCAGAAAGACCGCCAACAAGCCTTGCTAGCGGCAAATAGTGAGGTTAGGGTTTTTGGATGCTGCTGTGGCCCAGGAGGGACCAGGATGTCGACAATTGCGTCTGGGGACAGAGGGGGCGTCGAGCAAGACAAGGAGCTCTCTCAGAAGCAGGCAGCACCCGCAAAAGTGCTGGAACAGGCACTACGAAGAAGAGTGAAACGTGCTCACCCGAAGTTGCACAAAGGAGTCCCACGCCGCCGGAGGACAACTTAGAAAGTCGTGCAATGCAGGTTAGAGTGCCGTGGACCCAGGCTTGGCTGTGCACAAAGGATTTCCCCCACAAGTGCACAGAGGCCGGAGTAGCTGCAAAAGTCGCGGTTCCCAGCAATGCAGTATGGCCTAAGGAGGCAAGGACTTACCTCCACCAAACTTGGACTGAAGAGTCACTGGACTGTGGGAGTCACTTGGACAGAGTTGCTGGATTCAAGGGACCTCGCTCGTCGTGCTGAGAGGAGACCCAGGGGACCGGAGATACAGTTCTTTGGTGCCTGCGGTAGCGGGGGAAGATTCCGTCGACCCACAGGAGATTTCTTCAGAGCTTCTAGTGCAGAGACGAGGCAGACTACCCCCACAGCATGCACCACCAGGAAAACAGTTGAGAAGGCGGCAGGATCAGCGTTACAGAGTTGCAGTAGTCGTCTTTGCTACTTTGTTGCAGTTTTGCAGGCTTCCAGCGCGGTCAGCAGTTGTTTCCTTGGCAGAAGGTGAAGAGAGAGATGCAGAGGAACTCTGATGAGCTCTTGCATTCGTTATCTAAGGAATTCCCCAAAGCAGAAACCCTAAATAGCCAGAAAAGAGGGTTTGGCTACTTAGGAGAGAAGATAGGCTAGGAACACCTGAAGGAGCCTATCAGAAGGAGTCTCTGACGTCACCTGCTGGCCCTGGCCACTCAGAGCAGTCCAGTGTGCCAGCAGCACCTCAGGGGAGGTGCAGGTCAGGGGAGTGGTCACTCCCCTTTCCTTTGTCCAGTTTCGCGCTAGAGCAGGGCTGAGGGGTCCCTGAACCGGTGTAGACTGGCTTATGCAGAAATGGGCACCATCTGTGCCCATGAAAGCATTTCCAGAGGCTGGGGGAGGCTACTCCTCCCCTGCCTTAACACCTTTTTCCAAAGGGAGAGGGTGTAACACCCTCTCTCTGAGGAATTCCTTTGTTCTGCCATCCTGGGCCAAGCCTGGCTGGACCCCAGGAGGGCAGAAACCTGTCTGAGGTGTTGGCAGCAGCTGCAGTGAAACCCCTGAAAAGGCAGTTTGGCAGTACCCGGGTCTGAGCTACAGACCGGTGGGATCATGGGATTGTGCCAACAATGCCAGGATGGCATAGAGGGGGCAATTCCATGATCTTAGACATGTTACATGGCCATATTCGGAGTTACCATTTGTGAGAAAGTAGCCTCTTTCTAGCCTTGTTACCCCCACTTTTGGCCTGTTTGTGAGTGTATGTCAGGGTGTTTTCACTGTCTCACTGAGATCCTGCTAGCCAGGGCCCAGTGCTCATAGTGAAAACCCTATGTTTTCAGTATGTTTGTTATGTGTCACTGGGACCCTGTTAGTCAGGACCCCAGTGCTCATAAGTTTGTGGCCTATATGTATGTGTTCCCTGTGTGGTTCCTAACTGTCTCACTGAGGCTCTGCTGATCAGAACCTCAGTGGTTATGCTCTCTCATTTCTTTCAAATTGTCACTAACAGGCTAGTGACCAATTTTACCAATTTACATTGGCTTACTGGAACACCCTTATAATTCCCTAGTATATGGTACTGAGGTACCCAGGGTATTGGGGTTCCAGGAGATCCCTATGGGCTGCAGCATTTCTTTTGCCACCCATAGGGAGCTCTGACAATTCTTACACAGGCCTGCCACTGCAGCCTGAGTGAAATAACGTCCACGTTATTTCACAGCCATTTTACACTACACTTAAGTAACTTATAAGTCACCTATATGTCTAACCTTTACCTGGTAAAGGTTAGGTGCAAAGTTACTTAGTGTGAGGGCACCCTGGCACTAGCCAAGGTGCCCCCACATTGTTCAGGGCCAATTCCCTGAACTTTGTGAGTGCGGGGACACCATTACACGCGTGCACTACATATAGGTCACTACCTATATGTAGCTTCACAATGGTAACTCCGAATATGGCCATGTAACATGTCTAAGATCATGGAATTGCCCCCTCTATGCCATCCTGCCATTGTTGGCACAATTCCATGATCCCAGTGGTCTGTAGCACAGACCCTGGTACTGCCAAACTGCCTTTCCTGGGGTTTCACTGCAGCTGCTGCTGCTGCCAACCCCTCAGACAGGTTTCTGCCCCCCTGGGGTCAAGCCAGGCTTGTCCCAGGATGGCAGAACAAAGGACTTCCTCTGAGAGAGGGTGTTACACCCTCTCCCTTTGGAAAATGGTGTGAAGGCAGGGGAGGAGTAGCCTCCCCCAGCCTCTGGAAATGCTTTCTTGGGCACAGATGTGCCCAATTCTGCATAAGCCAGTCTACACCGGTTCAGGGGACCCCTTAGCCCTGCTCTGGCGTGAAACTGGACAAAGGAAAGGGGAGTGACCACTCCCCTGACCTGCACCTCCCCTGGGAGGTGTCCAGAGCTCCTGCAGTGTGCTCCAGACCTCTGCCATCTTGGAAACAGAGGTGCTGCTGGCACACTGGACTGCTCTGAGTGGCCAGTGCCACCAGGTGACGTCAGAGACTCCTTCTGATAGGCTCCTTCAGGTGTTAGTAGCCTATCCTCTCTCCTAAGTAGCCAAACCCTCTTTTCTGGCTATTTAGGGTCTCTGTCTCTGGGGAAACTTTAGATAACGAATGCAAGAGCTCATCAGAGTTCCTCTGCATCTCTCTCTTCACCTTCTGATAAGGAATCGACTGCTGACCGCGCTGGAAGCCTGCAAAACTGCAACAAAGTAGCTAAGACGACTACTGCAACTCTGTAACGCTGATCCTGCCACCTTCTCGACTGTTTTTCTGTTTGTGCATGCTGTGCGGGTAGTCTGCCTCCTCTCTGCACCAGAAGCTCCGAAGAAATCTCCCGTGGGTCGACGGCATCTTCCCCCTGCAACTGCAGGCACCAAAAAGCTGCATTACCGGTCCCTTGTGTCTCCTCTCAGCACAATGAGCGAGATCCCTCAAATCCAGAAACTCTGTCCAAGTGACCCCCACAGTCCAGTGACTCTTCAGTCCAAGTTTGGTGGAGGTAAGTCCTTGCCTCACCTCGCTAGACTGCATTGCTGGGAACCGCGACTTTTGCAGGTACTCCGGCCCCTGTGCACTTCCAGCGGAAATCCTTTGTGCACAACCAAGCCTGGGTCCACGGCACTCTAACCTGCATTGCACGACTTTCTAAGTTGGTCTCCGGCGACGTGGGACTCCTTTGTGCAACTTCGGCAAGCACCGTTTCACGCATCATTGTAGTGCCTGTTTCTGGCACTTCTCCGGGTGCTACCTGCTTCAGAGAGAGTTATTTGTCTTGCTCGACGTCTCCTCTCTCTCCTGGTCCAATTTGCTACCTCCTGGTCCCTCCTGCGCCACAGCACCGTCCAAAAACGCTAACCGCACGATTTGCAGCTAGCAAGGCTTGTTGGCGTTCTCTCGGCGGAAAAACACTTCTGCACGACTCTCCACGGCAAGAGGGATCCGTGCACCAAAGGGGAAGTCTCTAGCCCTTTTCGTTCCTGCAGAAACCGCAGCTTCTTCTGTCCAGTAGAAGCTTCTTTGCACCCACAGCTGGCATTTCCTGGGCATCTGCCCATCTCCGACTTGCTTGTGACTTTTGGACTTGGTCCCCTTGTTCCACAGGTACCCTAGATTGGAAATCCACCGGTGTTGCACTGTTGGTTTGTGTCTTTCCTGCATTATTCCTCTATCACGACTTCTTTGTCTTTTGGGGAACTTCAGTGCACTTTGCACTCACTTTTCAGGCTCTTGGGGAGGGCTATTTTTCTAACTCTCACTATTTTCTAATAGTCCCAGCGACCCTCTACAAGGTCACATAGGTTTGGGGTCCATTCGTGGTTCACATTCCACTTTTGGAGTATATGGTTTGTGTTGCCCCTATCCCTATGTGTCCCCATTGCATCCTATTGTAACTATACATTGTTTGCACTGTTTTCTAAGACTATACTGCATATTTTTGGTATTGTGTACATATAACTTGTGTATATTTGCTATCCTCATACTGAGGGTACACTCTAAGATACTTTGGCATATTGTCATAAAAATAAAGTACCTTTATTTTTAGTATAACTGTGTATTGTGTTTTCTTATGATATTGTGCAAGTGACACTTGTGGTACTGTAGTAGCTTCACACGTCTCCTAGTTCAGACTAAGCTGCTCTGCTAAGCTACCATTATCTATCAGCCTAAGCTGCTAGACACCCTATACACTAATAAGGGATAACTTGGCCTGGTGCAAGGTGCAAGTACCCCTTGGTACTCACTACAAGCCAGTCCAGCCTCCTACATTGGTTGTGCAGCGGTGGGATAAGTGCTTTGAGACTACTTACCACTCTTGTCATTGTACTTTTCATAAGAGAAAAATATACAAAACAAGTTCAGTGTGTGTACACAGTGCTAAAAAGTTTTGCATTTCCTCTTTTCACTCTTTTCTAAGTGCTGAAAAGTACTACTAACTTTCAAAAAGTTCTTAAAAGTTTAAAAAGTTTTTTTCTGTCTTTCTAAAAAGTTCTGAAAACTTTTTTCTCTTTTTCTATCACTTTAACTCTCTCTAAAAATGTCTGGCACAGGCCAAAATGTTGATCTGTCCAAACTTGCATATGATCACCTTAGCTGGAAAGGAGCAAGGAGTCTCTGCATAGAGAGTGGTTTGAGTGTAGGGAAGAATCCTTCCTTGGAATTGTTAGTTAACATGCTTAGAGAACAAGATAAGGCCATAAGTGCCCCATCTGTTGAAAAAGTACCTAATAGTTCTCAATCTGATTCAGGGTCTCCCCCAGGAAAAGATTCAGGAAAGAAAATTCCTAGCCTGCCCATTACTAGACAGTCTAGCATAGTTGGTAATGATGATCAGCCACACCATACAAATAGTGTTGTCTCACATCATAGCAAAAGCATTTATTCTCACCACACTGGTAGTAATGTTTCTGTTAGCCAAGCTGTTAGGGTGGCTTCTGTAAGGGATAGGTCTCCTTCTGCTCATTCTTCTGTGTCTAAGAATGTCCCTCCCACCAACCCTGATGACAGAATGTTAGAAAGGGAACTCAACAAGTTGAGAGTGGAACAAACCAGACTGAAGCTTAAAAAGCAACAGCTGGATTTGGATAGACAGTCTTTTGAACTAGAGAAAGAAAGACAGAAGTTGGGTTTTGAAACCCATGGTGGCAGCAGCAGTATTCCCCATAGTCATCCTGTAAAAGAGCATGATTCCAGGAATCTGCACAAGATAGTTCCCCCTTATAAGGAGGGGGATGACATTAACAAGTGGTTTGCTGCACTTGAGAGGGCCTGTGTTGTACAGGATGTCCCTCAAAGGCAGTGGGCTGCTATCCTATGGCTATCATTTAGTGGAAAAGGTAGGGATAGGCTCCTTACTGTGAAAGAAAGTGATGCCAATAATTTCCATGTTCTTAAGAATGCACTCCTGGATGGTTATGGCTTAACCACTGAACAATACAGGATAAAGTTCAGAGAGACCAAAAAGGAGTCTTCACAAGACTGGGTTGATTTCATTGACCATTCAGTGAAGGCCTTGGAGGGGTGGTTACATGGCAGTAAAGTTACTGATTATGACAGCCTGTATAACTTGATCCTGAGAGAGCATATTCTTAATAATTGTGTGTCTGATTTGTTGCACCAGTACCTGGTAGACTCTGATCTGACCTCTCCCCAAGGATTGGGAAAGAAGGCAGACAAATGGGTCAGAACAAGGGTGAACAGAAAAGTTCATACAGGGGGTGACAAAGATGGCAATAAGAAGAAAGATGGTGAAAAATCTCAAGATAAGCATGGGGATAAGGGTAAAACCAAAGATCCTTCTTCAAATCTTAAACACTCTTCAGACGGTGGGGATAAAACAAATTCCTCCTCTTCTTCTCAACCCACACACATTAAAAAGCCTTGGTGCTTTGTGTGTAAAAACAAAGGCCATAGGCCAGGGGATAAGTCCTGTCCAGGTAAACCCCCTGAGCCTACCACCACTAATACATCAAGCTCTAGTGCCCCTAGCAGTAGTGGTACTAGTGGTGGGACTGCTGGCAACAGTCAAGTTAAGGGTGTAGTTGGGTTCACTTATGGATCCATAGTAGAAACTGGGGCAGTCAGTCCCAAGACAGTTTCTGTCACACCTAGTGGCATTGGCCTTGCCACACTGGCTGCTTGTCCCCTTACAATGGATAAGTACAGGCAGACAGTTTCAATAAATGGTGTTGAGGCCTTGGCCTACAGGGACACAGGTGCCAGTATCACTTTGGTGACTGAAAACCTAGTGCACCCTGATCAACACATCATTGGACAACAGTATAAGATTATTGATGTCCATAACTCCACTAAGTTTCTTCCCTTAGCTATAATTCAGTTTAGTTGGGGTGGAGTTACTGGCCCTAAGCAGGTGGTGGTATCACCTAGCTTACCTGTAGACTAGCTCTTAGGTAATGACCTAGAGGACTCAGGTTGGGCTGATGTAGAGTTTTATGCCCATGCAGCCATGCTGGGCATCCCTGAGGAATTGTTCCCTCTCATTTCTACTGAAATGAAAAAGCAAAGGAGAGAAGGCCTGAAAACTCAGGATCCCTCTCCAACAACAGGTAAAAGGGGTATCACAGTATCCCCTAACCACCCTACCATTCAGGATACCATTCCTGTGGTGGGAGAAACCTCTCCTGGGGTGGCACCTGTTCCAAGGGAATCATCAGTAGGCAAAACTGTACTCCCTGAGGTAGAAGTACCTCTCTGTGGGATAACTAACATTGGTGACAAAAAGAGCACCATTTTAGTTAACATGGAGCATCCCTCCAACCCTCCCAGAGAAACTTTAGTGCAGAAACCCTGCACTGCCTCACAACACTTAGGACAGCATCCCTGCCCTAGTGTGGAGCTCATAGGACAGCATCCCTGCCCTGCTCCAACTCAAGAGAAACAGCATCCCTGTTCTCTCTTCCAGCCATATGGACAAAGTTTTTGCCCAGCTATGGCTTTTCTGAGACAGCATCCCTGTCTGGCATTTCCATCACTACAAATAGGTTCAGTGGACAATTCCCACTGCTCTAAACTAAAACTTACTGATAGAAACTCTGAAAATACATCTTCACATTGTTGCGTAGCTAACAAACTTCAAACAGGGTGGTTTACATCCCCACAGGGAAGTAACCATATAGTGGATGATAAAGGGAGTAACCAGTCTATTGCAGAGCTACTCTCTACTTATCACCACTTAGACAATAAAGTCTCAACTGGCCAAGGTTAGCCTTATTGTCCTTCGTTTGGGGGGGGGTTGTGTGAGAAAGTAGCCTCTTTCTAGCCTTGTTACCCCCACTTTTGGCCTGTTTGTGAGTGTATGTCAGGGTGTTTTCACTGTCTCACTGAGATCCTGCTAGCCAGGGCCCAGTGCTCATAGTGAAAACCCTATGTTTTCAGTATGTTTGTTATGTGTCACTTGGACCCTGCTAGTCAGGACCCCAGTGCTCATAAGTTTGTGGCCTATATGTATGTGTTCCCTGTGTGGTGCCTAACTGTCTCACTGAGGCTCTGCTGATCAGAACCTCAGTGGTTATGCTCTCTCATTTCTTTCAAATTGTCACTACCAGGCTAGTGACCAATTTTACCAATTTACATTGGCTTACTGGAACACCCTTATAATTCCCTAGTATATGGTACTGAGGTACCCAGGGTATTGGGGTTCCAGGAGATCCCTATGGGCTGCAGCATTTCTTTTGCCACCCATAGGGAGCTCTGACAATTCTTACACAGGCCTGCCACTGCAGCCTGAGTGAAATAACGTCCACGTTATTTCACAGCCATTTTACACTACACTTAAGTAACTTATAAGTCACCTATATGTCTAACCTTTACCTGGTAAAGGTTAGGTGCAAAGTTACTTAGTGTGAGGGCACCCTGGCACTAGCCAAGGTGCCCCCACATTGTTCAGGGCCAATTCCCTGAACTTTGTGAGTGCGGGGACACCATTACACGCGTGCACTACATATAGGTCACTACCTATATGTAGCTTCACAATGGTAACTCCGAATATGGCCATGTAACATGTCTAAGATCATGGAATTGCCCCCTCTATGCCATCCTGGCATTGTTGGCACAATTCCATGATCCCAGTGGTCTGTAGCACAGACCCTGGTACTGCCAAACTGCCTTTCCTGGGGTTTCACTGCAGCTGCTGCTGCTGCCAACCCCTCAGACAGGTTTCTGCCCCCCTGGGGTCAAGCCAGGCTTGTCCCAGGATGGCAGAACAAAGGACTTCCTCTGAGAGAGGGTGTTACTCCCTCTCCCTTTGGAAAATGGTGTGAAGGCAGGGGAGGAGTAGCCTCCCCCAGCCTCTGGAAATGCTTTCTTGGGCACAGATGTGCCCAATTCTGCATAAGCCAGTCTACACCGGTTCAGGGGACCCCTTAGCCCTGCTCTGGCGTGAAACTGGACAAAGGAAAGTGGAGTGACCACTCCCCTGACCTGCACCTCCCCTGGGAGGGGTCCAGAGCTCCTCCAGTGTGCTCCAGACCTCTGCCATCTTGGAAACAGAGGTGCTGCTGGCACACTGGACTGCTCTGAGTGGCCAGTGCCACCAGGTGACGTCAGAGACTCCTTCTGATAGGCTCCTTCAGGTGTTAGTAGCCTATCCTCTCTCCTAAGTAGCCAACCCCTCTTTTCTGGCTATTTAGGGTCTCTGTCTCTGGGGAAACTTTAGACAACAAATGCAAGAGCTCATCAGAGTTCCTCTGCATCTCTCTCTTCACCTTCTGATAAGGAATCGACTGCTGACCGCGCTGGAAGCCTGCAAAACTGCAACAAAGTAGCTAAGATGACTACTGCAACTCTGTAACGCTGATCCTGCCGCCTTCTCGACTGTTTTCCTGTTTGTGCATGCTGTGGGGGTAGTCTGCCTCCTCTCTGCACCAGAAGCTCCGAAGAAATCTCCCGTGGGTCGACGGCATCTTCCCCCTGCAACCGCAGGCACCAAAAAGCTGCATTACCGGTCCCTTGGGTCACCTCTCAGCACAACGAGCGAGATCCCTCAAATCCAGCAACTCTGTCCAAGTGACCCCCACAGTCCAGTGACTCTTCAGTCCAAGTTTGGTGGAGGTAAGTCCTTGCCTCACCTCGCTAGACTGCATTGCTGGGAACCGCGACTTTTGCAGCTACTCCGGCCCCTGTGCACTACCGGCAGAAATCCTTTGTGCACAGCCAAGCCTGGGTCCACGGCACTCAAACCTGCATTGCACGACTTTCTAAGTTGGTCTCCGGCGACGTGGGACTCCTTTGTGCAACTTCGGCAAGCACCGTTTCACGCATCTTTGTAGTGCCTGTTTCTGGCACTTCTCCGGGTGCTACCTGCTTCAGAGAGGGCTCTTTGTCTTGCACCACGTCTCTTCTCTCTCTTGGTCCAATTTGCGACCTTCTGGTCCCTCCTGGGCCACAGCAGTGTCCAAAAACGGTAACCGCACGATTTGCAGCTAGCAAGGCTTGTTGGCGTTCTTTCGGCGGAAAAACACTTCTGCACAACTCTCCACGGCAAGAGGGATCCGTCCACCAAAGGGGAAGTCTCTAGCCCTTTTCGTTCCTGCAGAAACCGCAGCTTCTTCTGTCCAGTAGAAGCTTCTTTGCACCCACAGCTGGCATTTCCTGGGCATCTGCCCATCTCCGACTTGCTTGTGACTTTTGGACTTGGTCCCCTTGTTCCACAGGTACCCTAGATTGGAAATCCACTGGTGTTGCATTGTTGGTTTGTGTCTTTCCTGCATTATTCCTCTATCACGACTTCTTTGTCTTTTGGGGAACTTCAGTGCACTTTGCACTCACTTTTCAGGGTCTTGGGGAGGGCTATTTTTCTAACTCTCACTATTTTCTAATAGTCCCAGCGACCCTCTACAAGGACACATAGGTTTGGGGTCCATTCGTGGTTCACATTCCACTTTTGGAGTATATGGTTTGTGTTGCCCCTATCCCTATGTGTCCCCATTGCATCCTATTGTAACTATTCATTGTTTGCACTGTTTTCTAAGACTATACTGCATATTTTTGGTATTGTGTACATATAACTTGTGTATATTTGCTATCCTCATACTGAGTGTACACTCTAAGATACTTTGGCCTATTGTCATAAAAATAAAGTACCTTTATTTTTAGTATAACTGTGTATTGTGTTTTCTTATGATATTGTGCAAGTGACACTTGTGGTACTGTAGTAGCTTCACACGTCTCCTAGTTCAGCCTAAGCTGCTCTGCTAAGCTACCATTATCTATCAGCCTAAGCTGCTAGACACCCTATACACTAATAAGGGATAACTTGGCCTGGTGCAAGGTGCAAATACCCCTTGGTACTCACTACAAGCCAGTCCAGCCTCCTACACCATTGTGAAGCTACACATAGGTATTGACCTATGTGTAGTGCACGCGTGTAATGGTGTCCCCGCACTCACAAAGTCTGGGGAATTTCCCCTGAACAATGTGGGAGCACCTTGGCTAGTGCCAGGGTGCCCACACACTAAGTAACTTTGCACCTAACCTTTACTAAGTAAAGGTTAGACATATAGGTGACTTATAAGTTACTTAAGTGCAGTGAAAATGGCTGTGAAATAATGTGTGCATTATTTCACTCAGGCTGCAGTGGCAGGCCTGTGTAGGATTTGTCAGAGCTACCTATGGGTGGCAAAAGAAATGCTGCAGCCCATAGGGATCTCCTGGAACCCCAATACCCTGGGTACCTCAGTACATTATACTAGGAAATTATAAGGGTGTTCCAGTATGCCAATGTGAATTGGTGAAATTGGTCACTAGCCTGTTAGTGACAATTTGGAAAGAAATGAGAGAGCATAACCACTGAGGTTCTGGATAGCAGAGCCTCAGTGAGACAGTTTAGTCATAACACAGGTAACACATTCAGGCACACTTATGAGCACTGGGTCCCTGGCTGGCAGGGTCCCAGTGACACATACAACTAAAACAACATATATACAGTGAAAAATGGGGGTAACATGCCAGGCAAGATGGTCCTTTCCTACAGCTTCCAGCAAGACAAGAAGCCCTCTCAGAAGCAGGCAGCACCCGCAGAAAAGCCGGAACAGGCACTACGAAGTGGAGTGAAACGGTGCTCACCCGAAGTTGCACATGAGAGTCCCACGCCGCCGGAGGACAACTCAGGAGGTCCTGCAATGCAGGTTAGAGTGCCGTGGACCCAGGCTTGGCGGTGCGTAAGGGAAATCCTGGAAAAGTGCACAGGTGCCGGAGTAGCTGCAAAACACGGGGTTCCCAGCAATGCAGTCTGGCGTGGGGAGGCAAGGACTTACCTCCACCAAACTTGGACTGAAGAGTCACTGGACTGTGGGAGTCACTTGGACAGAGTAGCTGAGTTCAAGGGACCTCGCTCGTTGTGCTGAGAGGAGACCCAGAGGACCGGTGATGCAGTTCTTTGGTGCCTGCGGTTGCAGGGGGAAGATTCCGTCGACCCACTGGAGATTTCTTCAGAGCTTCTAGTGCAGAGAGGAGGCAGACTACCCCCACAGCATGCACCACCAGGAAAACAGTTGAGAAGGCGGCAGGATCAGCGTTACAATGTCGCAGTAGTCGTCTTTGCTACTTTGTTGCAGTTTTGCAGGCTTCCAGCGCGGTCAGCAGTCGATTCCTTGGCAGAAGGTGAAGAGAGAGATGCAGAGGAACTCTGATGAGCTCTTGCATTCGTTATCTAAGGAATTCCCCAAAGCAGAGACCCTAAATAGCCAGAAAAGAGGGTTTGGCTACTTAGGAGAGAGGATAGGCTAGCAACACCTGAAGGAGCCTATCAGAAGGAGTCTCTGACGTCACCTGCTGGCCCTGGCCACTCAGAGCAGTCCAGTGTGCCAGCAGCACCTCTGTTTCCAAGATGGCAGAGGTCTGGAGCACACTGGAGGAGCTCTGGGCACCTCCTAGGGGAGGTGCAGGTCAGGGGAGTGGTCACTCCCCTTTCCTTTGTCCAGTTTCGAGCCAGAGCATGACTGAGGGGTCCCTGAACCGGTGTAGACTGGCTTATGCAGAAATGGGCACCATCTGTGCCCATGAAAGCATTTCCAGAGGCTGGGGGAGGCTACTCCTCCCCTGCCTTAACACCTTTTTCCAAAGGGAGAAGGTGTAACACCCTCTCTCTGAGGAAGTCCTTTGTTCTGCCTTCCTGGGCCAAGCCTGGCTGGACCCCAGGAGGGCAGAAACCTGTCTGAGGGGTTGGCAGCAGCAGCAGCTGCAGTGAAACCCCTGAAAAGGCAGTTTGGCCGTACCCGGGTCTGTGCTAGAGACCCGTGGGATCATGGGATTGTGCCAACAATGCCAGGATGGCATTGCGGGGTCAATTCCATGATCATAGACATGTTACATGGCCATATTCGGAGTTACCATTGTGAAGCTACACATAGGTAGTGACCTATGTGTAGTGCACACGTGTAATGGTGTCCCCGCACTCACAAAGTCCAGGGAATTTGCCCTGAACCATGTGGGGGCACCTTGGCTAGTGCCAGGGTGCCCACACACTAAGTAACTTAGCACCCAACCTTTACCAGGTAAAGGTTAGACATATAGGTGACTTATAAGTTACTTAAGTGCAGCGGTAAATGGCTGTGAAATAACGTGGACATTATTACACTCAGGCTGCAGTGGCAGGCCTGTGTAAGAATTGTCAGAGCTCCTTATGGGTGGCAAAAGAAATGCTGCAGCCCATATGGATCTCCTGGAACCCCAATACCCTGGGTATCTCAGTACCATATACTAGGGAATTATAAGGGTGTTCCAGTATGCCAATGTAAATTGGTGAAATTTGTCACTAGCCTGTTAGTGACAATTTGGAAAGAAATGAGAGAGCATAACCACTGAGGTTCTGATTAGCAGAGCCTCAGTGAGACAGTTAGTCATAACACAGGTAACACATACATGGCACATTTATGAGCACTGGGGCCCTGGCTGGCAGGGTCCCAGTGACACATACACTAAAACAACATATAAACAGTGAAATATGGGGGTAATATGCCAGGCAAGATGGTACTTTCCTACACAACCCCCCCCAAACGAAGGACAATAAGACTAGCCATGACCTGATGAGTCTTCATTGTCTAAGTGGAAATATCTGGAGAGTCCATCTGCATTGGAGTGGGTACTCCCAGGTCTATGTTCCACTGTATAGTCCATCCCCTGTAGAGATATGGACCACCTCAATAATTTAGGGTTTTCACCTTTCATTTGTTTTAGCCAAAGTAGAGGTTTGTGGTCTGTCTGAACAATGAAGTGAGTGCCAAACAGTTATGAGGGGTTGGCAGCAGCAGCTGCAGTGAAACCCCTGAAAAGGCAGTTTGGCCGTACCCGGGTCTGTGCTAGAGACCCGTGGGATCATGGGATTGTGCCAACAATGCCAGGATGGCATTGCGGGGTCAATTCCATGATCATAGACATGTTACATGGCCATATTCGGAGTTACCATTGTGAAGCTACACATAGGTAGTGACCTATGTGTAGTGCACACGTGTAATGGTGTCCCCGCACTCACAAAGTCCAGGGAATTTGCCCTGAACCATGTGGGGGCACCTTGGCTAGTGCCAGGGTGCCCACACACTAAGTAACTTAGCACCCAACCTTTACCAGGTAAAGGTTAGACATATAGGTGACTTATAAGTTACTTAAGTGCAGCGGTAAATGGCTGTGAAATAACGTGGACATTATTACACTCAGGCTGCAGTGGCAGGCCTGTGTAAGAATTGTCAGAGCTCCTTATGGGTGGCAAAAGAAATGCTGCAGCCCATATGGATCTCCTGGAACCCCAATACCCTGGGTATCTCAGTACCATATACTAGGGAATTATAAGGGTGTTCCAGTATGCCAATGTAAATTGGTGAAATTTGTCACTAGCCTGTTAGTGACAATTTGGAAAGAAATGAGAGAGCATAACCACTGAGGTTCTGATTAGCAGAGCCTCAGTGAGACAGTTAGTCATAACACAGGTAACACATACATGGCACATTTATGAGCACTGGGGCCCTGGCTGGCAGGGTCCCAGTGACACATACACTAAAACAACATATAAACAGTGAAATATGGGGGTAATATGCCAGGCAAGATGGTACTTTCCTACACAACCCCCCCCAAACGAAGGACAATAAGACTAGCCATGACCTGATGAGTCTTCATTGTCTAAGTGGAAATATCTGGAGAGTCCATCTGCATTGGAGTGGGTACTCTCAGGTCTATGTTCCACTGTATAGTCCATCCCCTGTAGAGATATGGACCACCTCAATAATTTAGGGTTTTCACCTTTCATTTGTTTTAGCCAAAGTAGAGGTTTGTGGTCTGTCTGAACAATGAAGTGAGTGCCAAACAGGTATGGCCTCAACTTCTTCAGTGCCCAGACCACAGTAAAGGCCTCCCTCTCTATGGCAGACCAACGCTTTTATCTAGGGGTCAACCTCCTGCTGATAAAAGCAACAGGTTGATCCTGGCCCTCAGAATTAAGTTGTGATAAGACTGCCCCTACCTCTAATTCAGATGCATCAGTTTGGACAATGAATTTTTTAGAGTAACAGGGGCTTTTCAGGACAGGTGCAGAGCACATGGCCTGCTTCAGCTCCTCAAAAGCTTTCTGACAGTTTGCTGTCCATAATACCTTCTTAGGCATTTTTTTAGATCTGAGGTCATTAAGAGGGGCTGCAATGGAGCCATAGTTCTTTATGAACCTCCTATAGTACCCAGTGAGGCCTAAAAAGGCTCTCACCTGAGTCTGAGTTGTAGGGGGAACCCAATCTATAATAGTTTGGATTTTCCCCTGAAGTGGTGCAATCTGTTCTCCACCTAGCAGGTGTCCCAGATAAACCACCTTCCCCTGCCCTATCTGGCACTTTGAAGCCTTGATAGTGAGGCCTGCCTTCTGCAGGGCCTCCAAAACTTTCCATAGGTGGACCAGGTGATCATCCCAGCTGGAGCTAAAGACAGCTATATCATCTAGATATGCTGCACTAAAAGCTTCCAGCCCTTGCAGGACTGTGTTCACCAACCTCTGAAAAGTGGCAGGTGCATTTTTCAATCCAAAAGGCATTACTGTGAATTGGTAATGACCTCCAATGGTTGAAAATGCAGTTTTTGCTTTTGCACCTTCTGATAATTTGATCTGCCAATACCCTGCAGTCAAATCAAAAGTGCTTAGATACTTGGCAGATGCCAGTGTATCTATTAGCTCATCTGCCCTGGGTATAGGGTGAGCATCAGTTTTGGTTACCTGGTTGAGACCTCTATAGTCTACACAAAACCGCATTTCCTTCTTTCCATCCTTGGAATGAGGTTTTGGTACAAGTACCACAGGAGAGGCCCATGGACTTTCAGAGTGCTCAACCACTCCCAGTTCAAGCATTTTCTGCACCTCTTGCTTTATGCAGTCTCTGACATGGTCAGGCTGCCTATAGATCTTACTTTTGACAGGCAAGCTGTCTCCAGTATATATAGTGTGCTCATACCTAGAAGTGGTGCCTGGCACAGTAGAGAAGAGTTCAGAAAACTGACCTAGGAGATTTATGCAGTGGCCTTTCTGCTCAGCAGTAAGACAATCTGCCAAAACTATCCCTTCCACTAGAGCATCTTGTTCTGTGGAAGAGAAGAGATCAGGGAGAGGGTCACTCTCTTCTTCCTGTCCCTCATCAGTTGCCATGAGCAGGGTGAGATCAGCCCTGTCATAGTAGGGTTTCAGGCGATTGACATGGAGCACCCTAAGGGGACTCCTGGCAGTGCCTAAGTCAACTAAGTATGTGATTTCACCCTTCTTTTCAACAATTATGTGGGGTCCACTCCATTTGTCTTAGAGTGCTCTTGGGGCCACAGGCTTCAAGACCCACACTTTCTGCCCTGGTTGGTACTGAACCAAAACAGCCTTCTGCTCATGCCATTGCTTTTGGAGCTCTTGGCTGGCCTGAAGTTTTTTTACTGGCCTTTTTCATGTACTCAGCCATCCTAGATCTGAGGCCAAGTACATAGTCCACTATGTCTTGCTTTGGAGCTTTTAATGGTTGTTCCCAACCCTCCTTAACAAGTGTTAGAGGACCTCTCACAGGGTGTCCAAATAGGAGTTCAAAGGGGCTGAAGCCCACTCCTTTTTGGGGTACCTCCCTGTAAGCAAAAAGGAGGCAAGGTAACAGGATATCCCATCTCCTGCGGAGTTTTTCAGGGAGTCCCCTAATCATGCCTTTGAGAGTTTTGTTAAATCTCTCCACCAGTCCATTTGTTTGTGGATGATAGGGTGTAGTGAACTTGTATGTAACACCACATTCCCTCCACATGGCCTTTAAGTAAGCAGACATGAAATTGCTTCCTCTGTCTGATACCACCTCTTTTGGGAAGCCCACCCTGGAAAAGATTCCCAGGAGGGCCCTTGCCACTGCAGGAGCTGTAGTGGTCTTTAGAGGGATTGCTTCAGGATATCTGGTGGCATGGTCCACTACCACCAAGATAAACCTAATGCCTGAAGCAGTAGGAGGGTCAAGGGGGACAAATATGTCAACCCCTACCCTTTCAAAGGGAACCCCAACCACAGGCAGTGGAATAATGGGTGCCTTTGGGGTGCCACCTGTCTTGCCACTGGCTTGACAGGTTTCACAGGACTCCCAAAATTCTTCTGTGTCCTCTGACATTCTAGGCCAATGAAACAAGGGAACAAGCCTGTCCCAGGTTTTCATTTGCCCCAAATGTCCAGCTAAGGGAATGTTGTGGGCTAGAGTTAGGAGGAACTTTCTGTACTCCTGAGGAATCACCAATCTCCTGGCAGCTCCAGGTTTTGGATCCCTTGCTTCAGGGTACAAGAGGTTGTCCTCCCAGTAAACTCTGTGAGAGTCAATGACATCCCCATTTGCTTGTTTGACAGCTTGCTGCCTTAGACCCTCTAGTGTGGGACAGGTATGCTGTGCCACACTCAGCTCCTCCCTGGCAGGCCCCCCTTCACCCAAAAGCTCAGCAGTGTCTGCTTCCAGCTCATCTGGTGTAGGTTCTGCACAGGGTGGAAATTCTTCTTCCTCAGAATTAGAATCCACTGTAGAGAGAGGGATAGTAGGTAGTTTTTTACCTTTACTAACCCTAGCTTTAGGGAGCACTTGGTCCATTCTTCCAGGATCCAAGTCACCCTGTCCTTTTTGCTTTTTGGCCTGAGCCCTGGTCAAAGCAAAAATATGCCCTGGAATGCCCAGCATTGCTGCATGAGCCTCCAACTCCACTTCTGCCCAAGCTGATGTCTCTAAATCATTCCCTAATAGACAGTCTACAGGTAAATCTGAGACAACCACTACTTTCTTTGGGCCAGTAACCCCCCCCCAGTTGAGATTCACAACAGCCACGGGGTGGCTAAGGGTGTTGTTATGAGCATCGTTTACTTGGTACTGGTGACCAAGTAGGTGTTGTTCAGGGTGGACAAGTTTCTCTATTACCATTGTAACACTGGCACCTGTGTCCCTGTAGGCCTGAACCTCAACACCATTTATTAGGGGTAGTTGCGTGTACTTATCCATGTTAAGGGGACAAGCAACCAAGGTGGCTAAATCAATAGCCCCCTCAGAGACTAACACAGCCTCTGTGGTCTCCCTAATCAGACCAACCCGAACTAAGTTACCAATAGTGAGCCTAGCTACTCCCTTGGATTGGCTATTAGTAGGATTGCTCCCACCACCACTGCTATCACTAGGGGCACTAGGTGTAGCAGCAGGGGTTGTAGTGGTAGGAGGCTTGGTTCTTTTCTTTGGACAGCTGGGATCTGTTGTCCAATGGCCTTTTATTTTACATAAATAGCACCATGGTTTATTTTCTTTGTTTTGATTTGAAGAGGATTTGGGCCCACCACCCCCACCAGAGTGTTTGTGTGGGCCTGATGAAAACTCATTTTTAGATTTGTCCCCACCCTTGTCAGAAGACTTACCATCCTTTTTCTTGCCATCTTTGTCACCCCCTGTATTAACCTTTCTGTTCACCCTTGTTCTGACCCATTTGTCTGCCTTATTTCCCAATTCTTGGGGAGAGGTCAGATCAGAGTCCACCAGGTACTGGTGCAACAAATCAGACACACAATTATTAAGAATATGCTCTCTCAGGATTAAGTTATACAGGCTTTCATAATCAGTAACTTTACTGCCATGTAACCACCCCTCCAAGGCCTTCACTGAATGGTCATCAAAGTCTACCCAGTCTTGTGAAGACTCCTTTTTGGTTTCTCTGAACTTCATCCTGCACTGTTCAGTGGTTAAGCCATAACCATGTAGGAGTGCATTCTTAAGAACTGTAAAATTATTGGCATTACTTTCTTTCACAGTAAGGAGCCTATCCCTACCCTTTCCACTAAATGATAGCCATAGGATAGCAGCCCGCTGCCTTTGAGGGACATTCTGTACAACACAGGCCCTCTCAAGTGCAGCAAACCACTTGTTAATGTCATCCCCCTCCTTGTAAGGGGGAACTATCTTGTGCAGATTCCTAGAATCATGCTCTCTTGCAGAATACTGCTGCTGCCACCATGGGTTTCTAACCCAATTTTCTGTCTTTCTCTTTCTGTCTCTAAGGACTGCCTATCTAAATCCAGTTGTTGCTTCTTGAGCTTCAGCCTGGATTCTTCCACTGCCAATCTATTGAGCTCCCTTTCTAACACTCTGTCATCAGGGTGGGTGGGTGGGGCATGCCTTGAAACAGAAGTATGGTGAGAATGAACAGAAGGAGACCTGTCCCTAACAGATGGCACTCTAACAGCCTGGCTAACACAAATAGCATTTCTACTATGATGAGAAGGAACACTCTTACTGTGATGTGAGGCAACACTATTACTGTGATGTGACTCTACATCAGTACCAGCAATGCTAGGTGGTCTGCTAATGGGCAGGCTGGGAAGTTTCCCTTCTAAATCTTTTGCTAGGGGTGCCCCAGGGTCAGATTGGGAACCATCAGGTAATTTCTCAACAGAAGTGCCAACTCTGGTCTTATCTTGTTCAATGAGCATATTAAACAATAGTTCTCTAGAGGGATTCTTCCCTACCCCTAAACCTCTTTCAATGCAGAGACTCCTTGCTCCTTTCCAGCTAAGGTGATCATAAGGAAGTTTGGACAGATCAACAGTTTGGCCTGTACCAGACATTTTTAGAAAGTGTTTAATGGATAGAAAAAGTGAGAAAAAAGTTTTTCAGAATTTTTTAAAAGACAGAAAATAAAACTTTAAAAACTTTTTAAGAACTTTTTAGAAAGTTTAGAGGTACTTTTCAGCACTTAGTAAAGAAGTGAAAAGAAGAAAAACAAAACTTTTTGGTTAGGTGTACATTCACTGAACTTGTTTTGTATATTTTTCTCTTATAAAAAGTACAATGACAAAAGTGGTAAGTAGTTGCAAAGTACTTATCCCACCGCTGCACAACCAATCTAGGAGGCTGGACTGGCTTGTAGTGAGTACCAAGGGGCACTTACACCTTGCACCAGGGTCCAGGTATCCCTTATTAGTGTATAGGGGTGTCTAGCAGCTTAGGCTGATAGAAAATGGTAGCTTAGCAGAGCAGCTTAGGCTGAACTAGGAGACGAGTGAAGCTCCTACAGTACCACTAGTGTCACTTGCACAATATCATAAGAAAACACAATACACAGATATGCTAAAAATAAGGGTACTTTATTTTTATGACAATATGCCAAAGTATCTTAGTGAGTACCCTCAGTATGAGGATAGCAAATATACACAAGATATATGTACACAATACCAAAATATGCAGTAATAGCAATAGAAAACAGTGCAAACAATGTATAGTCACAATAGGATGCAATGGGGGCACATAGGGATAGGGGCAATACAAACCATATACTCTAGAAGTGGAATGCGAACCACAAATGGACCCCAAACCTATGTGACCTTGTAGAGGGTCGCTGGGACTGTAAGAAAACAGTGAGGGTTAGAAAAATAGCCCACCCCAAGACCCTGAAAAGTGAGTGCAAAGTGCACTGAAGTTCCCCAAAGAGCACAGAAGTCGTGATAGGGGAATTCTGCAGGAAAGACCAACACCAGCAATGCAACAACGATGGATTTCCAGACGAGAGTACCTGTGGAACAAGGGGACCAAGCCCAAAAGTCACGATCAAGTCGGGAGTGGGCAGATGCCCAGGAAATGCCAGCTGTGGGTGCAAAGAAGCTGCCACCAGATGGTAGAAACTGAGGATTCTGCAAGAACGACAAGGGCTAGAAACTTCCCCTTTGGAGGATGGGCGTCCCACGTCGCGAAGAGTAGTGCAGAAGTATTTTCCCGCAGAAAGACCGCAAACAAGCCTTGCTAGATGCAAAGCTCGTGGTTAGGTTTTTTGGATGCTGCTGTGGCCCAGGAGGGTCCAGAATGTCACCAATTGCGTGAGGGGACAGAGGGGGCATCCAGCAAGACAAGGAGCCATCTCAGAAGCAGGCAGCACCCGCAGAAGTGCCAGAACAGGCACTACGAAGTTGCGCAAGAGATTCCCACGCCGCTGGAGGACAACTCAGGAGGTCGTGCAATGCAGGTTAGAGTGCTGTGGACCCAGGCTTGGCTGTGCACAAAGGAAATCCTGGAAAAGTGCACAGGAGCCGCAGTAGCTGCAAAACACGGGGTTCCCAGCAATGCAGTCTGGCGTGGGGAGGCAAGGACCTACCTCCACCAAACTTGGACTTAAGGGTCACTGGACAGTGGGAGTCACTTGGACAGAGTTGCTGAGTTCAAGGGACCTCGCTCGTCGTGCTGAGAGGAGACCCAGAGGACCGGTGATGCAGTTCTTTGGTGCCTGCGGTTGCAGGGGGAAGATTCCGTCGACCCACTGGAGATTTCTTCGGAGCTTCTAGTGCAGAGAGGAGGCAGACTACCCCCACAGCATGCACCTCCAGGAAAACAGTCGAGAAGGCATCAGGATCAGCGTTACAATGACTCAGTAGTCGTCGTTGCTTCTTTGTTGCAGTTTTGCAGGCTTCTAGCGCGGTCAGCAGTCGATTCCTTGGCAGAAGGTGAAGAGAGAGATGCATAGGAACTCTGATGAGCTCTTGCATTCATTATCTAAGGAATTCCCCAAAGCAGAGACCCTAAATAGCCAGAAAAGAGGGTTTGGCTACTTAGGAGAGAGGATAGGCTAGCAACACCTGAAGGAGCCTATCAGAAGGAGTCTCTGACGTCACCTGCTGGCCCTGGCCACTCAGAGCAGTCCAGTGTGCCAGCAGCATCTCTGTTTCCAAGATGACAGAGGTCTGGAGCACACTGGAGGAGCTCTGGGCACCTCCCAGGGGAGGTGCAGGTCAGGGGAGTTGTCACTCCCCTTTTCTCTGTCCAGTTTGCGCCAGAGCAGGGCTGAGGGGTCCCTGAACCGGTGTAGACTGGCTTAAGCAGAAATGGGCACCATCTGTGCCCATGAAAGCATTTCCAGAGGCTGGGGGAGGCTACTCCTCCCCTGCCTTAACACCTTTTTCCAAAGGGAGAGGGTGTAACACCCTCTCTCTGAGGAAGTCCTTTGTTCTGCCTTCCTGGGCCAAGCCTGGCTGGACCCCAGGAGGGCAGAAACCTGTCTGAGGGGTTGGCAGCAGCAGCAGCTGCTGTGAAACCCCTGAAAAGGCAGTTTGGCAGTACCCGGGTCTGTGCTAAAGACCCGTGGGATCATGGGATTGTGCCAACAATGCCAGGATGGCATTGAGGGGGCAATTCCATGATCATAGACATGTTACATGGACATATTCGGAGTTACCATTGTGAAGCTACACATAGGTAGTGACCTATGTGTAGTGCACGCGTGTAATGGTGTCCCCGCACTCACAAAGTCCGGGGAATTTGCCCTGAACCATGTGCGGGCACCTTGGCTAGTGCCAGGGTGCCCACACACTAAGTAACTTAGCACCCAACCTTTACCAGGTAAAGTTTAGACATATAGGTGACTTATAAGTTACTTAAGTGCAGTGGTAAATGGCTGTGAAATAACGTGGACATTATTTCACTCAGGCTGCAGTGGCAGGCCTGTGTAAGAATTGTCAGAGCTCCCTATGGGTGGCAAAATAAATGCTGCAGCCCATAGGGATCTCCTGAAACCCCAATACCCTGGGTACCTCAGTACCATATACTAGGGAATTATAAGGGTGTTCCAGTATGCCAATGTAAATTGGTGAAATTGGTCACTAGCCTGTTAGTGACAATTTGGAAAGAAATGAGAGAGCATAACCACTGAGGTTCTGGTTAGCAGAGCCTCAGTGAGACAGTTAGTAATAACACAGGTAACACATACAGGGCACATTTATGAGCACTGGGGCCCTGGCTGGCAGGGTCCCAGTGACACATACATTAAAACAACATATATACAGTGAAATATGGGGGTAACATGCCAGGCAAGATGGTACTTTCCTACAGACAGGTAGGTGAGAGGGGGAGGAGGATGACTGGAAGAAAGAGAAAATCACAGAGTGACTGGTGCGTGTGAGAAAGAGACCTGATCAAGGGCAGCTCCTCCGCTAAGGCGGTGGAGCGTCACCCCCACTGGTATTTCCAAAAAGGAAAAATAAAATGATAATAACGTACATTGCGTTATTATAATTTTATTTTTCCATGTATGGCGGGGTGGGGCTGGGCTGGAGGGAGGGGTCCAGAGGAGGGCTACATGCATACAATGTTGGGCCGGCCAAAAATACATGCGCATTTTGCATGTTCTCTATACAGCTGTATAGCACAGCCGGGAAGAGAACATGCCCAGAGTCCCATTTCCAGTCTGAGTGTTGAAGCAGGCTGCTCAGACCAATCACTGTGCTGCTGTCAGCAGTGTTTTGATTGGCTGGGAGCCTGTGCAGCGGGGCAAAGGAAAAGGACGGAGAGGAAACAAACGCATCTCCCCTTGAACATAAGTATTTTTTTTTAAATGGATTTATTTTTTAAACCCCATCCCTTTGCGCCCGGTCCTGCCACCCCTGTTCAGTGGCAGACGCCACTGTAAGTGATGAAAGGAGAAGCAGCTTAGTGTCGAAGGAGTGGTGTAACACAGGACCCCACAGCCTCTACAGTGCAGGTGCCCCCGTACTGTGCTGGTGGGGTTCACTCAAGCACATGTGTGTGTTTGAAAAAGCTTCCATCTGACTGACAGACCAAGGTCACCCTGAGGAGGTGCAGAGGAGCTGTGGGTGGAGAGCTTCAGGTCCCTGCAGAGGTCACATAAAGTTATACTGTGATATAACTTTCAGCCAAATCTACCCCTGTCCACAGACCCACCAACCCATGTCTAGAGCCACTGCCTTTTTTGGAGCTCCTCTATGTGTGGAACAAGCACATTCCACAGATCACCCCTGGGTGTGGAGCCTCCAGTTCCCACAGCCCACCCCTGTTTGTCAAGAATATCTATACTTGTCCACAAACCACCTCAGTGTGGAAAGCACAGCTTGGACTAAGCACAGGCCACCCCATGTGTGGAGTAACCACAGTCTACAGACCTCCCTTATATGTCGAAATGAATGATTAGCATAGTCCATAGACCATACCTTCATGTGGATATCATTTACTTCTGTCCATAGACCTCCATATGTGTGGAGTTACCAACATTCACAGACCACTCCTGCGTGTGAAGCTGAATGACCATTGTCAACAGACCCAACACCCAAACATGTGGAAATACCTGGCTACAGACCACTTCAGGACATGGAGCTGCATCTACTATTGTCTACAGAGCTTCCCAATCTGCATGGAGTAACTACTATCCACAGACCACCTCTAGGTGTGGAAATGATCTGCCCCTGTCCACAAACCACTTTTGTGTGCAAAATACATTTGTCACTATCTACAGATCTCCCTCCATGTGTGGACTTGGCACAGTCTACATACCATGTTTATGTGTGGAGCCAGAATAGTCCCCTGACTGCCCCCGTCCACTTAGGTGTAGAGCTCCCAATCTCCAGAGATCACCCCTTGGGGGGAGCTGATTGATCCCTGTCCAAAGACCTCCTGAGCATGTCTGGAGCCACCACTCTCCACAGACCACCTTTCTCATCACTATTCTGATCTGCTCCAAGTAGTGAAATCCTAGTGCTCGGATATCACTCAAACTCTGACAATGTATCCTTATTCAAGCTACATCAGGCACCTGGGTTCAAATACTGAGACGTTTGCAAAACTCCCAAGAGGCTTCTTTATTCTTGAACCGCACTCCATCCTATTATCCTTATGTCAACACATCTGCAGAGTTCGTGTGACGCATCTTTATTCCTGTATTATACTCTGCCCCACTGTCCCTATGCTAAGATATCTGTGAGGATCTCGCAATGCATCTGCATTCCTGAACTACACTCTGCCCTACTATCCCTAAGTCAAGACATCTGCAGAGCTCTTGCAATGCCTCTTTCTTCCTGAACTACACTCTGCCATTCTGTCCTTATGCCAAGACACCTACAGATCTTTTTCAATGCACCTCTGTTTAAATCTACTCTTTGCGCTTTAATCCTGTGTTTGACCTGACAGCCTTAGCATATGTGGCCATGGCCCGTAAATTAGATGTTACTAGTGAACCTGCAGCACTGATTGTGCCACCCACTTAAAAATGCCTTTAAACATGTCTCAGGGCAGCCACTGCAGAGTCTGTTTGAGCAGGTTCACTGCCATGTCGACACAATATTTAAAACTCCATGTCAAGCCTTAAAATCCCTTTTTATTGCACATAAGACACTACTATGGTAGGCCCTAGATAGCCCATAGGGAGGGGTGTACTGTAAGTAAAAAGGCAAGACAGATACTTTTTAGTTTTACATGTCCTTTTAGTAAAAAAACTCCCAACCTTATTTTTCACTACTGTGAGGCCTATCCCTTTCATGGGAAAACATTGGGGATTCCTTAATGCATTTATTAAGTGTAATTCCTGATTGAGAAGAAGTAGGTCGGTCATGTTTTGGTACCTATGGACTTGTAATAATAAATCCTCTTTAATGGCAAAGTTGAATTTATGATTATAACTTTAAAAATGCAGTTTTTAGAAAGTTGTCATTATCTGCTCCTAAGCTCTGTGTGCCTGCTGCCTGCCTCCAATACACATGTGGGTTGGGTGACAGCTAGCATTTGTGCATTCTCCTTGGACAATTACACACAGAGGAATCTGAGGTGTGCCACTTACATCCTAATGACCCATCACCAGGCTGATGTGTTTTCCCGAGGTAGATGGGAGGGAGGAGCTCACACCTGCACCTGAATAGGGCTGTGCCTGTCCCCACACAAAGAGATGCATACCTCGCTGTAGTGTATCTGGAGTCAGGGCAGGAAATGGAGGATCTGTCTGCACTTCAAAGACCTTCTTTGAGGTCACTCCCACTTCAAAGGTACCCTCGGTATAAGAGCTGGACTTCTGACCCAACAACATTAGTACACTTCTGGACCTGAGGACATTCTGCCAGGAAGAAGAACTACTGTGCTGAAGGGACTGTCACTCTGTGGGACCTTTGCTGTACTTTGCTGGACTCCTGCCAGCCTTCTGCCTTGTTGTGCCTGCCCTGTGCCTTCTGCCTCCTTGCCTGGGAGTGAGAGGGACTACATCCCCAGAACCAAGTGACTCATAGTGTTTGCTGGCTTGCCTCCTGTTCTGCAGTCTCAGGAACATCAAAGTCTGCCTGTATCTCCAACTGCACCCGGACTCCGCCATCTGTGAGTCCTGCCCTGCCAAGTGGTGCCAATCCAGTTCTGGGTCCTTGGAAGTGGGTTATTCTGTGCTACAACTCTTGCCCTTGACGCATTGCCACCATTTTGCAGCTTCACATTCTAGCTAAATGTGTTCTTGCATTAGAATTTTTCCTTCAAATAACTCTTAACTTTGCGTGGAGGATTGCATAATTATTGGTTATTCCACTTAGGGGAGTAATGGGGAATTACTGAAATGACTCCTATTACTCCGGCGTAATTGAAATTCCACCCAGTCCTACTTGCAAACTATTTCTTAAAAACTCTCTCATAGCCTTGGGAGATGGTGTTGCAGGAAGTTTTGCTTTCTGGGGAGATAGTTTGGATGTCAAGGCATCTGTTGCAGAGATATGTGCACCTCCCATGCTCACATCCCAGATGAGTACCATTGTTAATATTCCTTTAGTGAGTACTGACAACACTGCAAGTACTGGGCTCCTACTGCTGCAGTACTTGTGTACTCAACATTGCAAACACCATGGGCGTGGGTATTTTAGGAGTGCAGAGTTACTGCAGTACTCTAAGCTAACCTTTAAGGAATGGGGAACAACATTGTCACTAAGGGCCACATGTACAAATATTAGGTTTTGCGAGTCGTAATTTTCAAGTCGCAAAACCTGATGTACAACAGTGTCAATGATTGCTAATAACCTACCTCATAAATATTCATGAGGTAGGTCGAAATTTGAGACCCCATTGTAAATGGCCACCCTCACAGGGATGGTGGTCCGCTGGGGACAGCAGAGCACCATCTCTGTGACTGCTTTTAAAAAAAAGCAGTTTTTTGTTTTGAAACGCAGCCTGTTTTCCTTAAAGGAAAACTGACTGTGTTTAAAAAAAAAAAAAACATTTCAGTTTCATTTTTAAGAGTAGGCAGTGGTCCTGCTCTTAAAAAACATTTTTGCATGCATTCACAAAAGGGAAAGGGTCCCTTGGGGACACCTTCTACTTTGCGAATGGGTTAGAACCAATTTGAAATTGGTGCTATCTGAGATTGTTGTGCGACTGCAATCACGGTCACAAAACAATCATACATACCATTTAGATCCAGTATTAGGAAGGGATGCCCTGAACACGCCCCTTCCTGATATCAAATCTCAAAACCCAAATTGCGATTCAGTAACAAGTTACCGAATCGCTGTTTGGGCTTTGTACATCCCAAAAAGCATTTTTCAAATCTGCAAATCAGTCCGTTTGCAACTAGAAAAATGCTTTGCACATGTGGCCCTTAATGTTTAGCGGGTTATTTCGGCATACCATTCCGAAACTCTGGGCCATTGTCCTCCGTTTGTGATCTTGTGAATTTATCCCCAGAAAAATGACATAATTACGGGAGAGGTAATACCATATACAAAATTGCTGTATTACCTTTATTACCAATGTGAGTGCAAACTCCAGTTACTGCAGGCATGTCAGAAAAGAGCTAACTCGCTGAGGGTGAAGCCAGGGTGAACAGCAGTGCCCTGTGAACCACTCACACACCTGTGATCTTCAGCACACAGGAGGAAGCAGTGCTGGGAATGGCTTCACTGCGCCTCTTCACCTGGCTCTTTGTGTTGGGGACAGATAAGGGGTGCGGAGAAGGTAGATAGGGGTGCACAAGAGGGGTGTGGAGAGGGATAAATAGGGGTACACACAGGAAATGTGGGAGGATAGATAGGGGTACACTCAGGGATATAGAGGGAATAGATGGTGTACTAGGCATCGATATGAGTACACACAGGGGTGTGGAGAGGATAGATGTTGTGAACAAGGGGACAGTGCAGGGAGTTTAGATGGGGTACACAGCGGTGTGGAGGGGGTGGGGGGTAGATAGTGGTACACACGGGGTGTGGTGGGGTAGGTAGAGGTACACTGGGTGTGGATGGGTTGATATGGGTACACAGGATGTGAAGGGGATATATAGGGGCACACAGGGTGTGGAGGCTTACATAGGGGTACACACAGGGGGTGGAGGGAATAGATAGGGGTGCACACAGGTGTCTGGAGGAGTAGAGAGGGGTACTCATAGAATGTGGAGGGATGTGGGGGGGTAGATTGGCTGATATTTGTAAAAAAAAATTCCACATATCATAATGTTAGAATACGTTTATTGTGCACCATCAGAGCTCGTGTGCTGAGTTATAGTTTAATTCTCATAATATTGTGTTCACTCTGCACCCACATTTCTCTTGTGCACCCTAGTGTTCACTGGCCACCCATATTTGTCATGTACACCCCAGTGCTCACTGGGCACCCACATTTCTCTTGTGTACCCCAGTTTTCACAATGCACCTACTTTTCTCTTGTGCTCTCCAGTTTTCACTATGCACCCACATTTCTCTTGCACACCCCAGTTTTTACTGTGCACCCACTTTTCTCTTGTACACCCCAGTGTTCACTGGACACCCAAATATCTCTTGTGCACCACAGTTTTCACAATGCACCCACATTTCTCTTGTGCACCCCAGTTTTCACAATGTGCCCACATTTCTCTTCTGCACCCCAATTTTCACGATACACCCACAGTTCTCTTGTGCACCACAGTTTTCACTGTGCACCCACATTTCTCCTGTGCACCCCACTGACCTCCTTCCTCTCATTTCACAGGTGTTGATGTTGGTGACTCTGTCTTCCAGTCCTCCCCTGCTCTGCAGATTACCAAGGGGCAGGAGGGCTCTATTGTGTGTAATTTCACCACAGCTAGCTCTAGCCCGGATGTGTTCTGGTGCCGGCAGCACCAGGACCGTCCTCCCCACAAGCTTCTCCATGTCACCAGGTACAGAGGCCAGGACCATTCGGCGGACGGAGGCCTCTCAGGGGCCATGGACTGGGATCGGAGGCAGGTGCGGTTGCAGGTGTCCCGGGCCAGCCCGGAGGATGATGGTGCAGTGTACTACTGTGCACTGAGGCCCACAGTGACTGAGTCACAGTGCACCCTCCTGCAAGAAGTGTGAGCACGCCTCTGAGCTCCACCTGCTGCTGGGAAGCCCTGGTTACATGTAATGTAAAGATGCAATGCTGGGATCAGAGAAACTTGCAACGCAGAAATGTGTCAATATATATGTATATATATATATATTTATTTCTGGGGGGAAAAAAATGAACAATTTCGGAACAGAGAAAAAGAATCCCTGGAAAGTCAGAGAAAAGCCATTTTATATTTCTCAATTTGAACGCAAAATTAATTAAACCATTTGCATCAACTTTTACACTTAGGGGCATATTTATACTCTGTTTGCGCCGAATGTCAGCGCAAACCCTGCCCCATATTTATACTTTGACATCCAATGCAGCGGGCGTCAAAGTTCCACCATGTGAGCCATTTTTTGGAAGAGGGAACCAGCCTTGCGTTAATTATATGCAAGGTAGGCGTTCCCTTCCAAAAAATGACTTTAAGGCCTGTGCCCCATATTTATACTCTGACGTCATTTTGACGCACAGGAGGGGGCAGGCCTTAAAAAACGACGCACAGCCTGATGGGCACCGTTTTTTAACGCCTGGGTCAGGGCAGGCGTTAAGGGACCTGTGGGCTCAGAAGGAGCCCAGAGGTGCCCTCCCATGCCCCCAGGGACACCCCCTGCCACCCCAGAAGGACACCCAAGGATCGAGGGACCCATCCCAGGGAAGTTGAGGTAAGTTCTGGTAAGTATTTTTTTCGTATTTTTTTTGTGGCATAGGGGGGCCTGATTTGGGCCCCCCTACATGCCACTATGCCCAATGACCATGCCCAGGGGACATAAGTCCACTAGGCATGGCCATTGGGCAAGGGGGCATGACTCCTGTCTTTGCTATGACAGGAGTCATTCCCATGGGGGTTGTGCGTAAAAATAAATGGCGCAAATCGGGTTGAGGTCTGAATTTTGCCTCAGACCTGACTTGCCCCATTTTTTGACGCCCAAACTCCATTTTCCCATGCATGGTGTGAGTCATTTTTTTTTTACGCACACCAGTCCGCAGCGCCGGCTAACGTCATTCCATAAATAAGGCGCCCGCATGGCGCGTTGGAAGGGCGTTAGCCGGCAGCAACATTTTTGACGCACAACTGCGTTGACGCAGTTGTGCGTCAAAAAGTATAAATATGGGCCTAAGAATCCAGGTGGCTGGGAGCTTCGAGAGATCATGAGGCAAACATGAAGTGACCTCTCGGCCATGGATTGAATGTTCAGAAGGTCAACTAAGCCATTCATCCTTCCTCGTTTGGGAAATTGAGGAACATTAAATCTACAGTGCCTATAAGCAGACAGAAGTTGCGTATGAAGCGCTATGATTACATCAAACTAGTCTTACTTTTAGAGTTCATCACTATTTTGGAAAGCACACTTTCCATTATAATACATATATTTGTTGTCTCTCATCCTTTCCTCAGTCCACCAGGGTATAATTATTTGGGATTCAAGAATTCAATGGAAAGAGAAGTTGTGAAAAAAAATGTATTGGTAATTCCACCTACTTTAACATAAAAAGATTGAAATGAAAGAAAAACAGAGCAATTCATTTTAAACAATCAAATTTATCACAAAAGTAAATAGAGTTGAAAAAAGTCCACATGTGAGAACAAGAATGGATTTTCACAAAAACAAATGAATTTCTTTGATGAAAAAAGGGCCACTTCCCTACAAAAACATGGATTTCCACAAAGAACAGCGAGTCATGCCTCCTTGTACATCCTAATATCAGTATTTATGTCCCCCCTCACACATCTCTCCTCAGCCGCTTGTACATACTAATATCAGTATCTGTGTCCCCTCACACATCTCTCCTCAGCCCTTGTATCTGTGCCCTTCACACATTGATCCTCAGCCCCTTGTACATCTTGTTATCAGTATATGTGTCCCTTCACCTCTCCAGATCCTCTTTTACATCCTATTATAAGTATCTGTGCCCCATCACACATCTTTAATCAGCTACTACGTTCTACTAAAAGTATCTGTGTCCCCCTCACATATCTGTCTTCAGCCTGTTGTACATCCTAATATTAGTATCTATGTCCCCTTCATACATCTCTTCTCAGCCCCTTGTACATCTTAATACCAGTATCCGTATCCCACACACATCTCTCCTCAGCCTCATTGTACATCCTAATATCAGTATTTGTGTCCCTCTCATGCATCTCTCCTAAACTACTTGTACATCCTAATATCAATATTTGTGTCTCCCCCACACACCTCTCCTCAGCTCCTTGATCATCTAATATCAGTATCTATGTCACCTCCGACATCTCTCCTCAGCCACATTGTACATCCTAATATCAGTATCTTGTCCCCTCATACATCTCTCCTAAGCCACCTTTTACATCCTAATATCAATATTTGTGTCTCCCTCACACACCTCTCCTCTGCCCCTTGTACATAGTGAAATTAGTATATGTGCCCCCACACACCTCTCCTCAGCTCCTTGATCGTCTAATATCAGTATCCGTGTCTCCCTCACACATCTCTCCTCAGCCCCTTGTACATCCTAATAGCAGAATTTGTGCTCCCCTTGCACATCTCTCCTCAGCTCCTTTTACATCTAATATCAATATCTGTGTCACCTCAGACATCTCTCCTCAGCCACCTTGTATATCCTCATATCAGTATATGTGCCCCCCTCACACATTACTCCTCAGCCTCCTTGTACATGCAAATATCAGTATCTGTACCCCTCACACACATCTGTCATCAGCCCCTTGTCCATCCTTACATCAGTATCTGCGTCCCCCTCACACATCTCTCTTCAGCCTCATTGTACATCCTAATATCAGTATCTGTGCCCCCTCACACATCTCCCCTCAGCCCCCTGTACATCATATTATCAGTATCTGTGTCCCCCTCACAAATCCGTCCTCAGCTGCTTATAAATCCTAAAATCTAGGGGCCCAGAGGCTGGCAGGTAGGCACAGAGGCTCAAGGGCAGGCAGGTGGGCACAGACTCTCAAGGGCTAGCAGGTGGGGCACAGAGGCTAGCAGGTGGGGCACAGATGCTCAAGGGTTGACAGGTGAAGCACAGAGACACAGTGGCTAGCAGTTGGGCATGGACACCCAGGGGCTGGCAGGTGGGCACAAAGGTGCATGGGCTGGCAGGTTGTGTGCAGACTCAGAGGTGCTGGCAGGTGGGACACAGTGGCACAGAGCTGGAAGGTGGGGCACAAAGTCACAGGGGCTGGCAGGTGGGGCACAGAGGCTGGAAAGTGTGCACAAAGGTTCAGAGGCTGGAAGGTGGGTCACAGAGGCACAGGGGCTGGCAGGTGGGCAGAGAGGCACAGGGACTGCAGGTGGGGTACAAAGTCACAGGGGCTGGTAGGTGGGGCACTTGGCTTTTCACAAGTCTCACCCGCTGGCACTGCAGGCTCCACCTCCTCTAGGTTGTATGGGATGTTTTTTCACTGTGCCAGGTTGTGGACTATGCAGCATGCCACTGTGATCTTGCACACTTTGCCAGGTGAGTAGAGGAGGCCTCCACCTGTCCGATCCAGACACCGAAATCTGGCCTTCAGGAGCACAAAATCCCACTTCACAACCCACCTTGTCCTTCCATGGGCCTCATTGAAGCCAACTTCCTTTAGTGCAGTTGGATTCCTCAGTGGTGTCAATAACCAAGGATGGTTTGGATATGTGGAGTCTCCTGTCAAGGAATGGGATGTCCCACAAAACATGATTGTAGTACCTGATATTGCTCACACACAATCAGTACGGAAGTGACATACGACTAACCAGGCCCTCTCTGGTCGCAGTTGTGGCATCAGTTGGGGAATGGTGCTGTTATGCAAAATGAAGGAATAATGTACTGAACCCAGTAACGGACACACTCATGTGAAATGTAGAGATCTGCCAGACAGACAACTTGCATGTTGATGGAATGGAAGTTATTTCCATTCAGATAGACTTGTTCATTGGGATGTGGTGGCAGCAAGCCAACATGAGTGCCTTCAATGACCCCCACTACATGTGTGAGGCATGCCAAACCATGAAAGTCAGCCTTCACATTGGCCAATTTCTCACATAAGGGAAACTGCATATACATATCAAGGTGTTTCAACATAGCTGAGAGGACAACAGACTGAACATAGGCTGGGACATACAAGCAGATAGTGCCACTGTATGTTGGAAGGACCCAGTGTCTAGGAAGTGCAACACTAACATGACTTGTACAATGGGTGGTATGCTGGTTGGATACATAATAGCTGGTATCAAATCTGGCTTTAACTGACAACATACGTCCACAGGTCTGGCAGTTGATGGTAGGCTGGAGGAAGATGCCTCCTCCCTCTCCCTGGATACCTATATATGACAAGACATGATTTGTAACATCAGTTAGTGTGTCCAAAGCAACATACACAATGAATGCCAAGATTCTCACGTGACACAGCATTTCTGACTGTATAGACAGAGCATCAAAGGCTCATCCCAGCTGGCAATTAGACGAGGGTCGCATGTAACTAACATGGTATCCCACACATGTGCCCACAACATGGTATTGGACCACACTCAAGTTTGTGCTACACAATTGGTCCGCGACATATGATTGCCTTCTACAGATGCAAAAATGGCCGTTGGTGGAGTATTCACCAATGTCAAATTCCATCTGTGCCTTGCAAAATGCTACAATGTTGTTTGAGTACAAGGAGCTACTTGACAATACAAAATCAGGATGTTTGTGACGTACCATGACATGTTTCAGTAAAGTCATGTATGACATTTCAAGCTGCCAAAATAACAGATGCCTGACCTACTCCATTGGACATTAGGAACCGCCCACGACTGCCAACGGAAGTTGTCATGGGAGTAGGTGGTTGCAACCACGACGCACACAGCCATAAGCTAACGTTGCTGCATGGGTGGTCACATGTGGCAATGTTCTGCGGGCCCACTCACTTGAATCCTGACACTGCTGCTAGCAACACCTCCACGACCTGAGCTGCTGTGTGCCGCCTCTCGGAGCAATCATGCAGGTGGTAGTGCCCCAGGCTACTCTCCAGAAGAGCTGGAGAGGCTAGTTAATGAGGGCCTACCCCTGTATGAACAGCTCTATGGCTCACCGGAGAGGCAGGGAAGAATTCCATAGCCACAATCAATAGTGTTTTCCATCATGCTTTCCCTCCTCACAGGCTACTGTGTGCCCCTGTGTGCCAGTTAGGCTTTGTGTGTGCCTGTTGTTGCAGTCTGTATGACATCAATGGGATGTATAAGGTGCAGCTATAACTTGCCAGTACCATAGGTTAAGTTCATTCATATTGTGTTGTGTGATGTTTTTTGGGGTCCTAGATCCTTCTTGTTTTGGGTGCATATAACTAGGGAAGGAGTCTTTACTGCCATCTACTGACATTGCTTGCCTTATGATGTTTGTGGTTGTTGGAGAACATGCATGCACATAAGCTGAGAATGCATCTTGTATGAGCGATTTGAGGATCTTGTTAGCAATGTGTATTGTGCCACGGATCGTCCAATACACATCTTGACTTGAAAAACTGTTGTCTGGAATCCATATCCTGACTCACTCTGCCCTTCATGTTGCTACACGCACCACATGCCAAATTGCTGATGGCCACATGATGTACCGTCATGCATGGAAGTGATGGAAATGCAGTGTCATGTAGGTTCAGTTTGCTCAGCCTGCAGAGAACAGGGCCTATCAAATGTATCTCCCAGTATGAGACCTAGTCTAGGCTGTGGGAGAGTCACTGTGGCTATGCAGCTGTGGCACTGTGCCCACTCCCTGTACAACAGCAGGCCTGGCATGTGGACATTATGATGCTCCAGTGGTGAAACCTGCCCTGGTAAATCAGGTAAATCATTAAACTAGTCCACATGTGCATTTTACATCAGAGTGAGTGTGTGTCTTTCACTCATGTCATCTTCCTTACTCACCTTCACAAGGGTCGTATTTGTCCTGTACAGGCTTAGTGCCCATATGAGAGTCCCACAGTGCAGAGTGTGTGTAGATCCCTAGGAGGCCCTGATATGTGAGTTAATTGCTTGGTCACATAGCGGAAATTGAACAGTGCATGCCTTTGGATGCTGTGTGCCATCTCTGTATGATAGACACATATGTCCAAAGGTCAGTTTTGTGTTATAGGTACATACCACAGAACCCATCCCTGAAGTGGCATGAGTCTGAATGTGGTAGGCCACATGTCCTCTCATGGACTAGGATTACACTTTCCGTACCCACCATGCCAGCCCCTTGATTGTCGCTCAGGTGTAATGGTGAAGTTTGCCCTCTGGCAGTTTCCTGCTGGGACTGTATGCAGTGAGTCATCATCATCATCATCACACACAGCTTTATTCAGTTATATTCAACCATCAAAGCAATAACATCATAAATAAATACAAAAAATAAAATCAATTTCAGAAAGGAAAGCGCAACTTATCTATGATGATTTGGGGAAGAATAAAAGCATAGATACTTGAAATCGTAGGCATACCTTTCCTGCAATTTATATTTGACCTCCTAGAAGGCCATCTCTCTTATCATCCTCATTAGCAACTAGTAAGCAATCACAGCAATCTTAAAATCTCATATTAATCAAGAATAAAAAATTAAAACTGTAGAACTTGAGCTGGTCATTTTGACTTTTTTAGATAGCGTGTGCGTATATACCGTGCAGCCGCAAGGAACTTGCTGACCGCACAGAAGAGGGGAGTAGAGGTGTCCCTCATCATAACCTTAAAGCATCTTTGCATTGTCTCATGCCCATACTCCTGCAAACTGTGCGTAACCACTTCCGCCGAGCAATCCTGTATTCAGGACATATGAACATAAAATGTACTACGGTTTCTGAGGTACAATTACAGCTGGGACATAAATCAATTATCGAAGCAGAACTCCAAGTGCTACTAAAAGATTTAAGAGGTAAACATCCATACCTAAACTGAACATACAAACCTTTACTTAGCGGGTCAGAGATTAAATCCATAAATGGTTCAAAATGGGGATACCACTTGAAGTCTAAGAACTGGGATGTCAGACTGCCATGTGACATACGTAACAAATAGTTTTCCCTGACGTAAGCCCAATAAACTGCTTTCAGGTGTTTCTTCTGGTCCCTCCTTAAGTTGTAGGGTTGGCTCCAAAAGTTTCTAAGTCCCAAGATATGAAACCATTTTGAGATATGCTTGAGCCAAGGAATAGAAAGTGCATTGGGTCTGTCTAGGATGTCTTGAAGGGATTCCTTATATACAATTAGTTCAGGGGTAGTCCAAATACGTATAGTCCAAATACGTACACAAAAAGTTAAAGTCAAAGTCACCGAGTATGAATGTGTTGTTGCAGTCAGACATTAGGAGTTTACATTTCAGGAGCCACGTAGGTGTGTGGTGTTTCACTGTGGCTCACATCACAGTACATGTTGATGGAGCATGGGCTGATGTCAGTAAGCTTGCTAAGTAATTGTAGGATCTGGGCAGGTTCCTGGGTTAGTCAGCAGACATAGATACATGGGTCAGCACTCATGTCCCTGTACTTAGGTGCTTGTGTGTTTCCCACTTCTGGAGTGTTCACACTAGTATAGTACTAGCTTGATGTTTCTAACATGTTTGTAACTCAACCTTTTGTGACAACAAGTTGTGAGTGTAATCCCTTGCTTTGTCTTTTGTATCCATGCAGGTCAACGCCCATCAAAAGGAGGAACTGTGGAGAGCCATCGTCAAGATGGTGCAGACAAAGGAGGTCCACAGGAGGCAGAGAGCCCACTGTCGGAAGAGGTGGGAGGGCATGAGATGCTGGGTCCAGGAGATCACAGAGGTCCAGCTGAGGATGTCCTCCCAACATGAATAGGTTGCCTGTCGGACCACGACCCCCCCTAATGGACCACAATCTGGCAGTGGCCTACACAGACATTGATGTGGGTTTGAGGACAGCACAGTAGCCACAAGGGGGTAAGTACAGGTAATATTCCAACCTGTTAAATTGAAAAGTGAGTGTGTTAGGTTCTGACATCTCCCCTTGAAAACTAGGGATGGGCCATGTAAAACACAGTGGATGAGTGATTGTCTGTGTGGACATGTCATGTGGTGCACACTGATGTGCCTTGCCTATTGGCCCATTGGCCTAGAACACAACTGTGTACAATCCACAACCAACTTGATCTGCAGGGACAACAGATGGCTGTGTACAGTGATCAATTAGGTTCTGCTTGTTGTGGGTGTAAATTCTATGCAACAGACCATTACTCCTCGGTGTTACAGGTCAAAGGTATGGAAGTATTGGATTACTGTCTTCAGCCAAGTGTCTATTCAGGGGTGTACTTTGGCATCTGCCACCCTGAGGCTAGTTTTCTTCAGCATATGACGGATGCTGATGCCTCACTACTGTCTGTAATGTGAAAATGACCATCATACATGTGACAGAGCATACATTGTACTTTGGGTACAGCTCTGAAACAACATTTTCCTTTGGTAAGTGGTGAATGTCCATTGCCGCCATTTATGTGTCATGACTGTTGCCAACATTCCTTGTGCCTACATGTCAGCATGTGGCCCTTTCTCTTTAGCAAAACAATTGTGAACTGCTATTCCATGCATAGTCTACATGTGTCGATGGGAAGATGTCTGTATTCCCTCACATGTATCTGCATGGCAACCAGTGTGTCGAATGAGAAATTTACAATGGGGGTAGATCTTATGGTGTAACACCTACAGGAGTGTGTCTCCATTGTTTATTGTCTGACCCACACCCTCATGAGAGATAGCATTTCATGTGGCATGTACAGCTGCAGTAGCAATGAGGGACATGCTGGTACGCCTCGTGTCTTTAGCCATATTGTGCATTTCTATGCCATTGATATAGAATCATGTAGCAAAATGTTTTGCAAGTTTTTAATGGATAAGGTTTGTGAGCTGACTGTTGGCATGCATCATGGACTGACTTACAGTGATGTTTGAACACGTGTTGCTTCCAAATGGGCAACATGGTATTGTGCTTCAACAGGTACTTGCAAATATCTTGGCTTCTCCAACATCCAAGGGACTAATGGCGTCTACAGGTGCACTCAGTGTATTTCACTGCAAGGGGTGCTAGAAATCAGTGGTCGTTTCCCTGGGACTTCCTAATCTAAATCATTGTGTTGTGGATTTTGGAGACATCTCTCCCTGACATATTGCACATGATGACACACAAAAAAAGGGAGCACACTGTCTCACACTCCAGCATAAAATAGCCCCAATGCATCATGGTAAATGCAGTCATTTGATTTAAAGATAGAGAACATTTTCAAAAAGTCTTTCACCTTAAGTAGGTGCAGCAAGTGCCGTATCTCTGGACACGTGTTTCTGGCTTTCGGCCGTCATCAGCAGAGAGAAAATATATCTGAAGGGGTTGCTTGAAGTGCCGCCGAACGTCTTCACAGGTTTTTGTACCACTCAGTAGGCGAACAGGTGCATCACCAGAGCTCGTCAGCTCGTAGGCACACGGGAGCCGTCAATTAGACACACAAAAAAAGGGAGCACACTGTCTCACACTCCAGCATAAAATAACCCCAATGCATCATGGTAAATGCAGTCATTTGATTTAAAGATAGAGACATTTTTCAAAAAAAAATTCGTTGCTCTTCGCTGATGACGGCCAAATAGCCAGAAACACGTGTCCGAAGATACGGCACTCGCCGCACCAACTTATGGTGAAAAACTTTCAAAACTCTATTCAAATTTGTGCTAATGACTGAATTTACCATTATGCCTTGGGGTCACAAATGCTGGAATGGAAGACAGGGTGCTCCCCATTTTGACTGTTGTAATTAAGGCTCCCGTGATCCTCTGAGCTGACGAGCTCGGGTGAAGCACCTGTGCGCCTTCTTGAGTGGTACTTAAACCTGTGAATACTTTCAAGGCGGCATTTCAAGCAACCCCGCCAGCTACACGTTGCTCTTCGCTGATGACGGCCAAATAGCCAGAAACACGTGTCCGTAGATACGGCACTCGCCGCACCAACTTATGGTGAAAAACTTTCAAAACTCTATTCAAATTTGTGCTAATGACTGAATTTACCATGATGCCTTGGGGTCACAAATGCTGGAATGGAAGACAGGGTGCTCCCCATTTTGACTGATGTAATTAAGGCTCCCGTGAGCCTCTGAGCTGACGAGCTCGGGTGAAGCACCTGTGCACCTTCTTGAGAGGTACTTAAACCTGTGAATACTTTCAAGGTGGCATTTCAAGCAACCCCGCCAGCTACACGTTGCTCTTCGCTGATGACGGCCAAATAGCCAGAAACACGTGACCGAAGATACGGCACTCGCCGCACCAACTTATGGTGAAAAACTTTCAAAACTCTATTCAAATTTGTGCTAATGACTGAATTTACCATGATGCCTTGGGGTCACAAATGCTGGAATGGAAGACAGGGTGCTCCCCATTTTGACTGTTGATATTGCACATGATGTCTACAGTATCCATTTCCATGCCACATGCGTGGCCTATCTGAGCGACATTAGTACTACCTCATGACTCCCTTGGGACAATATCACTGTGCATTAGTGGAACTGCTACCAGTGTGACATGGATATGTTCTGGTCATCTTCTCCAGTCTATTGTACTTTTGTTAGCAACTTGGCATATTTTTTAGCATTATTGATAGACTTGGCATCCCTGGCACGGTCTCCCCTAACTTTGTGCCTCTACTTCCCAGGTTGCTTCTGTGTGCTGGACTCTGTTTTTGCTATTTTTGTTTGCTCTGGACACTTTACTACTGCTGACCAGTGCTAAAGTGCAAGTGTTCCCTGTGTAAAGTATATGTTTACATTGGCTTATCCCTGATTGGCATATTTGATTTACCAGTAAGTCCCTAGTAAAGTGCACTAGAGGGACCCAGGGCCTGTAAATAAAATGCTACTAGTGGGCCTGCAGCACTGTTGTGCCACCCACATTAGTAAGCCCTGTGTGTGACCGGATTTCAATGCAACATGGCTAGGCGTGAAAAATCAACTCAAAGCTTGCACGGACCCGAGGTGCCAGTCCAGATCAACGCATTGCTCTCTTGTGGGAGAGGAACGACGCACGTTCTGGCCTGTGGGTGAAAAATCAACGCATCACTGACCTTTTTCAACGCACACTCGCCCATGCAGCTTTATTTTGAAGCCACTCAGGTACTTTTGTGAAATAACAGTGTTTTCACTGTTTTCTAAGGATTGTGGCCCTCATTACAACCCTGGCGGTCTGTGTTAAAGCGGCGATAATACCGCCAACAGGCTTGCGGTACAAAGAAAATTGAATTACGACCGTGGCGGAAACCGCCAACATAGACAGCCACTTTAACACTCTGACCACCACTGCGGTACAAACAAACAGCGCGGCGGACACCGCCAACAGACAGGTGGGAGACAATGTACCGCCCACCCTATCACAACAGGCCTATCTGCCACCTTTTCTGGGGCGAAACCAACACGAATAAAAACAGGGCCGAAATAGTACACAGAAGGGAAAACACTCACCTCTCCACACCCACGAGGATTCAGGACGCCATGGAGCCCAAATTGCAGATACTGCTGATGATGGTCTTCCTGCGCCTCTATCAGGAGCTCCAGCGATGGCGGCAATGACCACAGTGAGTACTGCACCTACAACACAGGGGAGGGAAAAGAGAGTGACACACACATGCAACACGCAACACCCTCACCCTCACACACAACACCATAGACACAAATGCATGCTGCATCATTCCATATCCAACCCCCCACCTACTGGATGAATGCAATGACAAAAGGAAATGATTTGAACGAATGTAATCATGTAGAATATCATTATCAAAATTCAAAAGCCAGTCTATACAATTATGTACACCAACTACACAAGTCCGGATAGTGCACCAATCATTGTCCGTGGACCACTGGGCCCAAAATGCATGGGCGAGGCCCACACTAGATACCTGACTCCAAACGGAGAGAACACTGGAGGGACATCAGATAGAAAATATACAGGCACCTCAGGGGGAGGGGGAAGGGGAGCACCTCAGCCCAATGAACGCACAATGCCACTGCTCCACGAAGGGGCTCCATGCCCACTGCTTTATCCTGGGGAATGCAAAGCCAGAGTCTCTCAAGTGGGTGGTTTGCCCACTGCTTTATCCTGGGGAGTGCACAGCCACAGTTCCTCAAGTCTTTTCAGTGGGTGGTTTGTCCACTGCTTTATCCTGGGGAGTGCCAAGCCACAGTCTCTCAAGTCTTTTCAGTGGGTGGTTTGCCCACTGCTTTATCCTGGGGAGTGCACAGCCACAGTCTTTTCAGTGGGTGGTTTGCCCACTGCTTTATTCTGGGGAGTGCAAAGCCACAGTCTCTCAAGTCTTTTCAGTGGGTGGTTTGCCCACTGCTTTATCCTGGGGAGTGCAAAGCCACAGCCTCTCAAGTCTCTCAAGTGGGTGGTGTGCCCACTGTTTTATCCTGGGGAGTGCAAAGCCACAGTGTCTCAAGTGGATAACAGTCTCTAGTGTTTCTGGAGGGGCTTTGTGCCCAGAGTGCTTCATCCTGCCAAGGACTGAGGTAGTGGATGTATTTCTCCGCTGGTTCTGAAGGGGGCTTTGTGCCCAGAGTGCTTTATCCTGCCAAGGACTGAGGTGGTTGAGGTATTTCTCCACTGGTTCTGAAGGGGGCTTTGTGCCCAGAGTGCTTCATCCTGCCAAGGACTGAGCTAGTTGATGTATTTCTCCACTGGTTTTGGAGGGGGCTTTGTGCCCAGAGTGCTCCACGTGCAGTGTGGCCAGAACAATACACTCGCCTGAGTGTGTGTGCCACGAGATTGCCGAGGTACAGGTAGCATGATACACCATGGAGGCAGAGACATACCCCACACTGCTGCGGTTTCACATTCCATATGCAGGTGACAACTGTGATGACAGTGATGCTTCATGGAAGCTGCCCAGGGTCCTGGAACTCACCACCAGCCTCGGATGACTGACCACTGGGGATGGTAGCCATGTCTGCGGTGGTGCCACTGTCTGAGGATGTCACGCGGCCACTGACGGTGCTTGCAGCGGTGTCAGTCGTGGCGGTGCTTGTGGCAGTGGCAGTTGCGGCGGTGCTTGCGGCGGGGTCTGTGGCGGCAGTGCTGGCTGCGGGGTCTGTGGCGGCGGTGCTGGCTGCAGGGTCTGTGGCTGCGGTGCGGGCTGCGCAGTCTGTGGCGGCGGTGCGGGCTGCGCGGTCTGTGGCGGCGGTGCTGGCGGCGGGGTCTGTGGCGGCGGTGCTTGCCGCTGGGACTGTGGCGGTGCAGGCGGTGATGCAGGTGGCGGTGTTCTCTGCCTTACAGGTTGGCGTGGACGTGGACAGAAGGTGTGACACTGGTCCCTCAGTCGGTGCCACCATGCCCTCTCCTGACCTGCCCTTCAGTTTTTGGCACTTCCCCACCTTTGATGGTGGCGCAGCTGTCTTGCCACTTTCCCCTTTCGTTTTCCCTGACCCCTTGGTGGCAGGTGTTTTCGGCTTCCCCCTCCGAGATGTGGGCACCTTTTTCACCTTGGCAGGTGGCTTAATGTCCTTGCCCTAGCTCCGTGGCACACTGGCAGCCCTGATGGTTGGCGCACTCCATGACCCCGCAGTTGCTGGCACCACTGTGCCTGGGGATGTGGTGGCTGAAGTGCTGGGCTGGGACCTGGAAAGCCTAGCCCTAGGGGAAGTACGGGGGGAGGTGTAGGGAAGAGGTCAATGTTAGCCAGGGAAAGTTTTTTAGACACACTGGAATGGGTAGATGGAGGGGGGTTGGAAGTGGAGGAAGAGGTAGTGGTTGTAGGAGGTGTATGTCTGCAGAATTTGGGTGAAGGTGCATGGGCTGGAGGCTGTTGTGAGGTGGATGGCTGTTGGCTGGGTGTGTGCCTGCGTTTGTGTACTTTGGGAGGAGGGCTCACCGACACACTGGGATTGGACACTGGGCATGTGTGAATGGTAGTGGGGGTGGTGAGTGCACATGAGCGGTGTGTGGTGATGGGCGTGCTGGTGATGGAGGTAGTGGCTGAGGATGTAGTGTATGCAGGTGTGAGTGGAGACGAGACTGGGAAGGAGGAGGGACACGAGGAGGAGGGGGACACAGTGGAGGAAGTGGATGTTGGTATGTGAGCATGGGTATGATGCTTGTGTGAGTGCCTGTTGGATGTGTGGTGCTTATGTTTGTCTGAGCCACTCTTGTGTGTTGATGTGTGTGCATGCTGGTCTGATGGTGTGCTTGGGATATGCTGAGGTGCAGGGGATTGGGTCTGGGTGGAGGAGGTTGGAGGGGGGAGGCTGGACACAGGGACAATGGCAGCCATCAGTGCTGAGGCCAGAGCCTGAAATGCTTTCTGTTGGGCTGCCTGGCCAGAATGAATGCCCTCCAGGTATGCATTTGTTTGTTGCAAATGCCTCTCAACACCCTGGATGGCATTGAGAATGGTAGACTGCCCAACAGTGAGGGATGTCAGGAGGTCAATAGCCTCCTCACTGAGGGCAGCAGGGCTGACTGGGTCAGGACCTGAGGTGCCTGGGGTGAAGGAGATGCCCACCCTCGTGGATGAGGGACTGCTCGGACCGCAAGGGAGCTCCCATCAAAGGAGGAGTCGCTGTCGCTGGTCTCTGCTCCTGTCCCTGCCGTGGAGCTCCCCTCGCCCTCCGTCCCAGTGGTGGCTTCAGACTCCGTTGTTTCGCCCTCCAGGGCCAAGTGGGTTGCAGCTCCCACCTGCTCCGGTGCCAGTGCTCCTCCTCCTGATGATGCTATTGCAGACAAGAACAAGGAGACCACAAAAAATGGGGAGGAGACAGGAGAAAGACATGTTCAGTGTATGCAACACCACTACCACTACCAACACCAACACCACTACCGTTGGCGGACACAACAGACACAGCAGCCCTCTGCACTACGCCATGCACTTATAGTTCATAGATTAATCACATGCCCATGGGGTACAAGGCCTAAGCCCGATTGCTGCACACCTGGAAGTCACAGGAGCCTGACTAGGTGTAGATGGCACTAACCACTAGTGAACTTGCCTACCAAGATCGCCCTGGCCTAGGGGAACCCACTGCACACCTCCCCCACCCCTCCAGATATTTCCACTTAAACAATGAAGACTCAACTGGGCAAGGTTAGCCTTATTTTCCCTCGTTTGGGGGGGGGTTGTGTAGGAAAATACCATCTTGCCTGGCATGTTACCCCATTTTCACTGTATGTTTGTTTGTTTTTGCTGATGTATCACTGGGATCCTGTGCTCGTAAAGTATGCCCTGTATGTGTTCCCAGTGTGGTGCATAACTGTATCACTGATGCTCTGATAACCAGAACCTCAGTGTTTATGCTCTCTTTGCTTTCAAAAATTGTCATTGCAGGCTAGTGACTAATTTTACCAATTCTCATTGGCGCACTGGAACACCCTTATAATTCCCTTGTATATGGTACCTAGGTACCTAGGTACCCAGGGTATTGGGGTTCCAGGAGATCCCTATGGGTTGCAGCATTTCTTTTGCCACCCATAGGGAGCTCAGACAATTCTTACACAGGACTGCCACTGTGTTGCGTATGCTCTCATTATCCTAATGAGACTACTGGATTTTTGGGCAGCAAGATCGTTTGCAGTGTGGAGGACTAAGTCTGACCCACGGTGAAGGACCCTTGTCACCCCAAATCCGGGCTATTCTCCGGATAACTAGCAGTGCCTCATCCCTCCCGAAGGGAAGAGACAATTGGGCAGCCGAGCGCATGACATCTTAGTGCTTCCCAGGGAAGTCGTGGTCACTCAGGTCACAACCGGTACTCTCATACACAGTACGGTCTCATATAGAAATGACAAAGGCAGTTTAAGTTTTAAAGATTGGTTTAATAAAACGACTGCATTTTATATAGTGAGGCGTGAGCTGCAATAACCAGAATGACACAACACAGTAGGATTAAAATAGTAACGATGAGAGTGAAGCATAAGAATAAGGCTATCATAGTGCAACTATATTAAGTTCTCTCTAGGTTATATTATGAGCACAGCATGTGAAGCTCTAAGCCTGCCTTTCAGGTTCCCCGGGAGGACATCAACCCTCATACCTGAGCAAAGGCCTGTAATCTGCATCAGCATCTTCAACGGGGCAGTCAGCATCTAGTTGTAGGTTCCTGGTCGGAATCTCTCTCTGACCTCTACTAGGACTAGAAAGTGTTTTTATAACTAACACACAGATGTTCTAAAAAATGTCCCTACGTAAGGATGTGTATTTTCTACGAACACGAGAGACTAAACTTCTACCACGTTTACCGGCAATGTACCAGACTGTAGCCTTGACTGAAGCACAGAGTGAGCTAAAATGCAGTGTTTGAGAACACAGTGCTGAACTAAGCTAAACAGTGTGATAGAATGAAATTAAAACAAGACTGTAAAACTGGTTATTGTAAAATAACAGTGGGAGGTTGAATAAAATGTATCAAGGGCAAAGTGCACAGAGGCCTAAAATGTTAAGCTAATGCGCATGAAGCTATATTGAAAAATGGCTACACTACAACTGCAGCCTGAGTGAAATAACATCTACTTTATTTCACAGCCATTTTACACTGCACTTAAGTAACTTATAAGTCACCTATATGTCTAACCCTCACTTGGTGAAGGTTAGGTGCAAAGTTACTTAGTGTGTGGACACCCTGGCACTAGCCAAGGTGCCTCCACATTGTTCAGGGCAAATTCCCCGGACTTTGTGAGTGCGGGGACACCATTACACGTGTGCACTACATATAGGTCACTACCTATATGTAGCGTCACCATGGTAACACCGAACATGGCCATGGAACATGTCTAGGCTCATGGAATTGTCATCCCAATACCATTGGGGGGCCAATTCCATGCATCCACAGTTCTCCAGCATAGAGCCCAGGTACTGCCAAACTAACTTTCCGGGGTCTCCACTGCAGCTGCTGCAAACCCCTCAGACAGGTTTCTGCCCCCTGGGGCCTGGGCAGCCTGGTCCCAGGAAGGCAGAACAAAGGATATCCTCTGAGAGAGGGTGTTACACCCTCTCCCTTTGGAAATAGGTGTGAAGGGCTTGGGAGGAGTAGCCTTTCCTGGCCTCTGGAAATGCTTTGAAGGGCACAGATAGTGCCCTCTCTTCATAAGCCAGTCTACACCGGTTCAGGGATCCCCCCAGCCCTTCTCTGGCACGAAACTGGACAAAGGACCAGCACCTTCCAGGGCATGTACCCAGAGCTCCTCCAGTGAGTCCCAGACTTCTGCCATCTTGGATGCAGAGGTGTGAGGGCACAATGGGCACCTCTGAGTGGCCAGTGCCAGCAGGTGATGTCAGAGACCCCTCCTGGTAGGTGATTACCTTTCTCAGTAGCCAATCTTCCTCTGTGGGCGATTTAGGGTCTCTCCTGTGGGCATCTCAGCAGATAACGAATGCAAGAGCTCACCAGAGTTCCTCTGCACTTCCCTCTTTGACTTCTGCCAAGGATCGACTGCTGACTGCTCCAGGAGGCCTGCATAACCACAACAAAGTAGCAAGAAGACTACCAGCAATATTTTAGCGCCTCATCCTGCCGGCTTTCTCGACTGTTTCCTGGTGGTGCATGCTCTGAGGGCTGTCTGCCTTCACCCTGCACTGGAAGCCAAGAAGAAATCTCCCATGGGTCGACGGAATCTTCCCCCTGCTAACGCAGGCACCAAACTTCTGCATCACTGGTCCTCTGGGTCCCCTCTCATCCTGACGAGCGTGGTCCCTGGAACACAGGAGCTGGGTCCAAGTGTCTTTGACAGTCCAGTGGCCCTTCTGTCCAAATTTGGTGGAGGTAAGTCCTTGCCTCTCCTCTCCACGCCAGACAGTAATCCTGTGTACTGAGTGAACTGCAGCTGCTTGAGCTTCTGTGCACTTTTGCAAGACTTCCTTCATGATCAGCCTAGCCCAGGTCCCCAGCACTCCGTCCTGCATTGCCCAACTTACTGAGTTGGACTCCGATGCCGTGGGACACTCTTTTGTGACTCTGAGTTGACCGCTGTCCTCAGATCTTCTAAGTGCCTGTTCACGTGCCGTGTTGCTGAGCACCCCCTCTGTCTCCTGCTCCAAGGGGCGACCTCCTGGTCCTTCCTGGGCCCTAGCAGCACCCAAAATCCTCAACCACGACTCTTGCAGCTAGCAAGGCTTGTTTGCGGTACTTCTGCATGGAAAAAACTCTGCATCCTCCAGCACACCGTGGGAAATCTTAAAACCAAAGGAGAAGTTCCTGGCACCTTCTGTTGTTGCAGAATCTTTGGCTTCTTCCACCCAGAGGCAGCCCTTTTTCACCTTCATCTGGGGTTTAGTGGGCTCCTGCTCCCCTGGACACTTGCGTGACTTTTGGACTTGGTCCCCTTCCTTTACAGGTCCTCAAGTCCAGGAATCCGTCTTCAGTGTTTTGCAGTCAGTGTTGTCCTTGCAGAATCCCCTATCTCGACTTTACTGTCTTTCTGGGGTAGTAGGGTAACTTTACTCCTACTTTTCAGGGTCTTGGGTTGGGGTATCTTGGACACCCTTAGTGTTTTCTTATACTCCCAGCGACCCTCTACACATTACACTAGGGCTGGGGTCCATTCGTGGTTCGCATTCACTTTTGGAGTATATTTTTTGTGTTGCCCCTAGGCCTATTTCTCCCTATTGCATTCTATTGTGTTCTACATTGATTGCACTACTTTTCTAACTGTTCCTTACCTGATTTTGGTTTGTGTGCATATAATTTGTGTATATTACCTCCTAGGGGAGTGTATCCTCTGAGATACTTTTGGCATATTGTCACTAAAATAAAGTACCTTTATTTTTAGTAACCCTGAGTATTGTGTTTTCTCATGATATTGTGCATATGATATAAGTGGTATAGTAGGAGCTTTGCATGTCTCCTAGTTCAGCCTAAAATGCTTTGCCTTAGCTACCGCTAACAGCCTAAGCTGCTAGAACACCTCTAATCTACTAATAAGGGATAACTGGCCCTGGCACAAGGTGTAAGTACCACAAGGTACCCACTATAAGCCAGGCCAGCCTCCTACAAGAGTCCTCAATTATACCTTTCAATGACCCATGCAGGCCCCTCTTTTCCACCCTTCTATGAAATAATGCAGTACCCTAATTTTTACCTTTATATGACCTATGCACTGCCCTCATTTCTACCTCTCTATGACCCATGCAGTGCCTCATTTATAACTTTCTATGAAATAATTCAGTGCCCTCATTTCTACCTTTCTATGACCCATGCAGTGCCCTAATTTCTACCTCTCTATGACCCATGCACTGCACTCATTTACACCTTTCTGGGATCCATGCATTTCCCTCATTTCTACTTTTGTGTGGCCCCTGCAGTGCCCTGATTTCCACCTTTCTATGACCCATGACATGCCCTCATTTCAACCTTTATAGGACCCATGTAGTGCCCTCATTCTCACCTTTCTATGACCCATGACGTGCCCTCATTTCTACCTCTATATGACCCATCCAATATCCCACGTTTCTACCTTTTTATGAACCATGCAGTGCCCTCTTGTTTACCTTTCTATGATCTGTGCAATGTCCTCATTTCTACCTTTCTATGACACATGAAGTGCCTCATTTCTACTTTTCTGAGGCCCATGCAGTGCTCTAATTTCGACCTTTCTATGACCCATGCAGTGCCCTCATTCTCACCTTTCTATGATCCATGAAATGCCCTCATTTCTACCTCTCTATGACCCATGCAGTGCCCTCTTTTCTACCTTTCTATGATCTGTGCAGCTCCTCATTTCTACTTCTCTGTAGTCCATGCAGTGCCCTCATTTTTGCCTTTCTATGACCCATGCAGTGCCGTCATTTCTACCTTTCTATGACCCATGCAGTGCAGTCATTTCTACCTTTCTACGACTTATTCAGTGGCCTCATTTCTACATTTCTGTGACCCATTCAGTGCCCTCATTTCTACCTTACTATGACCTATTCAGTGGCTTCTTTTTCACCTTTCTATGATCTATGCAGTGGCCATATTGCCACCTTTCTGTGACCCATGTAGTGGCCTCATTTGTACTGTTCTGTGACCCATGCAGTGGCCTCATTTCTACCTTTGTATGACCCATGCAGTGGCCTAATTTCTACCTTTCTCTGACCTATGCCATGCCCCTATTTCTACCTTTCTCTGACCCATGCAGTGCTCTCTTTTCTACCTTCTATGACCCATGCAGTGCCCTCATTTCTACCTTTCTTTGACCCGTGCAGTGCCCCTATTTTTACCTTTCTGTGACCCATGCAGTGGCCTCCTTTCTACCTTTCTATGACCAATGCAGTGCCCTCATTTCTACCTCTCTATGACCCATGCATTGCCTCATTTCTACCTTTCTATAATCCATGCTCATTTCTACCTTTCTATGATCCATGCAGTGCCCTCATGTCTACCTTTCTATGACCCATGCAGTGCCCTTATTTTGACCTTTCTATGACCCATACAGTACTCTCTATTCTACCTTTCTATGATCCATGATGCAGTCCCTTCCCACACCCTACTATGCACACCTGTCTTCCTTGCAGAGAGGGTAGTCCTTCCCCACACCCTACTAAACACACCTGTCATCCAAGGGACAGGTGTCAACTGAGAGGCCATATCTTCCCCATACTCTACTGTGCACTTCAGCCATGCAAGAGAAAGGTCTTGGGAGAGATGCCAGTCCCTCCCTACACACTACTGCACCTTCCATCCATGAAAGTGGTCTCAGCGGAGAGGTTGCCCCTCCAACAGCCTACTTCGCATATCCTTTTTCCAACAGAGAGGTGTCGATGGAGAGTCAAGGCCCGCCCCAAACCCTGCAACTTACTTCCGTCATGCAAGTGAGAGCTCTCAGAAGAAAGGTCAGTCCCTACCTACCCTATTATTCACACCTGTCATCCAAGAGAGAGGTGTCAGGGGAGAGGACTATCCGTCCCCACACACTACTACGTATGCCCATCTTCCAAGAGAGCAGTTTCAGCACAGAGTAAAGTCCCTCTCCACACCCTTCTAGTCACACCTATCATCCAAGATAGAGGTGTCAGCAGAAAGTCCAGTCTCTTCTCATGCCCTACTACTCATTTCTGTCATGCAAGAGAGAGGTTTCAGCAAAGAGGCCAGTCTCTCTCTCTCTACGGCCTAATATGCACACATCATCCAAGACAGCTGTCTCATTGTAAACTCCAGGGCCTTTCTCACACCCTACGATGCACTTTTAGCATGCAAAAGAATGCATGCAAAAGAAAAATCTGAGCAAAGAGGTCAGTGCAACCAAACTTTCTACTACATATGCTTGAGAGGGTTCTTAACGGAGAGGCTGGTACTATGTTCACCATAGATTTTGGCCACACTCTAGTTTGCACACCCAATGCCCTGGGGAGAGATGTCAGTGGTGAGGCTAATTCTTTATCACACCACTTAAAGCATATCTGTTACTCTGTAGAGTTCTCTGAAATATGCATGCCTGTTGCACTGGGGAGATGTGTTTACAGAGCTGGAAGTTTCTTGCATTGCACAGTTATCATTCATATTATATAGCGAGGAAGTTTGAGCCTGCAAGATGTGAGGGAGCCTTAGAAAATAACAATCAGCTAATGTGGAGATTTAATTAAAACAAAAACAGATGATGTAGAATTAGGGTGGCTCTGAAAAGGGCCTTTGTGTTTCTAGTGTATACTGTACAGTTAGATGTCAAACTGGATGCATTCCTTCACATTATTAACAAAGATTCAGCTATTTTCATGATACTGATAATTGTGTCACAATAAGAAAATAATTACATTTTTTTTTTTTTTTTTTTTAGGTCTTTCAAGTGATTTATGATTCCAGGTAAATAACAGCGGAAGTAGAAGAAGACGAAAACCTACTATGATCAAAACTGCAGAGTTTGAAGACAGTCCAAATAGTGGAAAGATGATGAAACAAAACATTGAATTCTATTAAAAACACACAATCTTTCATGTTGCGTTAGTTATAGTACAAAAGTATCAATATTTAACAAAAGATGTGATTCTTTTCAAATAGTGGAAAAAATACAAAAGAAACTGAGCAGCAAAATAGATTAAAGAGTAAGACATTCAAAGTACTCCATCAGAAGCTCTTCTGTAGTACAGTAGTCTCAAATATTATGAGAAGCATGAAAACTGTGAAAAGGAGTAAAACAATACATCAGCAGAAATAGTTTGTTGAGTTTCTAGTAGAGAAGGCATTCACTTTCATTTTGAAGAGAATGACTCTTTGAAATAAACTGGTTAACTTAACTCTCATTAAAATAAGTTTTTCCAAAAGGTGCAAGTTAATAAAACACATTTTTCAACTATTTTCCAGGGACAGTGGAAACACAGTTCCAGTTGTAAGGCATTTTTATTGAGGAAAGTTACTTATAAAGGAATGAGTTAACCTTTGCAATTGACATAGATTCTTGTGTATATGAAATAAATGAAGCTACACCAATTGAGAAAGAAACATTTTCACCTACAAATGTAGAAGAAGATATAACCAATTAAGGCCCTGCTATAGGTCTTAGCGGAGGGGAATAAACAAACATGACGGATAGCCCATCCACAGTATTACAATACCATTATTTCCTATGGAGATCGTAATACGATGGATGGGATTTCCTTCACATTTGTAAGAGAATACTCCATCCGTACATATCTAAAGAAGGCCCTTAGTCTTAGGTCAACATCGCCGACATCCAGTTTTCGAGTGTAAGTGCAAAAAAATTTAAAACATAAAACAAGAGCCTATTGAGAAACTCAGGCAATCCTTAGCTACGTACAGCAGAGAAACTATGAAACAAAAAGCTTAAGACACAGCAATATCTTTATCCATGTTAGGTTAGAAGACTGACTAACCTTCAAGGGCATTCATTGGCTTGCTTATCACAACAGATTTGTTGCAGTACTTTCCATCACATACAGATGCTGTCTGTGCGCTTTACTAAAATACGTAACCTAGTAACCTAGTAGAAGGTTGTAATTAGTCAAAGGTTCTGCCCTTCATCCTCAAAAACTAAATACAATGTTACTAAGAGCAGGTCCTTCCGAACTGTCCTCTGTAAAAGATGATTTTTAGATGACAAACATTTTTCCTGAAAGGCCAACAGAAGAGAATGAACTTTCCTGTGCTTACAATGTTTTAGAAACATTTAAAAAAGAAACTGTTACATTTGCTACAGTATCTGCAAAACTACGTGATAAAGTTTGTGTTTGTTCTGCGTGTTTTCTGGCCGAAATCTATGGGGAAGAAAGTACCAGCCATCGATAATCAGAAACTCTGGATTACAATTCCATCTTTATGCTGACAATACCCAAATGGATCTGAAAGTCTCCTCTCTGAATGACTTCATCCTTTTACCCTGAAAAGAATTCAAACTTGGATGACAAACAACCACCTCAAAGTAAACCCAGTGAAAACTGAATTTCTACCTGTCACTCCAGAGAAAGCCAACTCTTTGTATCAAGACTGGATGTCACTCCTCTCCCCCACCTAGAGGACTATTCACCAATTTTTCAGAATGCCAGATCTGTGGGATTCACTCTTGACAGATATCTCAACCTCCAGGGTCATATATAATCCATGGCCAAGAGTGCCTGATTCCAGCTAAGGATGCTTTGAGGAATCAGCCACCTCATCCCAAAACAGGACCTAAAATGAGAGAAGTGGATATCCTCTCCACACTTGACTATGGAAACACTCCTATCAGGAATGCTTTGTAAGAGGACTCAAGAAATGTCAGCACATCACCTGTATTTTACTATCCCTTTAGTAACTTTCTGTAGAGGGAAGAGCCCAATTCGAAACAGCCACTTAACCCTTGTACCTAGCTGAAAAACTGAAAATTCAGCCACAAATCAGGATTTAACAAGCACTCAGTCCCTGCTCCTTGAGCCTCCATCCATCCACCTTTAAGATTGAAAGTAACATGTCTCGATCCTTCTCTGGAAGTGCTACAAAAATCTGAATCTCCTTCCTTCCCAGTCTGTCTGACCATGATACACCACCTTGAAAAAGAGACCTCCAAGCTCAGGACTTAGGTAAATTACCCATATACCTACATGCCATGTTTGGGTGCACCATACCCTCACCTGGCACTATCTATTGATGAACGTGACCTGGTACAGGATCCAATCCATTGGCTGACATGATCTGCTATTCATTGCTATGTTTTTTTTGTGAGTTTGTGTATCCCCCCACGCGAGGAGTACCTGTCACTCCCTCCTCCTAGGGTAATTCTTTGTATTATCCACTTATTACTGATCTGTTCTGACTCTGTTGTAAAGCACTCTAATGCCTCTGGGCTAAGCCATTGCTATATATAAAAATTAATTCATATATGCAATAAATATATAAATATATTTTAAAAACTGGCAGATGAATGCAAAATTGTAAAACCAGCTGCATGCATTGATTTTTTTTCAAAAAATCTATTTATTAGTTTTATCGATATGTTGTAACACGCAAACTTACATCAACATTAGGATAACACATGTGTGCAATTGTTTGTTGACTAAATAAGCACATCTAACAAAGGTAAACATTGGAGCGGCTGACAGCTAAGCCTTCAGTCAGATTGTTTAACCACTCACTACCAGAGCTTGCATAAAACAGGACTGAGTTACATACGAACTCTGACGAAAAAGTCCATACAATGGAAACATGGAACCCATAGGTAAATTGAAAGGCATCAAATACCACAGCATCACGTTAATTTCCTCCTGAAGATTAGTGTGTTCATACAACATTGTGCTTGCAAATATTTACCTTTAAGCAAACCATAAACGACAATAAGAACATGAACAAACTTTGGAGGACTATTTCTACGAGCAGTAGGTTGAGATTGAAGCACATCATCGTGGGTATGGGAACCCCTCTGTTCTGCTGATTCATAACAACATAGGGTGGAAATGTGCACAGACCACAGATGCCCGTCACCAGTATAACTCACAGCCCCAGAGCTGAGGTTAGACCAGCCGCTCAGACTCAGTCACTCACCCTCTCCCGCTCCCGAGCCAGGAGCAGATGTGCGGGCATTCCGGCAGTCAGATCATCTCTTCCATCTCCCAGCCCTGCCCCAGACCTCGCAGGCATGCCATCATCGTCTCCCAGCTATCTGATAACGGATACTTGCGCAGTCCCAACGCAACTTCCCTTACTAACGCCACTCCTTCTGCATTGGCCTAAACCTCAAATGAATATCTCCAGGCATGCTCAGCTGGCGGGTCAGGTGACTTCCACCTATGAGTTATCAGTCTCCTGGCCGTCATCATACCTAGATCCAAAAATCTAGCTGCAGCATTATGCCGCGAGTCACTGGGAAAGAGGCCCAGCACACAAGTCTCCTAGGTGAACCTAACTGGTCACGACGTGCACTCCGATAGGCAACCTACCACCGCCCCCCAAAAGCGGCGCAAGGATGGACAGGACCATATCATATGAATCATGTCTGCATCAATGTGAGAACAACAGGGACAGGCCGCATTGCGGCAAGCAAAATATTTGTTTACTCGGGCTGGAGTGAGGTATGCCCTGTAGATGATATAGAATTGGATCAAACAGAATCTGGAGTTACGGGCATATTAACATGACCGGAGAGAACTGATTTCCATTGCTTATCTGTGAATGAGGTAGTTGCGTCTCCATCCCAAGCCGCACGCAGGTTGTCACATACTAGGGCTGTGTGCAAGCTCAGTGCTTCAGTAAACCATCTAATCAGGTGCCGTCCCTGCCCTATCACTTGTATGTACTGTACCAACAGGTGCGTGGGAGGAGCATTAGACAAGTCGCCCCATTTAGATGCTAAAGACCTCAGCAGTGAATTATACAGCAAAAACTGCCCTGCAGGAAGGCCCGACTCCTGTACCAATGCAGGAAATGCTATCCGTTTACCATCGTCATAGAGGTCACCCTGTTGCGTGGGCTCTCATTATCCTAAGTGAGACTACTGGATTTCTAGGTAGCAGGATCGTTCCCGGTGTGGGGGACTGAGTCTGACCCACTTGGAAGGACCTCTGTCACCCTAAATCCGGTTTTGCTCCGGCTAACTAGCAGTGCCTCATCTCTCCCATGGGGAAGGGATGATTGGGCAGGCGAGCGCATGACATCTTGGGAACTTCTCAGGGAAGTCGTGGTCACTCAGGTCCCAACCAGCTCTCTCATTTACAGTATGATCTCATATACAAATGACAAAGGCAGTTTAAGTTTTATAGATTGTTTTTAATAAAACGACTGCATTTTAGATAGTAAGGCGTGAGCCGCAATAACTAGAACCATACAACATAGTAGGATTGAAATAGTCACGATGAGAGTGAAACATAAAAACAACGCTATCATGGTGTTAATAGATTCTATTCTCTCTCAGTAAGTTATATTTCGAGCACAGCATGTTAAGCTACTAACTTGCCTTTCAGATTCCCCGCGAAGCCATCAACCCTCATACCTGAGCAAAGGCCTGTGATCTGTTTCAGCATCTGCCACGAGGCAGTCAGGGGCATATTTATACTTTGTTTGCGCCGAATTTGCGTCGTTTTTTTTTACGCAAATTTGGCGCAAAACTAACGCCATATTTATACTTTGGCGTTAGACGCGTCTAGCGCCAAAGTATGAGGAATGAGCGTCATTTTTTTGCGTGAACGCCTTCCTTGCGTTAATGAGATGCAAGGTAGGCGTTCCCGTCTAAAAAAATGACTGCGACGCAAATGTGTCGTATTTATACTCCCGGGCAAAAATCACGCCCGGGAGTGGGCGGGGCAAAAAACCCTGCATTTGCGCCTCTTTTTAACGCCTGGGTCAGGGCAGGCGTTAAGGGGCCTGTGGGCTCAAAATGAGCCCACAGCTGCCCTCCCATGCCCCCAGGGACCCCCCTGCCACCCTTGCCCACCCCAGGAGGACCCCCAAGGAAGGAGGGACCCATCCCAGGGACATTCAGGTAAGTTCAGGTAAGTATATATATTTTTTTCTATTTTTTTTTTTGTGGCATAGGGGGGCCTTATTTGTGCCCCCCTACATGCCACTATGCCCAATGACCATGCCCAGGGGACAGAAGTCCCCTGGGCAGGGACAGAAGTCCCCTGGGCATGGCCATTGGGCAAGGGGGCATGACTCCTGTCTTTACTAAGACAGGAGTCATTTAAATGGCGTCTTGGCGTCGTTAAAAATGGCGCAAATCGGGTTGAGGCGATTTTTTTGCCTCAACCTGACTTGCCCCATTTTAAGACGCTCTAACGCCATTTTCCCCAACGCCGGCGCATAAATACGGCGCCCGCATGGCGCTTCAGAATGGCGTTAGCCGGCGCTAAACTTTTTGACGCTAAACTGCGTTAGCGCAGTTTAGCGTCAAAAAGTATAAATATGGGCCTCAGCGTCTAGTTGTGGTTCCCTGGTCGGAATCTCCCTCTTGCGTGTATTAGGACAAGGAAGTGTTTTTATAACTAACATGTCAGTGTGATCACAAAATGTTCCTACGCAAGAATGTATATCTGCAATCCAAAGACTAAACTCCTACCACATCTATCGCCAATGTACCAGACTGTATCCTTGACTGAAGCACAGAGTGAACATGAATGTGTTATTGAAAACTCCAGTGCTGAAGTAGGCTAAACAGTGTGATATAAAAAATAAAACAAGACCGTAGAACTGGCTATTTGAAAAATAACAGTACGAAGCCGAATAAAATGCATTTAGAGCAAAGTGCACAGAGGCTCTATGCTGTGAGCAAAGGAATAAAATACATCCAGGGCAAAGTGCACAAAGGCCTAATGCCTGAAGCTAACGCGCAAAGGATACATAAAATGGACCACACTACAACCCATTGTATACAGCTCTACCGCATGCCACTCACGCAGCTCAGGCCCTGACGTAACTTTAGAGCCACGGGGAGTGCCCAGCAATGCCAACGCCGGTGCAAATGGAACTGACCCCCCGGCAAGGGGCAAAGACCTATGATAACAGCTAAAAGCTACCTTAGGGACCGACAGGCCGCCCCTCTACAGTGGCAAATACAATTTTCTTAGCGCAACTCTGTAGCATCCCCCATTCCAAATAAAGTTCCTCAATGTAGATTCTAGACTCTTGAAGAAACTAGGAGGGATATAGTGTGGGATGTTAGTAAAGTAATATAATAGGCGTGGCAGGACTATAATTTTTAGCAGTGCTATCCTACCCGCCACCGACAGCGGCAATGTCTGCCAGAAAGCCATCTGGGATTTGATTGAGGATACCGCCCTGTTAAGGTTCCCATCAATTAGGTCTTCCTCATGATGATAAATGCAGATGCCTAGATAACGGAATGCATAGGGCTGTCAAGGAACTGTAGTCTCAGAGAAACGAAGTTCTGGGTTTGGGAGCGCGGGGTCAAAAGGAAAAAGGTATGATTTGGACCAATTAACCATGAGGCCAGATAACGAGGCAAACTGTTGCAACAGAGTCCCAACCTCTGATGTGATTTGCGAAATATCCCTGAAATACAACAAAAGATCATCAGCGTATAGCGATACCACGTGCAGGCCATCCCCCAGAGGAATACTCCAACCAGAACACTTGTTGCGTATGACTGCTGCTAGTGGCTCCATAGAAAGGGAGAACAGCAGTGGGGAAAGGGGGCAACCTTGCCTTGTACCCCTGCACACCTTGACTGGCTCTGATATAACGCGCCCCATCTTAACCCGGACCTGAGGTTTAGTGTATAGAAGTTTATCCATATGAATAAAGAGGTGCCCAATGCCGAACCGCTGCAAGACCCTGAAATGGTAGGGCCACTCTAAGGACAAGACATACCGCCCATGGCCAATCTTGTCTCGCACAGTGCATGACACGGAACAGCCGCCTGATATTGTACAACATATTTCTCGCCGGTACGAACCCGTTTTGGTCTGGGTGCACTAGGCCCGGTGTTATAGCCAATATTTTATAGTCCGTGTTGAGCATAGCTAAAGGCTGATATGAGCCAAGCTCCAGCGGATCTTTGTCAGGCTTGGGAAGGGACACCAGGAACGCCACCCTCTGAGATGCCGTCAAGTATCCCCTTTGTACCACCTTCTCATAGACCTGGAGAAGCTTGGGAGCAAGGATTAAGATAAATGCCTTGTAAAAGTCGGCCGGTAGACCGTCTGGACCCGGCGTCTGGCCAGACGCAAGCTCACGAATGCTGGCCTGTATCTCGGTAAGGTCAAGACGCTCCTCCAGCGCACTTCTCTGGTCGGCCGACAGACATGGAAGTTCCACGACCGTTCAGGAGAGGCCACAATTGAGGCATACAGCATCTTATAGTGCTGCGTAAACGCAGAATGTATTTCCCCAGGTGTGTGCAGCAGGCGACCGGTCTCTGAGCCAACCTCCATAATCGGACTGTGATCATGATCACCTCTAATCAACCAGGCCAGAAGTCTGCCCTACCTGTCTGCTGAGGCATGCGTTCTCGCTGAGTGAGCAGCGTAATTTAAGCGACACAGCCGTTCAAGCAGAGATAAGCGTTCGGCATGGGCCCTGGATAACAAAGCCACCTCTGCGGAACCAAGAGTAGCCTCCCACTCTGGGCACAGTGACACCCGCTCGTTATGAGCAATGTCCTGCTCAATCAAGCGCCTCAAATTCCACTGAGTCCCCAAGCAATGACCTCGGATAAAAACTTTAAAAGCGTCCCACTCCAACAGACCCGTAGAGGCGGTACCCTCATTATGCTTGAAAAATTCAGGGATTCCCACTTCTAGCGATGCTTTAAAGGCAGCGTCCTCAGGTAGCTCAGGTCTTTGTCAGGCTTGGGAAGGGACACCAGCAACGCCACCCTCTGAGATGCCGTCAGGTATCCCCTTTGTACCGCCTTCTCATAGTCTGAGCTTTCAGGTAGGGACAGCTGAGGGAGAGACATCCCAGCCCAAGCGTACAAACTGTGGGTTATGATCCGAGTGCGTATGTCCCAGATAGTCCATATCTATAACTGCAGAGGTCAGGTTCTGCGTGCAGAGTATTCTATCGAGTCGCACATGCAGGGAGTGCGGGGCTGAGTAAAATGAGTAAACTCTGTCTGCGGCATTACGCTGTCACCATACATCTACCAGGTGCCAGTGTTGGGTCCAGTTAACCAATCCGCGCGCAGCTGCCACAGTAGGCGATGTAGGCAGTGGGGGAAAGGAACGATCTAAGTCAGTATCTAGCACACTATTAAAGTCCCCTCCCAGTAACCAGGGATAGTCGCTCCAATCCAGGAACAGAGTGTGCAGAAAGGAAGTTTGATCTACATTTGGGGCATATATAGAGCCTAGCACTATGGCCCAACCCTCAAGCCGCCCACGAACCAGGGCAAATCTCCCTTGCGGATCTAAGATCCGATCCTCAGCTACAAAGGGGACACCCGATTTAATCCAGATCAGCGCTCCCCTAGCATAAGTGGAGTGGCCTGTCGCATAGAATTCCCCTCTCCAGTGCCGCTGCAAGCGAGGGAGCTCTGATAGCGCCAAGTGAGTCTCCTGCAAGAAGGCGAGGTGGACCGAGTGTCTTCTATGATATGAATATATGGAGTACCTGCGCCTAGGCGTATGTATACCACACACATTCCAAGTGAGCGCAATATATGAAGCCATGGCGGCCTTAGTTTAGTTTGCTCGCGTTAGACACGTCCCGCCCATAAGCATAATGCTGCGCGCACAATGACAGTGTCCAGGCCGTTAACCCATGTAGAGCCTCCAACATAACCAGAACAAAACCAATACCATCAGAGCAGATGAATAACCGGTCCCCGCCCAAACCCAGCAACTTGAACCTTCAACAACATAATCACACATGATAATTCTCCAATAGTAGGAGAGTGGGGTAGGCCAGAACACACAGGGAAACAAGCGAGTACTAAACCAGTCAGCCCGGCTAGAGTGGATAACAAAAGGGGGGGCCAGCGACGGACTGGGCTCTTAAGCTGTGAACTGAGACGATTACAACATCAGTAAATGCTGTACGGTCTGCCTATATAATACCTCATGTCTGGCAGCCGGGCCATCAGTCATCACACAGTAAGTAACATGCCAACTCTGTACACCGGGTCCTCCATTTACAGCAGGCAGGGAGTTACAATATATTTCTGGTCCATCCAAATATGCCACAGCAGGGCCAAGAAAAGGGTGTCTGCCGTGGCAGGAGTCACAGTCGGGCATTCTGGAAAACCCAACTCCAAGAGCCGGTCCGGTGTGGCAGGGCGGTCACTGGGAGGCTGCAAAATTTCAGTTTCCGATTCCGACACCACCGGTGAGGTGCTGATCACCGCCGCTGATTGCAGCACCTCGCGCCGCTCCTGTATGAGCTGTTCCAGATCAGGAGCATGTGGCGCGGCCACAGCGGTCACACTACCCCGCTTGCGACCACCCCTCACCCGGCCGCACTTGCTCTTTGACACAAGTTGGTTCCTCTACGCCTCACCGCGCGAGGCACGGCCCATTGACTCCAGCCAGTCCCATGCTGCGTGGTGAGGACGTCAGATTTGTTCTCGGCTATGATGCAGAGTTTGGCTGGAAATAGTAAAGAGTACTCCAGGTGCAGCTCCCTAAGTCTATGCTTCAAGGGCAGGTAGGAAGCCCGGTCCCTCTGTACCGCCAGAGTGTAGTCCGGGAACAGCATTATTTGCGCATCGTCCACTCGAGGCGGTGGGGAGGATCTCACAGCTTTGAGAATAATGTCTCGATCCGCATAATGGAGCAAGCGAATTATGAAGGGACGGGGGCTGCTGCCCGGAGGCCTGGGCCACGTGGGGATTTTATGAGCCCATTCCACCGAAAAAAGGGGGTCAGTGTACCTTCCGGCACTAGCCCCTTAAGCCTTGTTCTCAGAGTAGGCCACCGCATTACGGCCCTCGGTACCCTCTGGCAATCCAACCACTCGTATATTATTTCACCTGGTGTGGCCCTCCGCGTCCTCCACACGACGCTCCAGCTCTGCCACTCGTTCCATAGCATCCCCCATGATGGCCTCCAAGCGAGACGCTACTGGTGCCAGTTAATCCACTCTTGCTTCTATCATACCTGTCTTGTCCGCCAGGCTGCAGTGGTCAGCGTGTAGCAGGACAAGGTCACTGACCACCTTGTCAATCTTGGCTTCTGGAGATGTGCGAGCCTGCTCCAGCGAGTCGCTGATGTGCTCCACCGCAGCCAACATTGCATCCAGTTTTTGGCTGTCCTGCGCCGCAGCGTATTGCAACTTCCCGGTTCCAATGCCAGAGCGAATGCGACCCATCCCCGTCATGACCAAAGTTTATCCGGGCTCCAAATTGGCACCACTCCACACACCGAATGACTTTCCACCAGCAGCGTTAGCCAAAAGCCCCCCGATGTGCCCAACCAACACAGGAGGACCAGGGCAGGAGATTAATTCAGCAAATAAGGCAGTCGTGCAGTAATGTGGGTCCTTCAAGTCCGTTCCAGGGCCCACTCAATCAGCCACCTTGATGGTGCAGCTAACCAGCACCATGAGCCCGCAGGGATAGAATCCTCGCCACCAGTTCCACCACCAGCAGCAACTCCGCCGTTGAATCGTTACTGGTGTTCACCGGACAAGTGCCTCTCCAATCCACTGCAAGGCCGTGCACACTTGCTTGTGCTCCCAGAACTGCGCCGCGCAGCAGCACGAGCAGCCCAACCAGTGATTTATTTGCAGCCTACCTCCATCTACCTTTCTCAGAATCTCCAATCATCAGCTCTGGGCCCCAGGCACGCCAGTCACACTTCTCCGTCAGGGTCAGACAACTCCAGCCTGGCCTCGTGGCTGGGAGGCCCGGCTCTACCCTGCTCGTCGGACCCCCGTTAGCCCAGCTCGTCACCACTCCACACCGCCTCCGAGAACCGGTGCCCAGGATCGCTAAGACCCAGGGCGCTGCAACAGCTCGGCACCCCCACCGGTTGGGCGCCGCCAGCCCACAAGCCCCCGTACGCCGCCAGATAAGCCGGGTGAGACGCGGAGCTCTCTTAGCCCGCGTCTGCCCTGCACTGTCCACATAAAGAAGAGGCTCCTCCCCTTATGCAGATCTTGTGACTAGAGAGGCAGCCAACTCTAACCTTACTGCACAGCGCACATAAAGAAGAGGCTCCTGTTATTATGCATGTCACGTGACTACAGAGAGGGAGCCAGCTCCAGCCTTACTGCACTAAATACATAAAGAAGAGGCCCCTGTCCTTATGGAGGTCACCTGACCAGAGAGGCAGCCAGTTCCAGTCTTGTGCGTACTGTCCACATAAAATAGAAACTCCTGTCCTTATGCAGGTCACGTGACAAGAGAGGCAGCCCGCTCCAGCCTTACTGCACTGTCCACGTAAAGAAGAGGCTCCTGTCCTTATGCAGGTCACGTGACCAGAGAGGCAGATAGTTCCAGCTTTACCTGCACTGTCCACATAGAGAAGAGGATCCTGTCCTTATACAGATCACATGACCAGAGAGTCAGCCATCTCTATCCTTATTGCCCACATAAAGAAGAGGCTCCTGCCCATATGCAGGTCATGTGATAGGAGAGGTAGACAGTTCCAGCCTTACTGCACTGTCCACATAAAGAAGAGTGTTCCTGTCCTTATGCATGTCACGTGACCAGAGAGAGAAACAGCTCCAGCCTAACTGCACTGTCCACATACAGAAGAATGCTCATGTCCTTATGCAGGTCACTTGACCAGAGAGGCAGCAAGCTCCAGCCTTACCTCCACTGTCCACATAAAGAAGAAGTTCCTGTCCATATGCAGACCAAATGACCAGAGAGGCAGCCAGCTCCAGCCTTACTACACTGTCCTCATAAAGAAGAGGCTCCTGTCCGTTTTGCAGGTCACGTGACCAGAGAGGCAGCCAGGTCCAGCCTTACCTGCACTGTCCACATAAAGAAGAGGCTCCTGTCCTTATGCAGGTCACATGACCAGAGAGGCATCCAGCTCCAGTCTTACCTGCACTGTCCACATAAATAGGAAGCTCCTGTCCTTATGCATGTCACGTGACCAGAGAGTCAGCCAGTTCTAGTCTTGCCTGCACTGTCCACATAGAGTAGAGGCTTCTGTCTTTATGCAGGTCACGTGACCAGAGAGGCAGCCAGCTCCAGCCTTACTGCACTGTCCACATAAGGAGTAGTGCTCCTGTCCTTATGCGGGTCACATGACCAAAGAGGCAGCCAGCTCCACCTTTATCTGCACTGTCCACATAAAGAAGAGGCTCCTGTCCTTATGCAGGTCACATGACTAGAGAGGCAGCCAGTTCCAGCTTTACCTTCACTGTCCACATACAGAACAGTGCTCTTGTCCCTATGCAGGTCACATGACCAGAGAGGCAGCCAGCTCCAGCCTTACTGCACTGTCCACATAAGGAGTAGTGCTCCTGTCCTTATGCGGGTCACATGACCAAAGAGGCAGCCAGCTCCACCTTTATCTGCACTGTCCACATAAAGAAGAGGCTCCTGTCCTTATGCAGGTCACATGACTAGAGAGGCAGCCAGTTCCAGCTTTACCTTCACTGTCCACATACAGAACAGTGCTCTTGTCCCTATGCAGGTCACATGACCAGAGAGGCAGCCAGCTCCAGCCTTAAATGCACTGTCCACATAAAGAAGAGGTTCGTGTCCTTATGGAGGTCGCGTGATCAGAGAGGCAGCCAGTTCCAACCTTACTGTCCACATAAAGAAGAGGTTCCTGCCCTTTTACAGGTCCTGTGAACAGAGAGGCAGTGAGCTCCACTTTTACCTTCACTGCCCACATAAGGAAGAGGCTCCTGTCCTTATACAGGTCACGTGACCAGAGAGGCAGCCAGCGCCAGCCTTATTGTCCACATAAAGAAAAGGGTCCTGTCCTTATGCGGGTCACATGACCAGAGAGGCAGCCAGCTCCAGTCTTACCTGCACTGTCCACATAAAGAAGAGGCTCCTGTCCTTATGCAGGTCACATGATCAGAGATGCAGCCAGCTCCAGCCTTACTGCACTGTCTACATAAAAAAGAGGTACCTGTCCTTATGCAGGTGACGTGACCAGAGAGACAGGCAACTCCAGTCTTACCTGCACTGTACACATAGGAGTGCTCATGTCCTTATGCAGGTCACGTGACTTCTGCACAATGAATCCCTTCTGTGCCTGTGCCCCTGTAACTAATGACATTTATCATCATGAAATGAGGAAGGCGGGTGCATAGAAATGTAAATGATGCTTTTAAGAGCCAATGTCCTTGGGCTGAGGCTCTCCAGGCTAATGGATTGTTCATAAAGTACTGGACCATCAACGCCGTCTCTAGCCAGAGCTAAAAACATCTGTTAATACCAGTTGTATGTGCAAACACCAAGTCGAGCCTAATGCAATTTCAACCAGCACTAGGGAAAAAAGTCATGCCTCCCCATGGGCATTGCATTTATTCTTTTTCTTCTGATCAAAGAAAAAGCTCTAAATTATTACCAACAATGTTCAATGTGTCTTATTTGTATCTGAAATAAGAGAAAAAAGCCCAGAAAAAATAACTTTCTCACAAGGTGAGTTCTTCTATACAGGAAGGAAACTCTCCCCTCTGGTGCACAAAGAGCTCTCTCCCCTCTGGTGATCACATCCCTCCAGGGTGGGGCTCCCTCCTTTCTGAAGCCTCTCTCTCCAGGACAGGGCTCCCTCCTCCCTGAAACAATGTATAAGTAATATACAGTAATAGATTCCTTACAGGAAGGAAACCCTCCCCTCTGGTGCCCACATCTCTCATGGGTGAGGCTCCCCCCTCCCTGAAGCGCCTTTCAGGTGCTTTAAATTTCTAGTCCCAGCTTCCCTCAGTTGACATCCGGAGCCCACAGTCACAAGTGTGGTTTGTCACTTATAGAGTACAACATAATGTGTGTCTGGGCCCTGCTGCTGGCTGCGGTGTTTGTGTGTAAGTTGTGCTGCTTCACTCACCGAGTGTGACACACCGAGGCCACTGTGTCCTGGGGTGGGATTTAGTGACATTTTCTGCTTTATTCCATTGCATGTCTTGTGCACTTCTCCAGTGCAGAGATACATTTCAGATAAGATATGTTTTACTAGAACACCCTTATATTTTACCTTTCATTTATTCTGCACATGTGCAGAAACCAGTAACCAGGTCCTGCAGCCTCTGGGACTGGAGGTCACAAGGGGGAGACAGCAGAGATCACCTGTAACAACACAATCACCAGCCCTGATAATCTTGCATGGTACCAGCAACGGCCCAGAGGATTTCCCAAGCTCCTGATTTGGGGGTACATCTCTCCCCCAGACATCGAACGCCTCTCAATGTTCATCAGCAAAGACCGTGTGTGCACCACTCTGAAGATCCGCGGAGCCGGGGTGAGAGACGCTGCCATATATTACTGCGGCGTGAGGGACACAGTGAGAGAAGAGAGGGGAAACCTGAACAAAAAGAGGTGCTGAGAACCAGGGACAGCAGCAGGAGCACCCCCGGGGTGTGTGCCTCTGGCACCATCTGGTGGACTAACATATATAAACATTCAACAACAAGCAATTTCATAAATAAACGCAAGGTGGCTTCGTAAACCTGACTTATGGACTTGTGATGCCTTTACAAGTTGTAAGGGGAATGCAAGCCATTGATAAGTCTGGGCTCCAGTGTTTACACTAATGACACATACAGAGTTGCATTATATTTCTACGTCCAAAATAGGTTCATGGAACATGCTTAGTCCCTCAGAAACATTGTGTATAACAAACACTGGATGAAAAAGTTGTAAAATGCCAGCCAAATGGAGGAAGCATTGCCAAGGTCTATTTGCCTTCTTGTATTAGTGAAATTACTTTTTCGTTGACATACAAGTTTGTGAGAGTATTTTTGTTAATGGGTGAATGTAAGAATGGGTCAATGGTTGACTGGATGGATTCACATGTGAGTACATTGGTGAATGAACAGTGAATTCATTTGTTGACTGAGTTATGAGTGTGTGTCTGAGAGCATTAATAGAAGGCTGGTTTAAGGGGTTAATGTATGGGCAGTTGAATGGGTAATATCAGGGCCACTTGAGTGTAATGATAGTGTGAGGTGGGACAAAGAAAGTGTGTGTAGGGCACTATGACAGTGTGTGGTTTGGCAGTGTGTGGTTGGGCAGTGTGTGGATGGGCAGTGTGTGGATAGGCACAGTGTGGGGGCCTGTGGCAGTATTTGGTAGTGCAGTGTGTGGATGGTGAGTATGTGGCTGGACAGTGAGTGGATGGGTGGTGTGGATGAGTACTGTGAGGAGGCCTAGGGAACTGTGTGTAAGGGATGCATGTGGTTGGCAGTGTGCGGTTGGCCATGTGTGGTTGGGCACTATGTGGTTAGGGGCAGTATACAGTTAGGTAGTGTCTGGTAAGGCATGTGTGGGAGCCTAGGGAAATGTGTGGGGCCTGGTGCAGTGTGTGGTTGGGCAGTGTATGTTTGGGAAGTGTGTGGTGGGGCAGTGTGTACATGGAAAGAGTGCAGATGAGCAGTGTGCATTTGGGCAGAATCCACTTGGGTAGTATTTTTTTGTTAAATGTGTGGTTGGGTAGTTTGTGGTTCAGCAATATGTGGTTGTGAACTGTGTGATGGGGCAGTGTGCGGTTGGGCAGTGTGTGGTTGGGAAGGGTTTGGTTGGTAGTAAGTGGATATGTAGTATGTGGTTACTGGCACTGTGTGGTTGGGAAGTGTGTGTCTGAGTGGTGTGTGGATGAGTGTGTGTGGCTTGGCAGTGTGAAGCTTGGCTGTATGTGGAATGGCCATGTTTGGATGGGCAATGTGTGGTTGGGCAGGTTGTGTTTGGGCAATGTGTAGATAGGCAGTGCATGGTTGGGCAGTGTGTGGATGGACACTGTGTGGTTAGGCACTGTGTGAATGGGCAGTGTATGGATGGGCAGTGTTCGGTTGGGAAGTGTATTTTTGGGCAGTGTGTGGCTCGGGGTAATATGTTGTTCAATAGTGTGTGCATGGGTAGAGTGTGGTTGGGCAGGGTGTGTGATTGGCCAGTGTTTGGGTGGGTGTGTGTGCATGGGAAGTGTGTGGTTGGGAAGTGTATGGTTGGGCAGTATGTGTTTAAGCATTATGTGGATGGGCAGTGTGTGTTTGGACAGTGTTTAGATGGTCATTTTAATGATGGACATAGGGTGGTTGAGCAGTGAGTGGGTCCTGGGGCAGTGTGTGATTGGTCAGTGTATGGATTAGCAGTGTGCAGTTGAACAGTTTGTAATTTGGCTGTATGTGGTTGGCAGTGTTTGGATGGGCAGTGTGTGGCTTGGAATGTGTGGTGGTGCATTGTGTGAAAGGACAGTATGTGGTTGGCAGTGTGTTGTTGAGCACTGTGTGTATGGGGACTGTGTAGCTGGCAGTCTGTGGTGGAGCAGTGTGTGAATGGGCACTGTGTGGTTGGGCAATATAGGGTTAAACACTGTGGATGAGTGTGTGTGGATGTGCAGTGTGTGGTTGGGCAGTGTATGAATGGGTAGTGTGGTTGTGCAGTGTCTAGTTAGGCAGTGTGTGGTTGGGCAGTGTGTGGATTAATAGTGTGTGGATGTACAGTGTGCGGAAGGAAAATGTGTGGGTGGGCATTTTATAGCTGGCAGTGTGTGGTTGGACAGGGAGTGGATGGACAATGTGTGGTTGGGCAGTGTTTTGATGGGTTTGTGTAGATGGGCAGTGTGTGATAGGGCTGTGTGTGGATGGTAGTGTGTGGTTGTGCAGTGTTTGGGGGCAGTGTGTGGTTGAGCAGTGTTTAGTAGGGCAGTGTGTGGTATGGCAGTGTGTGTGGTTGGCATTGTGTGGTAGAGCAGAGTGTGGATGTGCAGTGAGTAGTTGGGCAGTGTGTGGATGAGTGGTGTATTGTTGGCAGTGTTTGGTTGGGAAGTGTGTGCTTGGGCAATGTGTGGTTGGGCAGTGTTTGGCGGGGCAGTGTGTGGTTGGTAGGGTGTGGTTGGGTAGTTTTTATTTGGCCTTTGTGTTCATGGGCAGTGTGCAGTTGGGCAGTGTGGGATTAGGGGTAGTGTGTGTATGGGAAATGTGTGGTGGGGCAGTGTATTTTTTGTCATTGTTTGGATGAGTGTGTGTGGATGGGCAGTGTGAGCTTGGGCAGTGTGTGGATGGGCAGTGTTTGGTTGTCCAGTGTGTGGCTGGCAGTCTGTATAGATGGGCTGTGTGTGGTTTGGAGCACTGTGTGGTTGGGCAGTGTGTGGTTGGGTAATGTGTGGTTGTGTAGTAGGTGAATGAGTGTGTGTGGATGGGCAGTGTGTGGTTGGCAGTGGGTGCTGAGGCAGTGTGTGGATGGGCAGTGTATGGTTAGGTGGTGTTTGGGTAGTGTGTGAATAGGTGGTGTGTGGATGGGCAGTGTGTGTTTGGGCAGTATATGGCTGGGCATTGTGAGGATGGGCAGTGTGTGGTTGGGCAGGTTGTGTTTGGGCAATGTGTGGATAGGCAGTGCATGGTTGGGCGGTGTGTGGATGGACACTATGTGGTTAGGCACTGTGTGAATGGGCAGTGTATAGATGGGCAGTGTTTGGTTGGGAAGTGTATTTTTGGGCAGTGTGTGGCTCGGGGTAATATGTTGTTTAATAGTGTGTGCATGGGTAGTGTGTGGTTGGGCAGGGTGTGTGATTGGCCAGTGTTTGGGTGGGTGGGTGTGTGTGGATGGGCAGTGTGCGGTTGGGAAGTGTATGGTTGGGCCATATGTGGATATGCAGTGTGTGTTTAAGCATTATGTGGATGGGCAATGTATGTTTGGACAGTGTATAGATGGTCATTTTAATGATGGACACAGGGTGGTTGGGCAGTGTATGGTTGGGCAGTGAGTGGGTCCTGGGCCAGTGTGTGATTGGTCAGTGTATGGATTGGCAGTGTGCAGTTGAACAGTTTGTAATTTGGCTGTATGTGGTTGAGCACTGTGTGTATGGGCACTGTGTAGCTGGCAGTCTGTGGTGGAGCAGTGTGTGAATGGGCACTTTGTGGTTGGGCAATATAGGGTTAAACACTATGTGGATGTGTGTGTGTGGATGTGCAGTATGTGGTTGGGCAGTGTATGGATGGGTAGTGTGGTTGTGCAGTGTCTAGTTGGGCAGTGTGTGGTTGGGCAGTGTGTGGATTAGTAGCGTGTGGATGTACAGTGTGCAGAAGGAAAATGTGTGGTTGGGCATTTTATAGCTGGCAGTGTGTGGTTGGACAGGGTGTGGATGGACAATGTGTGGTTGGGCAGTGTGTTGATGGGTTTGTGTAGATGGGCAGTGTGTGATTGGGCTGTGTGTGGATGGTAGTGTGTGGTTGTGCAGTGTTTGGGGGGCAGTGTGTGGTTGAGCCGTGTTTAGTAGGGCAGTGTGTGGTTCTGCAGTGTGTGTGGTTGGCATTGTGTGGTGGAGCAGAGTGTGGATGTGCAGTGAGTAGTTGGGCAGTGTGTGGATGAGCGGTGTATTGTTGGCAGTGTTTGCTTGGGAAGTGTGTGCTTGGGCAATGTGTGGTTGGGCAGTGTGTGGTTGGCAGGGTGTGGTTGGGTAGTTTTTATTTGGCCTTTGTGTTCATGGGCAGTGTGCAGTTGGGCAGTGTGGGATTAGGGGTAGTGTGTGTATGGGAAATGTGTGGTGGGACAGTGTATGTTTTATCATTGTTTGGATGAGTGTGTGTGGATGGGCAGTGTGAGCTTGGGCAGTGTGTGGATGGGCAGTGTTTGGTTGTCCAGTGTGTTTTTGGGCAGTGTGTGGGGGCCTAGGGCAGCATGTGGTTTGGCAGTGTGTGGATGGGCAGTGCATGCCTGCGCAGTGTGTGGCTGCCAGTCTGTACAGTATAGATGGGCTGTGTGTGGTTTGGAGCACTGTGTGGTTGGGCAGTGTGTGGTTGGGCAATGTGTGCTTGTGCAGTAGGTGAATGAGTGTGTGTGGATGGGCAGTGTGTGGTTGGCAGTGGGTGCTGAGGCAGTGTGTGGATAGGCAGTGCATGGTTAGGTGGTGTTTGGGTAGTGTGTGAATAGGTAGTGTGTGGATGGGCAGTGTGTGTTTGGGCAGTATATGGCTGGGCATTGTGAGGATGGGCAGTGTGTGGAAGGTCAGTCTGTGGTTCAGCAGTGTGTGGTTGGGCAGTGTGTGGGATCATGTGGTAGTGCGTGGTTGGGCAGTGTCTGGTTGGGCAGCGCGTGGATGGGCAGTGTGTGGTTGGGTAGTATGTGGTTGGGCAGTATGTGGAGGGGGAGTGTGTGGATGTGTAGTTTGTGTATAGGCAATGTGTGGTTGGGGCAGTTTGTAGTTGGGCAGTGTGTTGATGGGCACGTTTTGGATGGGTAATGAGAAGTTGGGCAGGGTGTGATTGGACAATATGTTGATGGGTGTGTATGGATGGGCAGTGTGTGGATGGGTGCATGTGGATAGGCACTGTGTGGTTGGGCTGTGTGTGGATAGGTAGTGTGTGGTTGTGAAATCTCTGGTTGGACAGTTTGTGGTGCGCCATGTAGATGGGCAGTGTGTGATTGGGCTGTGTGTGGATTGGTAGTGTATGGTTGTGGTTGTGCAGTGTTTGGTGGGGCAGTGTGTGTAGTGCAGTGTGTCATTTTGCAGTGTGTGTTGTTGGCAGTGTGTAGTGGACCAGAGTGTGGATGGGCAGTGAGTAGTTGGGCAGTGTGTGGTTGAGAAGTGTATTGTTTTCAGTGTTTGCTTGGGCAGTGTGTGGTTGGGCAGTGTTTGGTGGGGCACTGTGTGGTTGGTAGTGTGTGATTGGGCAGTTTTTGTTTGGCATTTGTGTTCATGGACAGTGTGCAGTTGGGCAGTGTGTGGTTATCAGTAGTGTGTGGATGGGCTGTGTGTGGTGGGGCAGTGTATGGTTGGTCATTGTTTGGATGAGTGTGTTTGGATGGGCAGTGTGAGCTCAGGCAGTTTGTGATTGGGCAGTGTGTGGATGGACTGTGTTTGGTTGTCCGTTGTGTGTTTGGGCAGTGTGTGGGGGCCCGGGGCAGTGTGTGATTGGGCAGTGTGTGCATGGGCAATGTATGCTTGGGCAGTGTATAGCTCGCAGCCTGTAGATGTGTTGTGTGTGGTTTGGGGAAGTGAGTAGTTTGGCAGTGTGTGGTTGGGCAATGTGTTGTTGTGCAGTAAGTGTATGAGTATGTCTGGTTGGGCAGTGTCTGGATGGCAGTGGGCGCTTAGGTAGTGTGTAAATGGGCAGTGTGTGGTTAGGCGGTGTGTTGGGCAGTGTGTGGATAGGTAGTGTGTAGATGGGCAGTGTGTGTTTGAGCAGTATTTGTCTGGGCATTGTGAGGATGGGCAGTGTGTGGAAGGTCAGTCTGTGGTTCAGCAGTGAATGGATGGGCAGTGTGTGGGTCCTGTGGCAGTGTGTTGTTATGCAGTGCATGGATGGGCAATGTGTGGCGTGGAGTGTGTGGTGGTGCAGTGTTTGAATGGGCAATGTGTGGTTGGAAGTGTGTGGTTGAGCACTGTGTATATTGGCACTGTGTGGTTTGGCAATGTGTAGTTAAGCAATGTGTGGTTGTGCAGTAAGTGAATGACTGTGAGTGGTTGGGCAGTGTGTGGAAGCCAGTGGGTCATTAGGCAGTGTGTGGATGGGCAGTGTGTGGTTAAGTGGTGTGTTTGGGCAGTGTGTGGATAGTTAGTGTGTGGATATGCAGTGAGTGAATAGGCACTGTGTGGTTGGGGAAGTTTGTTGTTGGTCAGTGTGTGGTAGGGCAAGGTGTGGCTGGGTAATGAGAAGCTGGGCAGTGTGTTGTTGGACAATATATTGAAGAGTGTATGTGATTAGACACTGTGTGGTTGGGCAGTATGTGGATAGGTAGTGTGTGGTTGTGCAGTCTCTGGTTGGGCAGTGTGTGGTTAGACAGTATTTGGTAGGTCTGGGTGTGGTTGGGCAGTGTGTGGTGGGGCAATGTATGTCACCCTTGGGCAGTGGGTAGTTAGCAGTGTGTAGAGGGCAGTGGGTGGTGGGGCTGAGTGCACTTGGGCAGTGTGTGGTTGGGCAGTGCACGCTTAGCAGTGTTTCTTTGGGAAGTGTGTGGTTGGGCAGTGTGTGGTTGGGCAGTGAGTAGATGGGTGGTGTGTGGTTGGGTAGTGTGTGGAGGTCTAGGGAAGTGTTTGGATGGGCTGTGTGTGGTTAGCAATGTGCGTTTGGCCATGTGTGGTTGGGCACTGTGTGGTTAGGGGCAGTATATGGTTAGACAGTGTGCGGTAAGGCATGTGTGGGAGCCTCTGGAAGTGTGTGGGGCCCTTGGCAGTGTGTGGTTGTGCAGTGTATGTTTAGGATGTTTGTGGTGCAGCAGTGTGTACATTGGCAGGGTGCAGAAGAACAGTGTGCATTTGGGCAGTGTGCACCTAGGCAGTGTGGGGATGGGCAGATTTGGTTGTTAAGTGTGTGGTTAGGTGGTGTGTGGGGTCCTGGCGAGCTGTGTGGTTGGGTAGTTTGTGGTTGAGCAATGTATGGTTAGGGACTGTGTGGTGGGGCAGTGTGAAGTTGGGAAATGTGTGACAGTAAGTGTATGTGCAGTGTGTGGTTGGGGATACTTTGTGGTTGGGCAGTGTGTGGTTAGGTAGTGTGTGGATGAGGGGGTGTGGCTGGGCAGTATTGGGCTGAGCTGTGTGTCGAAGAACAGTGTTTGGATGGGCACTGTGTGACTGTGCAGGTTGTGTTTGGCACTGTGTGGATAGGCAGTGCATGGATGGGCAGTGTGTGGATGGGTAGTATGTGGTTGGGCAGTGTGTGTGATTGGCCAGTGTTTGGATGGGGGTTTATGGATCAGCAGTGTGTTGTTGGGAAGTGTATGGTTGGGCAGTATGTGGATAGGCAGTATGTGTTTAAGCAGTATGTGGATGGGCAGTTTGTGTTTGGACAGTGTTTAGATAGTCATTTTAGTGATGGACACAGGGCTGCTTGACCACACTACCACAAATAGAGTATTAGTATTATCTATTATTGCCACTATCAACCTCCAAGGGGAACCTCTGAACTCTGTGCACACTATGGCCCTCATTATGAAATTGGCATTAAATCCCGCTTACCGCCACGCTGACTGCCACTAACCTACCGCCGCAGTGGCGGATATCTGCTAACCATATATGATACACACACACACCAATCCAACAGAATACAGCCATGTACATAAACCTGCCACACCAAAGATCAGTGAGAAACTGGCGGTATCAAAACCCACACCTTTACACCAACATAACAACGCCCATCACATTATGACCCACGAATCACCACAGCGGACATTAAACGGGGGAAATCTATTGGCTTGTAGGAGGCTGGCCTGGCTCATAGTGGGTACCAAGGGTACTTACACTCTGTGCCAGGTCCAGTTATCCCTTATTAGTGTTGAAGAGGTGTTTCTAGCAGGTTAGGCTGATAGAAGGTAGCTATAGAAGAGCAGCTAAGGCTGAACTAGGAGACATGTAAAGCTCCTACTATACCACTGGAGTCATATGCACAATATCATAAGAAAACACAATCCACAGATATACTAAAAATAAAGGTACTTTATTTGTATGACAATATGCCAAAAGTATCTCAGTGAGTACCCTCAGTATGAGGATAAGATATATACACAAGATATATGTACACAAACCAAAATTATGCAGATAATAGCAAAAGGAAGTAATGCTAGCAATGTAAAGTTACAGTAGATTGCAATAGGAGCACATAGGTATAGGGGCAACACAAACCATATACTCCAAAAGTGGAATGCGAACCACGAATGGACCACAAACCTATGTGAAATTGTAGAGGGTCTCTGGGACTGTAAGAAAACAGTGAGGGTTAGAAAAGTAGCCCACCTCAAGACCCTGAAAGGTAGGTGTAAAATGCACCTACTAACCCCCGGAGAGTACAGAAGTCATGATAGGGGGTTACTGCAAGAGGAACAACACCAGCAATGCAAAAACAGTGGATTTCTGGACCTGGATACCTGTAAGAGAAGGGGACCAAGTCCAAGAGTCACAACAGTGTCAAGAGTCGGAAGTAGCCCAGGAAATGCCAGCTGAGGGTGCAAGGAAGATGCCACCTGTTGGAAGAATCTTGGAGTTCTGCAAGAAAGAAGAGGACTAGGAACTTCCCCTTTGGGGGATGGATGTCCCACGTCGAAAAGAAGCTTGCAGAGGTGTTCCCACGCAGAACGACCGCAAACAAGCCTTGCTAGCTGCAAGGGTCTCGGTAGAGGTTTTTGGGTGCTGCTGAGGCCCAGGAGGGACCAGGATGTCGCCACTTGGAATAGGAGACAGAGGGGGCACCCAGCAATGTAGAGAGCCCTCACAGAAGCAGGCAGCAGCTGCAGAAGTACCTGAACAGGCACTTAGAAGAAAAGTGAACCGGAGTCCACTCAAAGTCACAAATGGGAGTCCCACGATGCCGGAGGACAACTCAGGAGGTTGTGCACTGCAGGAAGGAGTGTCGGGGACCCAGGCTTGGCATGCGCACAAAGGAAATCCTGGAAGAGTGCACAGGAGCCGGAGCAGCAGCAAATCACGCTGTACCCAGTAATGCAGTCTAGCGTGGGGAGGCAAGGACTTACCTCCACCAGACTTGGACTGAAGAGTCACTGGACTGTGGGAGTCACTTGGACAGAGTAGCTGAGTTCAAGGGACCTCGCTCGTTGTGCTGAGAGGAGACCCAGAGGACCGGTGATGCAGTTCTTTGGTGCCTGCGGTTGCAGGGGGAACATTCCGTCGACCCACTGGAGATTTCTTCAGAGCTTCTAGTGCAGAGAGGAGGCAGACTACCCCCACAGCATGCACCACCAGGAAAACAGTTGAGAAGGCGGCAGGATCAGCGTTACAATGTCGCAGTAGTCGTCTTTGCTACTTTGTTGCAGTTTTGCAGGCTTCCAGCGCGGTCAGCAGTCGATTCCTTGGCAGAAGGTGAAGAGAGAGATGCAGAGGAACTCTGATGAGCTCTTGCATTCGTTATCTAAGGAATTCCCCAAAGCAGAGACCCTAAATAGCCAGAAAAGGAGGTTTGGCTACCAATGAAGGAGGATTGGCTACTAAGAGAGGTAAGAGCCTATCAGAAGGAGTCTCTGACGTCACCTGCTCGCACTGGCCACTCAGAGCAGTCCAGTGTGCCAGCAACACCTCTGAATCCAAGAAGGCAGAGGTCTGGGGCACACTGGAGGAGCTCTGGGCACCTCCCCTGGGAGGTGCAGGTCAGGGGAGTGGTCACTCCCCTCTCCTTTGTCCAGTTTCACACCAGAGCAGGGCTGGGGGATCCCTGAACTGGTGTAGACTGGCTTATGCAAAGATGGGCAGCATCTGTACCCATCAAAGCATTTCCAGAGGATGGGGGAGGCTACTCCTCCCCAGCCTTTCTCACCTTTTCCAAAGGGAGAGGGTGTAACACCCTCTCTCTGAGGAAGTCCTTTTTTCTGCCTTCCTGGGCCAGTGCTGCCTGGACCCCAGGGGGGCAGAAACCTGTCTGAGGGGTTGGCAGCAGCTGCAGTGAAACCCCAGAAAGGCAGTTTGGTGGTACCCGGGTTCTGTGCTAGAGACCAGAATGGTATTGGGGTGACAATTCTATGATCTTAGACATGTTACATGGCCATGTTCGGAGTTACCATTGTGACGCTACACATAGGTGGTGCCCTATGTGTAGGGCACGCGTGTAATGGTGTCCCCGCACTCACAAAGTCCGGGGAAATTGCCCTGAACAATGTGGGGGCACCTTGGCTAGTGCCAGGGTGCCCACACACTAAGTAACTTGGCACCCAACCTTCACCAGGTGAAGGTTAGACATATAGGTGACTTATAAGTTACTTATGTGCAGTGAAAAATGGCTGTAAAATAATGTGGGCATTATTTCACTCAGGCTGCACTGGCAGGCCTGTGTAAGAATTGTCAGAGCTCCCTATGGGTGGCAAAAGAAATGCTGCAGCCCATAGGGATCTCCTGGAACCCCAATACCCTGGGTACCTCAGCATCATATACTAGGGAATTATATGGGTGTACCAGTATGCCAATGTGAATAGGTACATCTAGTCACTAGCCTGTTAGTGTTAAATTTGTAAGTAAAGAGAGAGCATAAACACTGAGGTTCTGGTTAGCACAGCCTCAGTGAGACAGTTAGGCATCACACAGGGAACACATACAGGGCACATACTTATGAGCACTGGGGCCCTGCCTGGCAGGGTCCCAGCGACACATGGACTAAAACAACATACATACAGTGAAATATGGGGTTAACATGCCAGGCAAGATGGTACTTTCCTACATGGCGGTACACACCGGCGCGCTTACAATGGACACCCACATATAAAACAACTCTACATTGGCCAATTCAAACAACACACACCTGACACCCATACACACACCACACCCACACACCTACACCACTATAAAACACACACCCACATTACCCACAACCCCTTATAAATACAAATCATTGGTACGAGACTGACACCGAGACCACTGCTACAACTACATACACACACCACATACACTTATCCATCCCTCACGCACCACACTTTACACACCCCAACACATCACCAAACACACCCTCTGCAATACAGATCACATTAAACCCATGGCACCACAAAGCACCCCGTTTCACTGAGGAGGAGTTAAGGGTCATGGTGGAGGAAATCGTCAGGGTTGAGCCACAGCTATTTGGAGCACAGGTGCAACAGATATCAATAGCCAGGAAGATGAAGCTATGGAGGAAAATCGTGGACAGAGTAAACGCCGTAGGATAGCACCCAAGAACAAGGGACGACATCAGGAAGAGGTGGAATGACCTACGGGGGAAGGTATGTTCCATAGCATCAAGGTACCAGCTCACCATACAGAAGACTGGCGATGGACCCCACCTCCTCCCGCACAACTCACAGCATAGGAGGAGCAAGTACTGGCATTATTGGATCCTGAGGGCCTGGCCGGAGTCAGAGGAGGACTGGACTCTGGTAATTCAACTTTCAGTGATTATCACCCCCCTACCTGTATGCCATCACATATCCTCACCCTCACTCCCATCACTCCACTACATCCCACACACTCCACCATCACATCTCTCTAATCGCAATGCCAAGCCCTGCATGATGTACCAATGCATGGACACCCCTCACAGCCCTGCACGGACACTCATCGCTAAAGTATGCACAGCATAGGGAAGCTAACAATCCCACCATACACCAGCATACACAAGTAAAGGCTGGCAGTGCAACACCAACCATAGAGGGGAAGCCAGGGATGTACAATATGTCATACACATGAAGCATAATGCATCATTTACATCCCCCCAGGTACCCCAGCCAATGTCACTAGAGAGGAGGAGCCAACACTATCCAGTCCCCCAACAGAAGAGGCCCACAGTGATGACAGTAACTCTGATCTTCAGGATCTGGACGATCTACCTGGCCCATTAGGGACCACTTGACAGTCGGTAACCCAAGCCCAGTCACAGACCATCACACAGCCTCCCCCATCAGGAAACAACACCACAGCACCCACCCAGCGTACCCACACCTGTGTCCCCAGGACATATCAATCAGCAGTGTGCCTACTTGCACAGGGACCCCAGTACACACCTCGCACACAAGACAATCAGGGACCTGGGGTCAGTGGCTGTGGGCACACCATTCAGGGGACAGAGGCCCAGGGGAACAGGGACACTGGGAGGACTGCTGTAAGCCAGGGGAGGACAGGACCATAGAACAGACTCTCCCGGAGGTGCTCACTGAGATCCTGGGAGCATATCAACATTCCCAGGACACAATGGGCCAGATCCTAGACAACGTGCAGGAGAACAGGCAGCTGCAGGAGAGTCAGTATCAGGGGATCAGGGAGGACTTGCAGGCCATCAACAACACCCTGATCTCCATAGCAGGGGTGCTGGTAGACATGGCCAACATTATGAGGGAGGCAGTGTCACACCAGCGGACCCCTGCCACTAGCCAGTCATCTGAACATCCCTCCACTTTCGCTGCTGCTAGTGGCCAGGATGCCCCGCCACAGGATTCACAGGCCACAAGCACCCCCCTCTGCAGAAGGTGAACCAACCCGCAAACGTTCCCTGCGACCCAGACAGAAGCCAGAGACACTTGCAAAGACCACCACCAGGAAATTAGACTTTCCTGATTGTCCCCCTTGTGTCCCACTCAGTCACCCTGTCCACCTTGAACTGCCATTGCTCCACTTTCTATTTCCCCTTGGACAATGCACCTGTGCTACGAACAGGCTGGAAAATACCCTGGACTTTCCTCCATCATCACTCCATCCCATTGCACTTCCCCCCTCTATATAGTAGCACTTTAATAAACACTCTTTGATACAAATCGATTTCGAGAATGTCATGTATTCCAAATATGTATTGATTGAAACAGGTATAACCAGTGCAAATGAACTGTACATAGAATGAGCATAGAATCAATGACCTGTAGCTGGCTGTTGTGATCCCACCAGGAGGATTTGTCAAATCACCAACATCTGCAAAAGGAATAGCCAGAGGTAACAGTAAGTGGGCATAGACGTGGTAAACACCAGCAGGCCAATGCCACACAGAATACAACCAAAGTCATTTAAATGTAAAGTTGCTGTTGGAAAATGGGTTATTGGTGAGGGCAGGTAGGTACCTACACTTAGCAATAGGCCACTAACGTCCACTAAGGTCCAGTTAGGTCTCAGTAAATTAAACCCAGCTCAACCCTTGGTAGCTTGGCAACGAGCGTCAAGGCTTAACTTAGGAGAGAGAGTGTAAAGCATTCAAATATCACAAAACAGTAATTAAATAAAACACAGGAAACTGTTTAAAAATCCACAACCAATTCATAAAAATAGATTATATTTTTATCTTTAAAATGACACCAAAACGAATAAAATCGGATAAGGAGAACTGGAGATATGAATTTTTAAAGGATTTTTTTTTTTTTAGTGCCTAGAAACAAAAAGCGCCAATTGGTTCATCTGGTTGCACCTCGACCGGAGCAAAGTCAAACTTTCAGGCCAACCGCGATGGAACCCTGCTCAGCTACAGGCCGTGGGAGGCCTCGGTTAAAAGTTTACCTTCACACTTAGCCTCTTTTTCGAAGATTTTCTTCAGCGGGACAAACCTGCCAGTCCAATCCGACCTCCTGGAGCCCTTCTCCGGATACGCGATGCGGGAATACTCGGTGGAGATTTTTACCTTCAGACTTAGTCGTTTTTTCGAGGTGAAAATCCTTCGACCGGGGTAAACCTGGATCTTGATCTGACGTCCATGGAGCCCTCCTCGGATACGCTGGCTGGGAGGTCCAGGACAACTTTTTACCTTCAGACTTAGGACCGCCAGGGTAGGGGACCGCGGATGCACCGCCAACAGGCTGGCGATGCATCCAGGGCAATTCTGACTGCGGCGGTACAGCCACGGTCAGAAACGGGAAACTGGCGGTGTCCCGCCAGTTTCCCGCTGCCCTAGGGAATCTTCCATGGCGGCGGGGATTCCGACCCCCTTACCGAAAGCCTGTTCCTGGCGGTTTTCACCGCCAGGAAGAGGCTGGCGGTAACGGGCGTCGTGGGGCCCCTGGGGGCCCCTGCAGTGCCCATGCCACTGGCATGGGCACTGCAGGGGCCCCCTAACAGGGCCCCACTTAGATTTTCAGTGTCTGCCAACACGTCGCACGCCTTCAACTCCGCCGGCTCCAGTCCAGCGGTGTTCTGGCGGGGGTACTTTGGCGGGCGGCCTCCACCGCCCGCCAAAGTAGGAATCAACCCCTTAGTCTCTTTTTCTGAGATTTTCTTTACCGGGACGAACCAGCAAATCAGGCCGGGTCGCGGTTGAGGCAAGCCGGCTAGAGTTGCCGCGGCGGGTCGGTCCCTCTATGGAGCTTTTTTTAAAAAGTTCTCCAAACTTCTCCAAACTTCTGGGGCTTCTTCCAGATGTCCTTTTAAGGTTCTTTTGGGGTCCACAGCTCACGCCAAGGGTTCAGAAGATCTGAGATGGCCCTTGGGGGTGCGGACTACAACTCCCAGAGTGCACCTGGTGCAAACTCCTTTTTGGCCACTGGACAGTGGTCAGCTGGTCGCTTTCTTCAGGGGTTGGTGCAGGGGACTCTGGTTAGACATTTTTCACCTGTAGCAAACAGGGAGTCCCTCCTTGAACCAACTGAAGCCAGGCAAAGTCCTTCTTGTGGTGAAGCCCAGGTGTGCAGCTGGTGCAGTCCTTCTGAGTGCAGGGTCCAGGTGCAGGTCAGGGGTCCAGCAGGGCAGTCCTTCTTCTTCTGTAGTTCTTTCTTGTTGGATGTAGTAGGGAACTGAGGTGTGGGTGCAGGTCTGCCAGTTTTATCCTTGCTCCTGGATGAAAAACAGGGGGGTCCTGGTTCTCCAATCAGGTGCAGGGTCCTTCGCCCTGTGATGACCACTTCCTGGGAAGTGTGGGAAAAATCAATCCCAGGAGGAAACATTATCCAAAAATCCATCATGGATGAATCTGATTTTTGGAGGTTACATCTGGCTGAGCCCACCCACTGGTGTGGCTAAAAATCATAAACACACCCCTCTACTGCCCTCTCCTAATCTAATCAAGGGGGCACCTAGTTGTCTGGGGTTGCAGGATGTGGGGGTGTTGCTGGTTGCTCCAAATGTCCTTCTCTGCTGTTGAAGACCAGTTTGGCAGCCCTCCCCTTCCTGCCTCACCATCTGCTGAGGGGAGATTCACTCCCACAGGCACATTCCTTTGTGTGAAGCCAGGCCACTTCACACATCAATCAGAGCACAGCAGCAAAAACAATGCAGGGCTGAAATTGGCAACTTTTCAGGTCAAGTTTAAAACTCTTTACCTGAACAAGTTATATTAAATCCCACAACTGGAAGTTGTGGGATTTATTACAACAGTTAATTTGATACCAAACCCTTGGTATGCATTGTTTAAGGAGACTTTAAAAATTAAAATAAAGTCTCCCCATTCTAGCCTATTTAGGCCATTTACTACAATGAGGGAAAAACGAATTTGGCTGTTTTTACCTCACTAGGGCTCATAAAACTATTTTTATAAAGTCCCTGCTTATAGTTACATGGCACTCAGCCCTAGGGGCACATAGGGCACACCTTAGGGGTGACTTATATGTAAACATAAGGTAGTTTAAGACTTTGGAACTACTTTTAATTTCAAAGTCGAATTTGCATATAACTTTAATTTAAAAGCAGCCAGCAAGGTAGGCCTGCCTTTAAAATGACACTGGGCACCTGAGCAGTGCACCTATGGGTGCACCACCTATGCTGTGGTCCCTAAACCTACATGCCCTACCATATACTAGGGACTTATAGGTAGGTTAACTTAGCCAATTATAATTAGCCTAATTTGCATGTCCATTTTACACAGAGCACAGGCCCTGGGACTGGTTAGCAGTACCCAGGGCACCATCAGAGTCAGGAAAACACCAGCAAAAAGTGGAAAATGGGGGAAAAAAGTTAGGGGGCCTCTGCAATCAGCCCTGTTTTCTCACACAAGCCCCCTTCCAGTCCACACACCCAGGAGACTCAGCCCAACCCTGGGAGAGTCTTCCTGGCTCGTCTGGGGTCACTAACCGGGCACTCACCATAGTGTGACTGGCACAGGTGTTTCTCAGGCCAGTGGTAGGGATCCCATTCACCTGAATGGGGTGGATGTGCCTACTCCCACCCTCAGGGATCACCAGCTTACCATCTGGTCCTGTCTCCCAGCTCAATGCTAGGAGGACTTCGTCATCTGAGGAGTCCTCCTCCATGGCTACACTGGACAGCCCAGTGTTAACCACCTTCTTTGGACAGGCTGCACCTCCTCTGAAGTGACCTGTCTGCTGACAGTCAAAGCAAGCCTTACTGTCCAAGAGCTTTCTTAACCCTGGGTCTCCCTGTCTCTGCTTGTCAGAGTTGGAGTGGGATTTACTCTCCTCCTTCTTAGGGCTCTTGGGTACAGAGGGAGTTTCTGTGGTGGACTTACCACCTCCCTCCTTAGGTTTTTGGGGACCTGACCCCACCTTTTTGGAGTCTCCCCCCTGGGACTTGACAACCACCCTGGTTCTCAACCACTCATCAGCTGCCTCCCCTAGCTCTCTAGGGTTGGTCAGCTGAGAGTCCACTAGATGCTGGCGTAACCTTTCTTGGGTACAATTGGTCAAGATGTGCTCTCTCATGATCAGATTATATAACCCCTCATAAGCATTTACTTTGTTACCAATAATCCAGCCCTCTAGTGCCTTAAGTGAGGTGTCTACAAAGTCAACCCAAGACTGGGTACTGACCTTCTGGGTGTCCCCGAACTTCATTCTATACTGCTCTGGGGTCAGACCAAACTTCTTGGTTAAGCACCTTTTCATACTAGGGTATGAATCTGCCTCCTCCCCCCTTAAGGTCAGAAGCCTATCCCTCCCTGAGTTGGGGACCAACTCCCATAAAAGTGAACCCCAGTATTGAGGCCTAACCCTTCTCATTTGGAGTGCCCTCTCAAAGGCCTCCAACCACTTGTCTATATCACCCCCCTCTACATAAGCAGGAACCACCCCCTTGGGTAATCTGGGGCAAACTCCCCCACCCATGGACACCTCAACTTCTCTGTCGCTGCTTCCATCTCTTTTCTCTTCCCTTGCCCACTTTTTCTTTTCTAGGGCCAGCTTCTGTGCTCCAAAGCTATGAATGCTAGCTGGGCCTCCAGCTCTCTTTCCCTGAGGGACAGGTTCTCTCCTCCTGAAGGGACTCCCTTCCCCCAATTAGCTTTGGGTCTGCCCCTAGTGACTGTATGTAATGAGGACCGGTCTTCCTCATCCTCACTTAGGCTCAGATGCCTTCCCTCCCTTGTGTGGTTAGAGCTAGCATCCTCCCCTACTTCTCCCTCCTCTGGAGCTTCCTCAGGGTCTACCTCTTGGGCCTCAGCCCATGTTGTCAGGGATTTGATCAGGACATGATTCCTGAGGTCAGTGGTTGCAGACAACCCTCTTTCAGTACACAACCCCCTAAGCTGGACTACTGTCAGTGTGGGTAGGCTAGCCAGATAAAGCTCCATGGCTCCCTCATTTTGTGTCAACAAAAACGTTTTGCAAGAATTGTAAAAAAGAATCTAGAAAAATCACAAAAATTCAATAATTGCAATTAATCCAAATTAAAAATTAAAACATTTTTTGCACTAGGTCAATTTAAAGGATTTTTAATTTGTTTTACTTAAAACTGTAACGTGATACTGAACACAAGTACAGGATCCCACCACTGCTCACCAAAAATGTTGGAAAATGGGTTACTGGTAAGGGCAGGTAGGTACCTACATTTAGCAATAGGCCACTAACCTCCACTATGTTCCAGTTAGGTCTCAGTAAATTAAACCCAGCTCAACCCTTGGTAGCTTGGCAACGAGCGTCAAGGCTTAACTTAGGAGACAGAGTGTAAAGCATTCAAATATCACAAAACAGTAATTAAATAAAACACAGGAAACAGTTGAAAAATACAAAACCAATTTATACAAATAGACTATATTTTTATCTTTAAAATGACACCAAAACAAATAAAATCGGATAAGGGGAACCGGAGATATGAATTTTTAAAGAATTAATATTTTTTTAGCACCTAGAAACAAAAGGCGCCAATCGGTTCATCTGGTTGCACCTCGACCGGGGCTATGTCAAAATTTCAGGCCGACCGCGATGGAGCCCTGCTCGGCTACAGGCCGAGGGAGACCTCGGTTAAAAGTTTACCTTCACACTTAGGGGGTCATTACAACCCTGGCGGATAGTGTTAAAGCGGTGGTAAGTCCGCAAACATGCCGGCGAAAAAAAAAGGGAATTATGACCGTGGCGGAAACCGCCAACAAAGACAGCCACTTTAACACTCCGCCCGCCACGGCGGTACAGACAAGCAGCGCGGCGGTCACAGCCAACAGACAGGCGGAAGACAAAGTAACGCCCACAGTATTATAACAGGCCAATCCGACACCTTTTTCTGGGGCGGATTCACCGTGGATAAAAACACGGCAGAAAGAGCCATTTCAATGGGGAAAACTCTCACCTTAACACACTCCACGAGGAAGGAGGGCACCATGGAGCTGGAACTCCAAATACTCCCTGCTATAGTCTTCCTGCTCCTCTACGAACATCAGCAACGCCGCCGCCGAAGACAACGGTGAGTACTGCACCTACGACATAGGGGAGGGGACACACACACGCAACACCCCCACCCCCACCCGACCCTCGCACACTACAACACACACACCAATGCATTTCCAAACATCACAGTAACAACCCCCAACCCCCCCGGAATAATGCAAAGACAAAAGGAAATGAGTTCAACCATTGCAATGTATCAAAATACAGTAAGCTAATATATACAGATAGATATCCTCATTCAAAAATTTATACATCACGATTAGTAGTGCAGGTATGCATCAGTCAATGTCCGTGGACCACTGGGCCCAAAATGCATGGGCGAGGCCCACACACGATACCTGTCCAGAAAGGGAGAGAACACTGCTGGGGCATCAGACTGAAATACAACAGGAACCTCAGGGGGAAGGGAAGGGGGGGGCACCTCAGCCGGATGACAGCACCACGCCAGATCCACGACGGGGCTCCATGCCCATTGATGTATCCTGGGGAGTGCAAAGCCACAGTCTCACAAGTCTTTTCAGTGGGTGATTTGCCCACTGTACCATCCTGGGGAGTGCAAAGACACAGTCTCACAAGTCTTCGCAGTGGGTGGTTTGCCCACTGTACCATCCTGGGGAGTGCAAAGCCACAGTCTGACTAGTCTTTTCAGTGGGTGGTTTGCCTACTGTACCATCCTGGGGAGTGCAAAGACACAGTCTCACAAGTCTTTGCAGTGGGTGGTTTGCCCAATGTACCATCCTGGGGAGTGCAAAGCCACAGTCTCACAAGTCTTTTCATTGGGTGGTTTGCCCATTGTACCATCCTGGGGAGTGCAAAGCCACAGTCTCACAAGTCTGCAGTGAGTGGTTTGCCCACTGTACCATCCTGGGGAGTGCAAAGCCACAGTCTCACAAGTCTTTTCAGAGGGTGGTGTGCCCACTGTACCATCCTGGGGAGTGCAAAGCCACAGTCTCACAAGTGGATAACAGTCTACACTGGTTCTGGAGGAGGACTGGTGCCCAGAGTGCTTCATCCTGTTAAGGACTGAGGTAGTGGATGCTGTTCTCCACAGGTTCTGAAGGGGGACTGGTGCCCAGAGTGCTTCATCCTGTTAAGGACTGAGGTAGTTGATGGTGTTCTCCACAGGTTCTGGAGGGGGACTGGTGCCCAGAGTGCTTCATCCTGTTAAGGACTGAGGTAGTGGATGCTGTTCCCCACAGGTTCTGGAGGGTGACTGGTGCCCAGAGTGCATCACTCTCCCCGTGACGGTCCCATTTCCGTCACTGGCCCTGGCGCATATGGGCTACCGGTGCTTGATGTTGCGATGCTTGCCCTGTTCAGCGGTGCTTGCCATGGTGGTCTTTGCCCTGTTCTGCGGTGCTTGACTTAGCAGTTTCTGACCTGTTCAGCGGTGCTTGACTTAGCAGTTTCTGACCTGTTTAGCGGTGCTTGCCATGGCGGTCTTTGCCCTGTTCAGCGGTGCTTGACTTTGCTGTCTCTGACCTGTGCAACGGTGTTTGCCATGGCGGTCCCTCATTGCCCTGCGGGGCTGTGGCTGCCGGGGCCCTCCTGGGCACTGACTCTGGCGGTGGTCTCCTGACCAGTGACGATGGGACTGCCCTCCTGGGCACTGACTCAGGCGGTGATCTCCTGACCAGTGACGATTGGACTGCCCTCCTGGGCACTGACTCTGGTTGTGGTCTCCTGACCAGTGACAATGGGGCTGCCCTCCTGGGCACTGACTCTGGCGTGGTCTCCTGACCAGTGACGATGGGGCTGGCGGTGGCGTCCTGGGCAGCGGGGATGATGGCGGCCTTCTCCGCCGTGCTGCTCTTCCCAGACTTTGGCACTTTCTTCTGCCCTTTCCCCACCTTGGGAGGAGTCAAAGCTGACTCCACACTCCCCCAGGGACCCTTTTGAGTGGCTTTGCCGACAGGAGTCTTCCCCCTTTCCCGTCGGGCACTGTCCAACTGCTGGTGCTTCACGGGGGGGCTGGCTGTGCTTTGGCTCCGTGTCACACTGGCTGCCCTGGTGGCCGGTGCACTCCACATACCTCTAACAGGCACCACTGGTACCGGAGATGTTTTGGCTGAGGTGCTAGTACGGGACCTATGAATTGGAGGGGGGGTGGGAAAGAGGTCAACGTTGCTCAGGAAAAGTTTCTAACGAACACTGGGACGGGTAGCTGGAGGGGGTCTGGGAGTGGAGGAAGAGGAGGTGGTTGTAGGAGGTGTAACTTTTGATGATTTGGGTACAGGTGCATGTTCTGGAGGCTGTCGTGAGGTGGATGGATGTTGGGTGTCTGTGCCCGCGTTTGTGTACTTTGGGAGGGGGCGTCACAGACACACTGGGAGAGGACACAGGGGACGTGTAAATGGTAGTGGGGGTGGTGAGTGCAGGTGAGCGGGGTGTGGTGGTGGGTGTTCTGGTGCGAGTCCTAGTGGCTGTAGTGGTAGTGCATGCAGGTGAGAGTGTAGATGACACTGGGAGGGAGGAGGGAGACGATGAGGAGGGGGACACAGTGGAAGCAGTGGATGTTGCTGTGTCTGTATGTGGGTGATGCTTGTGTGAGTGCCTGTGGGATGTGCAGTGCCTATGTTTTCCTGAGCTTCCCTTGTGTGTTGAGGTGTGTGCAGGCTGGTCTGATGGTGTGCTTGGGATAGGCAGAGGTACAGGGGATTGGGTCTGGATGGTGGAAGTTGGAGGGGGATGCTAGACACAGGGACAATGGCTGCCATCAGTGCTGAGGCCAGAGATTGCAGGGTTCGATGATGGGCAGCCTGACCAGAATGAATGCCCTCCAGGAATGCATTAGTGTGTTGCAACTCCCTTTCTACACCCTGGATGGCATTCACAATGGTAGACTGCCCTACAGTGAGTGACCTGAGGAGGTCAATGGCCTCCTCACTGAGGGCAGCAGAGGTGACAGGGGCAGGGGCTGAGGTGCCTGGGGCGAAGGTGATGCCCACCCTTCTGGGTGAGGGGGCACGGGGCGAAGGCTGAGGGGCTGCTGGGAGGGTGGTGCTGGTAGGGGGGGTGGCGGCTGTACCTGTAGAAGTGGGGGGCACAGATGTTGCCGCCACCACAAGGGAGATCCCATCGAAGGACGAGTCCGTGTTGCTGGTTGCTGATCCGGTGACCGCCGTGAAGCTCCCCTCGCCCTCCGTCCCACTGGTGTATACAGAGTCCGTGGGGTGGAGCCCCCTCGTGCTCCGGTGCCACTGTACCTCCGCCTGATGATGCTGATGCACAAAAGAACAGGGAGAGCACAAAAAGGGGGGGGGCGACAGAAGAAAGACAGGTTCAGTGCATTGCTTACCGCTACAGTTGGCGGACGATACAGACACAGCAGCCCCCTGCACTACGCTGCGCTCTTGGGGTCTACAGATGGAGTTCCTGAGATATGGCCTACATGGCTATGGTGGACATCTGCACACATAGATGACACAGGGGCATGTATACCTGTACTTGGCACTCTACAGAGGTGGGGTGGAGTGCCACATGGCCTGCATTACGGAGGGGCCTAGCCTGCAGAACTCGCCCTGGCCTAGGGAAACCCACAGCCCTCCTCCCCCACCCAGACCCCTCCACTGCGCGCAAAGTCTGCAGAATGAGAGTGTACTCACCCCCTTGTGTCTGCTGTGATGCCCTCAAGTGCCCATCCAACTCAGGGTAGGCCACCGCCAGGATCCGGAACATCAGGGGGGTCATGGTGCGACGGGCACCCCTCCCACGTTGGGAGGCCATCCCCAGCTGAGCCTTCGCCTTCTTCTTGCTCCAGCAGCGAATGTCCTCCCATCTTTTACGGCAGTGGGTGCTCCGTCTCTGGTGGACCCCCAGGGTCCGGACGTCCTTGGCGATGGCACACCAAATATCCTTCTTCTGGTGGGCGCTGACCTACATGACATGTACAGGGGAAGAAGAGATGTCATTAGCAACCCTTGCCATCTGGCACATGCATTCACAGTCCTTCGTGCTCGCAGAACTCTGCCCCCTTCCTTCTTACATCCAGCCCTCTCCACCCAGCCATAGCCCATACAACTTAAACCCTATGTACTCACCTGTTGGTCTGGAGGACCGTAGAGTAGCGTGTACTGGGGCAGGACCCCGTCCACGAGCTTCTCCAACTCCTGTGCAGTGAAGGCAGGGGCCCTTTCCCCAGACGCATGTGCCATTGTCTCTTCCAGACCGAGGTCACAGCAGCACTTGCAGTATAGGTCCTCTCCTGTCGAAGATCAGGTATTGAGTGATTGAACAGATAGAAAATGGCGGTCACGTCCGCGGCGGTGACGTTCGCGGCCGTGCGTATCATCGCCGCCGGCACTCCTTCGTCATTGGCTCCTGGGACCCATAGGGTCCAATGTTAACCAATGCAGTATTGCAAAGCGGTCTTCGACCGCCTACCGCGACGGTGTACAATGCCAGCGCAGTTACCTCACATCCCATTGTCCCAGTTTAGAGGTCAGGCAGCTGCCATTTCAGGGGCCCACGTGGCTTCATTTTTAACTGCGTCACACATACCTAGGCCTGGACTCAACACACATACAGACAACTTTTGGGGTTTTGTTTCGTGTTCTGTGTAGCAGTGGGTACATACCTCTGAGTTGCTTGACTCTGTGGTCGCTGTTGTCCTTCCTAAGCACCGTCATCTGGGATATGTGAGGAGATGGCGGAATCCTCCGGTGTACCGACCGCTGGTGGACCTGTTGACAATGGAGGAGCGACATTTAATCATCACCTACAGGTTTGACCGTGCCACAATCCAGGAACTGTGTACCCAGTTGGAGCCAGACCTTATGTCACCAATCCGCAATTCTACAGGAATCCCCCCTCAAGTGCAGGTGCTATCAGTGCTCCATTCCCTAGCAGGTGGGTAATTTCAAACAACAGTGGCCATGGCATCAGGGATGTCCCAGCCTATGTTTTCCAATGTGTTGTCCAGAGTGTTGTCTGCCCTGCTGAAACACATGAGGAGCTACATCGTTTTCCCTCAGGTGGAGGATTTGCCTACAGTGAAAGGTGACTTCTATGTCCTGGGACATATCCCCAACATCATAGGTGCCTTTGATGGGACCCACGTAGCTCTGGTCCCCGCGCACAGGAGTGAACAGGTGTACAGGAACCGGAAGAGTTTTCATTCCATGAATGTACAGATGGTATGTTTGGCAGACCAGTACATCTCCCAGGCAAATGCTATGTTCCCTGGCTCAGTGAATAACGCCTACATCCTGTGGTATAGCAGCATCCCTTATGTGATGGGTCAACTCCAGAGGCACCGGGTGTGGCTATTAGGGGACTCTGGTTACCCCAACCTGTCATGGCTATTGACCCCAGTGAGAAATCCCAGGACCAGGGCAGAGGAACGCTACAATGAGGCCCATGGGCAGACTAGGAGGGTGATCGAACGCACCTTCGGCCTCCTGAAGGCCAGGTTCAGGTGCCTCCATATGACAGGTGGTTCCCTATTCTACTCACCAAGGAAGGTGTGCCAGATCATCATTGCCTGCTCTATGCTTCACAATCTTACTTTGCGTCGCCAGGTGCCTTTTCTGCAGGAGGATGGTCCAGATGACGGTGTTGTGGCAGCTGTGGAGCCTGTGGACAGTGATGAGGAGGAAGCAGAGGAAGAAGAAATTGACAACAGGGACTCAGTCATACAGCAATATTTCCAGTGACCCACAGGTGAGAACACTTTCTTGACTACTACATTTACTTTCACACTTCTACCTCTATCCTGTCTGTCTCTTTCAAGCAGTATTTGGTAACTGAGTTGTACATTTCCATTACGGTTTCACAGGTGTGGTTACGAACGTGTGTCATCTGCTTGCATCCTTCATGGGCTTCTGATGTGTGACATAGGTATGTTGACATTACATTTTCTAACGGACTTTGTCATTGTCATAGCTAATACACATTTTCAAAATCACAGACTGACTCCTGAGATTTTTGTGCTTCAAGGGTGTTTATTGAAGTGCTAATTATTGGAGGGGGTTGTAAAATGGTGATGGGTGATGGTGGAGGAATGTCCATGGCAGAGTCCAGTCTATTAGTCTCACAGGTGCATTGCCCATATGGGCATAGGAAGTGGAGCTGGGGCAGTTCCAATATGGACAGGGTTACAAAGTGGGACAGTGGGATGACAATCAGGGTGGTCTCATTTCTTGGCGGGGGTCTTGCCATCGTGCTCTGTCCTGTTCCTGGATCTCAGGGACCACTTGCAGGGTGGTTCTCCGTCTGCAGGGGTTGGGGTGCTGGTGTGGTGGTCCTGTGGTGGGGCGTCCTGTCCACTAGCGCCGGCGGAGGTGGTGGGCAGTTCATCATCCATGCTAGTGTCAGGGGCCCCTTGGAGTGCCACGGTGTCCCTCATGGTGTTCTGTATGTCCTTCAGCACCCCTACGATGGTGCCGAGGGCGGAGCTGATGGTTCTGAGTTCCTCCCTGAACCCCAAATACTGTTCCTCCTGCAGGCGCTGGGTCTCCTGAAACTTGGCCAGGACCGTACTCATCGTCTCCTGGGAGTGGTGGTATGCTCCAATGATGGAGGAGAGGGCCTCGTGGAGAGTGGGTTCCCTTGGCCTGTCCGCCCCCTGTCACACAGCAGCCCTCCCAGTTCCCCTGTGTTCCTGGACCTCCGTCCCCTGGACTGTGTGCACACTACCACTGCCCCCAGGTCCCTGTTGTTGTTGTTGGGGTGGTGGGTTATCCTGGGTTCCCTGTAGTGGTGGACACACAGCTGATTGACGTGTTCTGCGTACGGAGGTATGGGCCCACTGGGTGGGTGGTGTACTGGTGTTTCCAGAGGGTGGAAAGTCAGTTTTGGGCTGTGCCTGTGCGAGGGGAACCGACTGTCCCGAGGCCCACGATGGTCTGGGCTAGTCAGCTGGATCCAGTTGGCCAGAGCTGCTGTCATCACTGTGGGCCTCTTCTGTGGGTGGGGTAGAGATGTCTGGTCCCTCCTGTCTGGTGACATTAGGTAGTGGTCCTACAGGGGTGTGAAAGCATGATTATTGCATCTCTGTGTGTCATGGTGTGCAATGGGTGGGTGAGCGTGTACCCCAGTGCTAGCATTCCTGTGTGTGGCCTTGTGTGATGATGGTTAGGGGGAGTTATGGGTATGTGCATTGGGCATGCTTTAGTGATGGGTGTCCATGCTTTGTTGCGTCATGCAGGGCTTGGTGTTGGGATGGGTGTTTTGTGTTATTAAAACATTAGTGAGGAGTTGGAGTGATAGGGGAGTTGGTGAGGGTGGGGGTGTGTGATAGCATGCAGGTAGGGTGGGGGATATGATATTTAAGATTTGACTAACCAGTGTCCATTCCTCCAACGACTCCGCTGAGGCCCTCTGGATGCATAATGGTCAGGACCTGCTCCTCCCATGTTGTTAGTTGTGGGGGAGGAGGTGGGGCTCTGCCGCCAGTCCGCTGTACTGCGATGTTGTACCTGGAGACCACGGAACGCACCTTCCCCCGTAGGTCATTCCACCTCTTCCTGATGTCGTCCCGATTTCTTGGGTGCTGTCCCACTGCGTTGACCCTGTCGACTATTCTTCGCCATAGCTCCATCTTCCTTGCAATGGAGGTGTGCTGCACCTGTGATCCAAATTGCTGTGGCTCTACCCGTATTATTTCCTCCACCATGACTCTGAGCTAGGGGTTTGTGGGTGATGTGGGTGTGTGTTTTATATTGTAATGGGTGTGTGGGAGTGGTGTTTGTATGTGTATGAGGTGTGTGTATTTCGATTGTCCAATGTGGCGGTGTTTTGAAGATGTGTGTGTATTTTGAGCGTGGCGGTGTGTACCGCCAATGGAATACCGCGGTTAAAAGACCGCTGCTTGGATTCATGGGTCGTAATAGCATGGGTGTGTTTCTGTTGGCGTGACGGTGGAGGTTTTGTTTTCACCAGTGTATCACTGGCCTTTGTTGTGGCGGACTTGTGTGGGTGTCTGAATTTCAGCAGATTCCAAGATGTGGGTCATAATAGCTGTGGTGGAATTCCACGGCCGCGGCGGTGTATTGGCGGTCTTCTGCACAGTGGTAAGCGGCTTTTACCGCCAATGTTGTAATGACCCCCTTAGTCTCTTTTTCAAAGATTTTCTTCAGCGGGACGAACCTGCCAGTCCAATCCGACATCCTGGAGCCGTTCTCCGGATACACGATGCGGGAATCCTCGGTGGAGATTTTTACCTTCGGACTTAGTCGTTTTTTCGAGGTGAAAATCCTTCGACCGGGGTAAACATGGATCTTGATCCGACGTCCATGGAGCCCTCCCCGGATACGCTGGCTGGGAGGTCCCGGTCAACTTTTTACCTTCGGACTTAGGCCCTCATTCTGACCTTGGCGGTCTTTTCGCAAGACTGCCGAGTTACCGCCGCGGTGAAGACCGCCGACCGCGGCGGTATGCCGCTGTGCGCATTCTGACCGCTGGGAGCGTTCCGCCGGAAAACCGCCAGCAGCCACACTGGCGGTCGGCGGGAAAGTGGAGACTGGTCAACCTCCACCGCCACGCCAGCAGAACACCGCCCACAGAATTACGACCCACATTTCTGTGTGGCGGTCTTCTGTTGGCGGTCTTCTGTTGGCGGTCACCTCCCCATGGCTCCTGTCACCTCCCGGAGGACCAACGCACAAGGTAAGTTGATCGTCCGTGAGGGGAGGGGGTGGGGGGGTGTTGTGTGATGTGTGCGTGCATGGGGGTGTGCGTGGGAGTGTGTAGAGGGGGTGTGTGAGTGCGTGCATGCGGGCGGGGAGTGCTGCTGTGCCTATGGGCAATGTGTGTAGTTCGGCGGGTGCGCATGTCGGCATGTATGTGTGCGGGTATGTGTCCCCGTTGTGTATGTGTGTGTGTAGGGGGTGTGTATATGTGCATGTCGGGGTGCGTGTATGTGCATGTCGGGGTGGGGGTGGGGAGGGGGTTCGTACCACCTCTGGGGGGTGGCAGGGGGGTGGAGGGTGTGGGGGGAGGACTCGGGGGGGCAGTGGGGGGTGGGGGAGACCCCTATCAGTGCCAGGGAAGGAATTCCCTGGCCCCGATAGTGCCTACCGCCATGGTTCGCATGGCGGTTCCCGACCGCCAGAAACCGCAGCGGTAAGCAGGGTCATGATACCGTTGGCGGTCTTGGGTCGACCGCCGGACCGGAGTGCGCAGACTCCAGCCCGTCGGTCATGACCGCCGTGGCTGTCGGAGTGGGGAAGTGGCGGTCGGTCGCGGCGGTGACCGCTGCGGTCAGAATGCCATTTTTAATACCGCCGGTCTGTTCGCGGTCCGACCGCCGTCTCTCCGCCGACCGCCAAGGTCAGAATGAGGGCCTTAGTCTCTTTTTTAGAGATTTTCTTTACCGGGACGAACCAGCAAATCAGGCAGGGTCGCGGTTGAGGCAAGACGGCTAGAAGTGCCCCGGCGGGTCGGTCCCTCTATGGAGCTTTTTTTCAAAAGTTCTCCAAACTTCTCCAAACTTCTGGGGCTTCTCCCAGATGTCCTTTTAAGGTTCTTTTGGGGTCCACAGCTCACCCCAAGGGTCCAGAAGTTCTGAGATGGTCCTTGGGGTTGCGGACTACAACTCCCAGAATACACCTGGCACAAACTCCTTTTTGGCCACTGGACAGTGGTCAGCTGGTCGCTTTCTTCAGGAGTTGGTGCAGGGGACTCTGGTTAGCAATTTTTCACTGGTAGCAAACAGGGAGTCCCTCCTTGAACCAGTTGAAGCCAGGCAAAGTCCTTCTTGTGGTGAAGCCCAGGTATGCAGCTGGTGCAGTCCTTCTGATTGCAGGTTCCAGGTGCAGGCCAGGGGTCCAGCAGGGCAGTCCTTCTTCTTCAAATCAAATAAAATAAAATCAAATCAAATCAAATAAAAAAACATTTATAAAACGCGCTACTCACCCGTGAGGGTCTCAAGGCACTAGGGGAGGGGGGTTACTCCTGCTCGAATAGCCAGGTTTTGAGCTACCTCAGGAATGCAGGGTGGTCCTGGGTGGTCCCGAGGTTGGTGGGGAGGGAGTTCCATGTCTTGGCCACCAGGTAGGAGAAGGATTTCCCACCTGCTGTGGTGCGGCGGATGCGAGGGATGGCGGCGAGTGCGAGGTTGGCGGAGCGGAGTTGACGGGTGGGCGTGTAGAAACTGAGGCGACTGTTGAGGTATTCGGGTCCCTTGTTGTGGAGGGCTTTGTGTGCGTGGTTGAGGAGCTGGAAGGTGATCCTTTTGTTGACGGGAAGCCAGTGCAGGTGTCTCAGGTGGGCGGAGATGTGGCTGTTGCGGGGTATTTCGAGGACGAGGCGGGCGGAGGCGTTTTGTATTCGCTGAAGACGTTTCTGGAGTTTTGCGGTGGTACCTGCGTATAGGGTGTTTCCGTAGTCCTGGCGGATTGTGACGAGGGTGTGGGTCACAGTTTTTCTGGTGTCAGCGGGGATCCAGCGGAAGATCTTTCGGAGCATGCGGAGAGTGAGGAAGCAGGAAGATGATACGGCGTTGACTCGTTTGGTCATGGTGAGAAGTGGGTCCAGGATGAATCCGAGGTTGCGTGCGTGGTCTGAGAGGGTTGGTGCGGAGTCAAGGGCCATGGGCCACCAAGAGTCGTCCCAGGCTGACAGGGTGTTTCCGAGGAGGAGGACTTCCGTTTTGTCTGAGTTCAGTTTCAGACGGCTGAGTTTCATCCATTCTGCGACGTCTTTCATTCCATCTTGCAGGTTGGTCTTGGTGCTGGTGGGGTCCTTGGTGAGGGAAAGTATCAGCTGAGTGTTGTCGGCGTAGGAGGTGATGTTGATGTTGTGTTTGCGTATGATGTCAGCCAGGGGGCTCATGTAGACATTGAAAAGAGTTGGGCTGAGCGAGGAGCCTTGTAGGACGCCGCAGATGATCTAGTTGGGGTCTGAGCGGAATGGAGGGAGGTAGACTCTTTGGGAGAGGTTAGAGAGGAAAGAAGTGATCCAGTCCAGGGCCTGTCCTTGGATACCGGTGGAGCAGAGGCGGGATATTAGTGTTCGGTGGCAGATAGTGTCGAAGGCAGCCGAGAGGTCGAGGAGGATGAGGGCGACTGTTTCTCCGTTGTCCATCAGAGTTCTGATGTCGTCTGTGACTGAGATGAGGGCAGTTTCTATGCTGTGGTTGGCTCTGAATCCGGACTGGGAGGGGTTGAGTAGGTTGTTGTCTTCAAGGAAAGTGGTCAGTTGCTTGTTGACGGTCTTCTCGATGACTTTGGCAGGGAAGGGGAGGAGCGAGATGGGGCGGAAGTTCTTCAGGTCGCTTCTGTCCGCCGTAGGTTTCTTCAGGAGGGCATTGACTTCTGTGTGTTTCCAGCTCTCGGGGAAGGTGACAGAAGCAAACAAGCTGTTGATGATGGTCTGGAGATGGGGGGCGATGATGTCGTCGGCTTTGTTGAAGATGAAGTGTGGGCAGGGGTCTGAGGGGGCACTGGAGTGGATGGTGTTCATGGTAACTTTGGCCTCCTCCGCGCTGATGTGAGTCCAGGCGTTGAGGGTGATGGCTGGGGTTGTAGGGTCTGTGGTGGTTGGCTGGGTCTGGTGTCCGAAGCTGTCGTGTAGGTCGGTGATTTTACGATGGAAGAAGGTAGCGAGGGAGTTGCAGAGGTCTTGTGAGGGCGTGATGGAGTTGGAGTTGGCGTTAGGATTGGAGAGCTCTTTGACGATGTTGAAGAGTTCTTTGCTGTTGTGAGTGTTCTTGTCCAGTCTGTCTGTGAAGGAAGTTCTTTTGGTGGCGTGGATCAGCTGATGGTGTTCGCGGGTGGCGTTTTTGAGGGCAGACATGTTTTCTATGGTGTGGTCTTTGCACCAGGCTTTCTCGAGGATACGGCAGGTTTTTTTGGATTCCTTGAGGGTGTCTGTGAACCATTGAGGTTTCCTGGTGCAGGTCTGTCTTGAGAGGCGTCTGAGTGGTGCAAGGTTGTCCGCGCAGTTGGTGATCCAATGAGTGAGGCTGAGGGCTGCGTTGTTGCGGTCCGTGGAGAAGGTGGGTTGGTTGTCGCTGAGAGTGGAGAGTAGTTGTTCCGTGGGGATTTTGTTCCAATGTCTGCGTGGGATGGTTTGTGTGCGGAGGTGGAGAGTCTTGCGTCTGAAAGTGAAGTGGACACATCTGTGGTCGGTCCAGTGTATTACGGAGGAGTGGCTGAAGGATACGTGGTTGCTGGCGGAGAAGATGGGGTCGATCGTGTGTCTGGCGATGTGGGTGGGGGTGTTCACCAGTTGCTTGTGACCGAGGTTGGCGAGGTTGGCGAGCAGGGTGGTGGTGTTGGGGTCGTTGTTCTGCTCCAGGTGGAAGTTGAGTTCTCCGAAGAAGATGTAGTCCGGCGAGGCTAGGGCGTGCGGGGAGATGAAGTCAGCGATGGATTCGCTGAAGAGGGCGCATGGTCCAGGGGGTCTGTAGATGAGAGTTCCTCTGAGGGTGGTCCTGGGGTCGGTGTGGATCTGGAAGTGTTCGGCGGAGAGGGGGTGTCTTCGGTGGAGGGGGTAACATTTATTCCTTGAAAACTATGGCGATTCCTCTACCGACTTAGTTGTTGCTGTCTCTCCTGATTATCTTGTAGCCATCGGGGATGGCTATGGCGATGTCGGGGGCCGAGGAGGCGTTCATCCAGGTCTCGGTGATGAAGGCGACATCCGGTGTGGTGGAGTCCAGGAGGTCCCATAGTTCAATGGCGTGCTTGTGGACGGAGCGTGCGTTGATGAGGATGCATTTCGAGATGATTATTGGCGCGTGGGCTTGCGGGCGGGGTGCAGTTGCGGTGGAAAGTGTGTTTGCATGTAAGGCATGCGAAGGGTCCATGAGTGCGTTTAGGGTTGGCTTGAAAGCAGGTTCTGGAGCATGGAGGGGGGTGGGGCCATAGCAGTGCTGCGGGGTTTGGGAGTGCTGGGGGCCAGGGGTCGTGGCACTGGGCGCGGTCCAGGCGTGGACGGGCGCAGATGGGCTTGCCTTTGGCCGCCATAAGAGGGAGGAGGGGGGGAGGAGGGGTCAGCTGGGGGCGGGGGGCGACGAATGGGAGCAGGTGGGGGCGGGGCCGAGCGGGTGGTGGCGGCTGGAAAGCAGAGGGTGGGGGGGTCAGATAGAGGGGAAGGGAAAGAAGATAGGGAAGGGGGATTACAGAGGAGGAGAGAAGTCGGGAAGAAAAGAAGAGAGGAATAGAAGAGGAAGGAGAGAAGACCACAGAAGAAGAGGAGAGAAGAGTCAAGAAGAAGAGGAGAAGACCACAGAAGAAGAGGAGAGAAGAGTCAAGAGGAAGAGGAGAAGACCACAGACGAAGAGGAGAGAAGAGTCAAGAGGAAGAGGAGAGACCACAGAAGAAGAGTAGAGAGGAGTCAAGAAGAAGAAGAGAAGGCCACAGAAGAAGAGGAGAGAGGAGCACAGAAGAGCACAGAAGAAGAAAAGAGCACGCAGGACGGTGTGCAGAGGAGGAAAAGAATACAGAGGAAGAGCAGAGCTGGAAGAAAATGCGGTGAGAAAGAGGAGCGGGACACAGCGGAAGAGCAGAACACGCGGAAAGTGCGGTGAGGAGGAAGAGAAGGACACGGGAGAAGATCAGAACACACAGCAAGTGGGCTGCAGAAGAGGAGCAGAGAGCGGAGGAAGATGGCTACCAGAGGGAGGAGCAGAAAGCGAAGGGAAATGGACAGCTGAGGTACGAAGAAAGGTTGGAGGAGAGAGCAGAAGGCAGAAGGCAGAGGTTCAGAGAAAGAGAGGTGAGTAGCGAGGGGCTGGGTGAGGGGCTGGGTGGGGGGAGTACTTACGGTTTAGCTGGTCTTGCTGGGAGGTGTCAGGAGCCTGGGCAGGTGGAGCTGCAGCGGCGGGGGAAGCGACCGACCCTCTTCTTCTGTAGTTCTTCCTTGTTGGATGTAGTAGGGAACTGAGGTGTGGGTGCAGTTTTATCCTTGCTCCTGGGTGAAAAGCAGGGGGGTCCTGGTTCTCCAATCAGGTGCAGGGTCCTTCCCCCTTTGATGACCACTTCCTGAGATGTGTGGCAAAAATCAATCCCAGGAGGCAACATTCTTCAAAAATCCATCATGGCTAAATCTGATTTTTGGAGGTTACATCTGGCTGAGCCCACCCACTGGTGTGGCTAAAAATCATAAACACACCACTCTCCTGCCCTCTCCTAATCTAATCAATGGGGCACCTAGTTGTCTGGGGTTGCAGGATGTGGGGGTGTTGCTGGTTGCTCCAAATGTCCTTCTCTGCCTTTGAAGACCAGTTTGGCAGCCCTCCCCCTTCCTGCCTCACCATCTGCTGAGGGGAGTTCCCTCCCACAGGCACATTTCTTTGTCTGAAGCCAGGCCACTTCACACCTCATCAATGCAGCCTGGCCAGGCTGCTAGAGGCTGGCCAATCAGAGCACAGCAGCAAATACAATGCAGGTCTGAAATTGGCAACTTTTCAGGTAAAGTTTAAAACTCTTTACCTGAACAAGTTCAACCAACTACTAGAATGCTCTTGGTATGCATCGTTTAAGGAGACTTTAAAAATTAAAATAAAGTCTCCCCATTCTAGCCTATGAAGGCCATTTACTACAATGAGGGAAAAACAAATTTGGCTGTTTTTACCTCACCAGGGCTTATAAAACAATTTTTATAAAGTCCCTGCTTATAGTTACATGGCACCCAGCCCTAGTGGCACATAGGGCACACCTTAGGGGTGACTTATATGTAAAAATAAGGTAGTTTAAGACTTTGGAACTACTTTTAATTTCAAAGTCGAATTTGCATATAACTTTAATTTAAAAGCAGCCAGCAAGGCAGGCCTGCCTTTAAAATGACACTGGGCACCTCAGCAGTGCACCTATGGGTGCACCACCTATGCTGTGGTCCCTAAACCTACATGCCCTACCATATACTA